>NC_090725.1:236188546-236258546 GCF_036898095.1 Palaemon carinicauda | reverse complement strand
ATCGGGGGATTAAGCTGTTCTCCCTCATGGCCCAAAAAGGTAATTTTCTATTACAAGCCATGGCCTCGACCAGTCAAGTAACTTCCTACAACCCGAACTGACCTTTGTGTTTTTTATTTTGTGCTTTCTCTGTATGTTTGCATTTTTTGAAGTTTTTCCTTCGAATTTTGTCTGAGTAGTAACTCGAACAGCGCCCCTTGCAGAGCTATCAGTGTTTCTTCTCTTCCACTTGTCTAGAATGTAGGATGGGCTTGGTGACCATTGGGTGCGCTACAACATTAGGATAAAGAGGTGGAAAAGGAATCGCTCACCGTCCAAGACTGCAGCATTAGCCACCGACACAATAATTTCTTGGCTAGACTCTGGATCCACGTGTGTTTCTCCCCCACATACTCGGGTGGAGATTGCATGTTTGGCTACTAGTAGATTCCCCCCATCCCCTTCAGTCAATGTTGTCATAGGTTGGCTTCATCTTCATGGTTACCCATATTTGGATCATGCATCAAAGAGCAGTCAAGAAGGAAAGACTCCCGTAACCACGTCAGGTCTATGTCCTCGGAGAGGAAGAGCACCGAGAAGCATTGCAGCATGTGCCAGCAGAAGGTGGATTACCTCTCCCCTTTCGAATGGTCCCCATTGAAGTAATTACTAATATTCCATCCTCAACTACCATTAACCTCTTGTACAAAAAAAAATATTTATAGAAGTTTTGCCAGGAGCTGTTTGTAAATATGTACTCAACAGCAACCAAAAAGAAGTAAGTTTGCCCGGCACCCTCACTATAGCTACCGTTATCTATCCAGGCGAAATAAGCCCTGCCCACCTAATGACATCAAGGCATGCTTCCACCACTCATGAGAGTTCCTGTTCAGAGCAAGCACTACTTATGTTCAACAAAAATTCCTGTATATTTTGGCTTGTAACTTCTTCACTCTTAATTATAATTCCTAGAATTATTTGTGGCAAAAACAAAACACTGATATCTATAACTAAAGTTAAGACGTTTTTTTTTCTTACGTCAGACTGTATTCCGAAAATAAATGTGTATTTCAGATAGTTTTAACTTCAGTTATAGATAACAGTGTTATGTTCTTTATGACATAATTGTAGAAATTATAATTAAAAGAGTGATGTTACTAGACAAAATATACTGGAATTTTTGTTTAACAACATAAGTACTGTAGTGCTTGCGCTGTGGGGGAATTCTCAAAAGTGGTGGAAGCCCGCCATGACATCAACAGGTGGGCGTGGCCTATTTCACTTGGATAGATTGCGGCTACTACAGTTGGAAAACCATTTGTTATCCAACTTTTACAAGATTCCAGCTTGCACTGAAACAGTCTTCCTAATTAAAGGACAAGGGTTTATATGACATGTAGGAACAAATGAGAAGTGACCATAGATAACAGAAGTAAAATAATAAAGGGAGAGAATGGTACAGCTGAGATCAAAATGAGACAACAAAATCTTTAAAACACCTTTGTTCCGACAAATAAAAACCATTCTTTTCCTAGGGGATAAAAATCAGCAACCTAACATAAGACTATTAAGCTTTTAATGAGGTGTCAACAACCGTTACAGTTGTTAACAGTTGTAGTGGGGAGAGGCACTGCTCCCCCAACTCACTCATACCTTTTTCACTTTGATCTTAGCTGTGGTTGAAAATAGATGTCTCCTGCATTTGCTTGCTTTAGCAAATAAATTTTTTACGCTTGGTTTTATTCCCGTGGACACATTAGTGCGTCAAGAATATTATCCTTGAGTTGGAGACTTGATTAACATTATGGCTGCATTTACCTCGTGGGAGTTAGCCTTCCCTGAACTCTTGGTTTTATTCCTTATGACGCACTCGTGTGTCGAGGATATTGCCTAGAGTTGGAGACTTTATTAACATGGCTACATTAACTCTTTAGGTTGGCTAAAGGTGAACAAGTGTCAGCCCAGGGGATCACATTTACCTCCTTGGAGTTAGACTTCACTGAAGTCTTAAGATCAGAAAACCTCTACAAGGAACTCTGTTTCTGCTTGTGTACACCGATCCTCGGCAGATACACAAGCAACACGCGTGCTAGCGAGCGCTGTTGATTCAGCATTTTCAGCCTCACTTATAAGAAGCGGAAGCTTCGCAATCTGATTGCTGACAGTCAGCAATCAAATGGCTTTTAGCAGTTTGGGAGGCTCACTTTTAAAGTTACCCTCCGACAGCCTCAGTCCACTCAATTAGAAGCTAGCCTTTCACTTGAGAGATGTACTTGCCTTTTTTTTTATCTCAGCCCAAAGACCCTACGGGATTTTCAGCAGACACAGTCGCTACCGCGACCTGCTGTCCTAGCCTGGTGTTTATCCAGGCAGGTCAGAAGCGCTGTCATGTTTCCGAAGCAAGTGTTCTAGTTCTTTGTAGCTCCTTGAAGATCTTGGGTTATGGCACTAAAGGTGAAAGCTATCCTTTCACCTGAGAGTTTTGCTTAAACCAAATAATTTCTCAGCTCGTCACACAATTCAAGCCCACAGTGAGCCTGGATCACGGCGCCAAAGATGAAAGCTAACCTGAGATTTTTGCTTAAAGCAAGCAATCTCAACTCTTTACAAGCCAAGTTCATGACATGATTCAAGCTTACAGCAAACCTAGATTGTGATGCCAAAGCTAGTTTTCACCTGAGAGGTTTGCTTGGAAAAAGTGATCTTTCAACATAGCGATCCAAGCTCAGCAACCCTGGACCATGTAGCTGAGGTGAAAGCTTTCCTTTCACCCAAGAGTTTCCCTTGTATTTGAGGTCACAATGTGATTCAAACATCTTGGAATGTTTCCACCTGGCCTTATTATTGCTGATCTATTTAGCAATTTCAGGCTATTTTAGTAGCTACTGCTCTAGTTTTCTCTCTCAGTAGACCTATACTAGATGTATTGCTAGTGGTTCTTTGGAGTGAAATGACATAGTAAACGTTCACAAATCGCAGCTCTTTGCTCGAGTGGTTGTGTGTGACCAATCGCTCTCCTGTTCACTATCGGTCAAATGCCTTTCAACTACTCTTGATTGGTCGTATATCCTCACTTGTCTGCCCATAGGAGTGTGACACTTCTAAACCCCTTTTCTTCCGACAAGTACAATCCAAAGTAAATAAGTAGGTGAATCCTGCAAATACAGGCCTGAGCAGGTGCCTAGATTGGTACTGCATTATTATAGGAAATTTATTTACTTCCCAAGTGCTCTAACAGGCAGGGCACCAATATAGTATTGACACTAAGGCACATTCTCAGAATGCCGGCTAACATCGAAGCCTCGACCTTGGTGCCTTCCCTTGTCTGCTCAATCTAAGGATGGAGACTGACTATGGACCAAAGGGAGATGGGCTAACACTTTGGCACCCACAGATTCTATTCCATCCAAAGATCCGGTGGGTAGTAGGTTGGCCAGGACACCAGCCACCCATTGAGATACTACCGCTAGAGAATTATGGGGGTCTTTTTGGGCTCAGGCCATGTCGTCCTGATGGAAGTTCCTTTATAGTAGCTTCCTAGGTTATATTTAACTTCAGTGATATATCCCAGAGAATTTTACTTAAGGTATCCAGAATTCTAACTCCTGGCGGGAATCCCTGGCTTTCGCCTTTAGGGATATCGCATAATATCAGAGAACGTATTCTTGACACGCCACATAGCTATCTACACCCCGAATAGCGTTTACGCTTCGAGAGGGGAAAGTGGCAAGAATTGGAGGAGAGCCGTTATTAAGGCATGCTCTACTCCTACTGTTGAGTACCTGTATGACGTCACGTCTGGGCGCCATTCCTTCATTTGTAGCACCCTAGTGCCGGTAGGTTGTGGGATTAGCTCGGGTTTTCTGTCGACTGCTCGGCTGTGCCGGCGGAGACCCTAACCCCCTGTAGAGTGTTCTTCAGTCCTCTCTTGGTCTGCCTTTCATAACCCTGCCGGCTGACCAGTGAGGTTGTGGTTGGATGGAAGCCTGAATGTTACATTTCCCCCTTCCATTTGAACCCTCATTCCGGATGGAGGGCAGTAAGGCTGAGCCTTTACGTGCCCCCTCATCCATGCTTTCTCTCTTTCTTACCACTATTACCCTAGGTCCCAACTGCCGGCAGCCGGCTTTACTGTAGACCGCTGACAGACTGTACTGTTGCCGGCTGGCATGGGTTGCCGACGGTCGGTGACCCACTGGCAGCCGACGACCCATCGGCTACCTGCCGGAAGCTATGCTGACTGCCGGCAGCCGGCCGAACGACTGTCTGACGACATCTCGCCGCCGGCTGACGGAGACCGCCGAATGCCGCCGAACTACAACAGATGGCGGTCAGCCGCCCATTACCATTATAAGGCAGTACACCTTCTAACTTAAACCTGGGTACTAACCTGCCGGCGTAGGCCGACAGATACTACAGTATATGACTGTACAGTGGTCAGTATAATTGCAATATAGATCATACTGCAATCAGAAAACCACGGTATAGTTTGTACGGTAGCCCATAAATTTTCTAACATACACTGTGTTTCATGGGCAGGCTATTGTGAGGCCACTTGATATAAAGAAAGTGAGTTCTTTCTTTAATTCTCAGTGATCACTAAATTCAATCCCCAATATTGAATTCCGGAAGACGGTGTTAAGTTACACCTCTATATATCCTGCAGGATAAAGATCTTCTAATGGGTTTTCTATCTTCAGAAATACCCCAGAATTCAATTTTGAGGGAGGTCATAGCAATTAGCTGAACAGGAAACACACGTAGGTGTCTTTCCTTCTTCTATTCTAGCTTACCTATCCTAAGCTATATATATACATAATATTGTATAATGAATATTGTGAGATAATTCACCGAATACTCATTTGCCTTTCCTCTCTTTACAGGAGGACCATCCCAAGTGTGGGAACCACTTCTGCAATGTCCGCAGCAAGAACTTCTGCGGCCATGGTCTGTGCAGGACGCACGCGCGCTGCGCAGCGACGACGGGTACTCTGAAGTATTGGGACCTCCAGGTATGTGACGTTTGTTCCAATCTGGTTACTGAGGCTTTTGATGACCAAAAGTCTACCGAGTCAAGGGATGCAGCCAGAGAGAAGCTGTGTAAATGGGTCAGGGGTTTTCAAAAGAATACCACCGGGCCATACCTTCCTAATGAAAAGATGAGGGCCTGTCTTTTCCCTAGGGCATCTTCGGATGCAGTAATCCCGCAACCTCATGCAGAGATCCCCCTTGTCCAGGTTCCGATAGAATCTGATGTATCGGATGCCATGAAGGACATCCAGTTAGAAGACAAGATGTCAGATGTTTCAGAAGGCACTGAACATAGTCTTCTTGCCGAAGATCAGGAGCAAGAGTCTGTATTGGCTCCTGAAACTGACGACGAAGGAAGCGAAATAGTTTCGGTTTCATCAACTCCTGTGGCAGAGCCCGTCCCCTCGACCTCCTCTGTCCCTCAATTGGCTGACATAAGTCAAACGTTAACTTCCATCCTCTCTATGTTCCAGGACTTAAAGAAGCAGTCAACCGAGAGAGAAGCTGCGCTACGGTCGGAGATGCACCAACTCGCAGCTTCTCGTATAGCTCCAAAGAAGCTAAACGTCAAGGACCTTCCCCCTTTCTCGGACGTCAAACCATGGAGGCATGCTGAGCACATGCCCCTGTCAGGAGGTAAGATCTTCATCTCCGACAAGCTGGGCATAGTCCCAGTCAAAGACGTGGAAGTCTGGCCCAGTCAAAGGGCCTACCCAGACTGCTACATTCGTCTAAGGACGGAACCTCCCTCGAAAGAGGAGACAGAGCCGAAAGAGGTCATAATCCTTGACCTCCCCAAAGCTCAGGCCTTGTTTACTAGCACGTTAAAGGAGAGGGCCTTCACTAACTCCAAAGTGCCGGCTCTGAGTAAGAAGCACCCATCCTTCATTGCTTTTTCTTCCCGTGCCTTCCCCTTTATGGAAAAAGGGTTTAAGGCAGCCTTAAAGGCAGTCGAGGCAGGAAAGCCTTGCCCCACACTCGAAGAGTGTAGGCCGGTCTCCCTCACCCTACCATCAGACAATGCTGACGGGAAAGATGTTTTTAGTACCTTCTCAGTCAGGAAGTTGGAGGCCGACATTGCCGGACGTCAGTTCAGTGAAGACCTCCCCAAGTCAGACTTTCACCTGCGTCGGGAGCAAGAAACGAAAGAAAGACTTGCCGCCTCAATGTCTCTTCAGACCGGACTGGAGACAATGGCAAGCGACTCCCCATCCCCAGATATGTACATGGTCTTTGCCAAGGCTCACTTGGCAACAGTGACAAAGGACCTGTACAACTTCACAAAAGCCAGAAGGGCTTGTAGAGACTTCGTGTTCGCCTCGGCTGCGGTGAGGCACGAACCAAGGAAGTTGATATCTTCCAACATCTGGGGTAAAGACCTCTTTCCAAGTGAAGTGGTCAAAGAGGTCATCGACAAAGCTGCCGCGGAGAATAGAAATCTTCTCCAAAAGTGGGGCTTGTCGACGAAGAGAAAGTCTTCGCCAGATGAGGGTCCCCAACCCAAAAGAAAGACTAAGCGGCCAAGAGCGCCCTCTCGCCCACCTAAACAACAACAACTTCCTGTGGCCACGGTGTCCCAGACGGTGGCACAACCACCCACCACGTACCAATTGGTACCCCAGCAGCTGGCGACACAGTCGCCTGTCTTTACCCCGGCCTTCGAAAGGCAATCCACGACCTTTCGGCCGAAATTTAAAGGTTCCTTTCGAGGCTCCTCTAGACGCCCCTCAAGAGGCAGGGGCAACAAAGATGGACGTGGCCAAGGAGGCAAGTCCTCCAACCAGCACTCCAAGTGAGATGCTTCCGGTAGGAGGGAGACTTCTCTTTCCGGGATCGTTGGACCTTCGATCCCTGGGCCTACAACCTGATCAAAAACGGACTAGGTTGGAGCTGGAACACAACTCCACTGACTTTCCCTCAATTCTTCCAACACTCAACCCCCATTCTGGAAGAATATGTCCAGGAACTCTTAGACAAGAGAGTCATAAGGAGAGCAAAGTCCGTCAAGTTCCAAGGAAGGCTGTTTTGTGTTCTGAAGGAGACTCGGAAAAACTCGGAGTCATTCTGGACATGTCACCACTCAACAAGTTCATAGTGAACCACAAGTTCTGGATTCTTACTCTTCAACACATAAGGACCCTACTGCCCAAACAGGCATACACAGTCTCTATAGACATGGCGGACGCATATTGGCAAGTTCCAATCAATCGACAAGTCTCCTCCTACCTAGGATTCAAGCTGCAAAAGAGACAATACGTCTTCAGAGCCATGCCCTTCGGACTAAACATAGCCCCAAGGGTATTCAAAAAGCTTGCAAACGCAGTCATTCGTCAACTACGCCTAAAGGGAGTTCAGGTGTTAGCCTACCTGCACGACTGGCTGCTGTGGGCAGCATCCAAAGCAGAATGCACGCAAGCCTCCAAGAAAGTGATCCAGTTCCTGGAACATCTAGGATTCAAGATCAACTTGGAAAAGTCTCGACTATCTCTAGCTCAAAAGTTTCAATGGCTCGGCGTTCATTGGAACTTACAGTCACACTGCCTCTCCCTCCCATCAAAGAAGAGGAGAGAGATAGTGGGATCTGTCAAGAGACTTCTACAATCCGACCGGATATCAAGATGGCAACAAGAGAGAGTACTAGGCTCCCTCTAGTTTGCCTCAGTGACAGACCCAGTGCTAAGAGCACAATTAAAAGATGCATCAGGAGTCTGGAGAAGATACGCATCAAACGCTCGAAGAGATCTAACAAGACCGATACCAACTCGTCTGCGATCACTTCTCAAGCCATGGTCGAAGGCCAAGCACCTAAAGAAGAAGGTGCCCTTGCAACCACCTCCACCCTAGGTCACCGTTCACACGGATGCCTCAAAGGAAGGATGGGGAGGCCACTCTCACCAATGGAAAGTCCAAGGAACCTGGTCCTCCCTCTTCAAGACCTTCCACATCAACATTCTGGAAGCCATGGTAGTTTTTCTATCGCTGAAGAAACTGAAGCTTCGCTGCTCGATCCACATCCGACTGGTCCTGGACAGCGAAGTGATAAGGAGATATCTAAACCGGCAAGGTTCGAGATCGCCCCAAATCAACCAAGTGATGTTGGCCATCTTCCGCCTGGCGGAAAAGAAGAGATGGCACTTATCAGCAGTTCACCTTCAAGGGTTCTGCAACGTGACGGCGGACGCTCTAGCCAGGCTCACCCCGATAGAGTCAGAATGGTCCCTAGACGCAAGATCATTCTCCTTCATCTTACGCAAAGTCCCAGGACTGCAGATAGACCTCTTCGCAACGAGCGACAACAACGGTATGTAGCCCCGTACGAGGATCCTCTAGCGGAAGCAGTAGACGCGATGTCCCTAGATTGGAACAGATGGTCCAGGATTTACCTGTTCCTTCCAACCAACCTCCTGCTAAAGATCCTCAATAAACTGAGATCCTTTCGGGGAACAGCAGCGATAGTGGCTCACAAGTGGCCCAACAGCATCTGGTTCCCTCTGATAACGGAACTGCGACTGAAGCTGGTCCCGTTGCCGGATCCAGTTCTGACTCAAGTGCAGAAGTCGACTGTCTCCGCTTCATCACAGAAAACCCAAAACCTTCATCTCATGATTTTCTCGCCTTAGCAGTCAAGAAAAGGTTCGGGATTTCGAAGGACAGTATAAACTTTTTAGAAGAATATAAGTTGAAATCTACTAGAAGACGATACGAGTCTTCCTGGAAGAAATGGGTTGCCTTTGTCAAGGCAAAGAAACCAAAAGAAATCTCGACAGATTTCTGTTTATCATTCTTTATTCATCTCCATGAACAAGGTTTAGCAGCCAACACGATCTCTACGTGTAAATCTGCCTTGACTAGACCCTTGCTATATGCCTTCCAGGTGGACTTCTCTAACAAAATCTTCAATAAGATCCCTTAGGCCCGCAGCACCTCCGAGGCCCATTTCTTTGTCCTTGGATAAGGTTCTTCATTTAGCCTCAACCCTGAACAATGAAGACTGCTCTTTAAAGGATTTGACCCAAAAAGTTATATTCTTATTTGCACTAGCCTCAGGAGCCAGAGTTAGCGAAATAGTGGCCCTTTTGAGGGATGAGGGCCACATTCAGTTCACGGAGTGTAGAGAACTGAATCTCTTTCCTGACCCAACGTTTCTCGCTAAGAATGAGCTACCCATCAAAAGGTGGGGTCCCTGGAGAATCTGCCCTCTGAAGGAAGATGCATCTCTATGTCCAGTAGAGTGCCTAAAGGTCTATCTTCGTAGAACTTCAGACTTTAGTGGAGGACAGCTTTTTAGGGGAGAAACCTCAGGTTCGACATTGTCTTTGAAACAATTAAGGGTGAAGATCACCTATTTCATTCGCAGAGCGGATCCAGACAGCACACCCGCAGGTCATGATCCGAGAAAAATTCCTTCGTCTGAACTTCTTTCAAAATATGAATTTTGAAAGTCTTCGCTCGTATACTGGATGGAAGTCATCCAGGGTTTTCTTTAAACACTACGCAAAGCAAGTGCAAGAGATCAAGCACTTTATGGTGGCAGCAGGTAGTGTATTAAAACCTGCCGCTTGAATACTGCGAGGAACAGTACATTAATCGGGACTTTTAGTGAAGGGTGTACATGATCCCTCCCTACGGAGTGACATGTTTAGTGAAGTATCACTGTAATGACACTATGGACTGTTCTAAGTATAAGGGTGAAAGAAGCATAAAAGACTTACACATGTGCCATGCGTATAACTACGCAAGTGTTTATAAACTGTAACAACAGAAATAAGAAAACATGAAATATTACAATATTTCCTTTTAAAGTAGCTTCACGTTTCTTTTCAGGTGAAACAAGTATTTCTGTTATTACCATTTTAATTATGCTTTCCACTATATTTCCAATTTTCATTTTATATTATATTATAAAATGCACTTTGACCTTGTTATCTATTGTTTATCAATAAATGCATATCTGAATTTTGCGTCTCTTTTCGCCCCAAAATTCCAAATAGATAAATGTGTCAGAGCAATTCATTATAACCTCTTATATTGAAAATATATCTTGAACAGATACAATATCTGTTCTAAAGCTAGCAAACCTCATAATTACGTGTTTTTAATAGGTATCAATCCCTGGTTACGACTGATTTCATATATCTAATTGTATTACTGACATACAATTTTCCTACATCAATGAAAACCTGTCTATCTTGCTTACAACACACCAAGTAGACCGGGGGAGGTGTCAGTAGTCAATACATACATTTATTCCTTTCAGAATACAAACTCTATTTTACAAAAGTATATGATGAGACCAATATACCTGTTTCTTGGCTAGATTGTTCATACGAACTTACAATCCTCGAGTTTTTTCCTAGCGTCTACCATGACTCTTTTCTGTAGGGGGCAGGAAGCACAGACATAGTCCATAATCAGCTGAAGTGGTGTATGACGGTAACACCATGTGTCTCTAGGTCTAGATGACCAAGGAAAATTTATCTCGGAGTTATTGGCTTTAATGGGAAATCCACAGATACATTAATGCTTTGGTAAACTTCCATCCGGATGACATGGCCTGAGCCCAAAATACGGATTTTGAGCGAAGCGAAAAATGTTATTTTGATAATAAAATAAATTTTTGAATATACTTACCCGGTGATTATAATAGCTGCAACTCTGTTGCTCGACAGAAAAACTCTACGGAAAAATTCGCCAGCGATCGCTACACAGGTAGGGGGTGTACTCAACAGCGCCATCTGTCGTTCAGATACCCAGTACTCATTGTAAACAAAGAACTCAATTTTCTCCTCGGTCCACTGTGTCTCTATTGGGGAGGAAGGGAGGGTCCTTTAATTTATAATCACCGGGTAAGTATATTCAAAAATTTATTTTATTATCAAAATAACATTTTTCAATATTTAACTTAGCTGGTGATTATAATAGCTGATTCACACCCAGGGGGGTGGGTAGAGACCAGCAAAATATGTTTACATCATATGAGCTAAGAATTTTTATTTCATTTTAGAAGTTATCAAAATAACTAAACAAAATAAATAGGTACCTGGTAAGGAAGTCGACTTGAACAATTACTCTGCCTTTTTAAGTACGTCTTCCTTACGGAGCCTCGCGATCCTCTTAGGATGCTGAGCGACCCCTAGGAGCTGAAGTATCAAGGGTTGCAACCCATACAACAGGACCTCATCAAAACCTCTAATCTAGGCGCTTCTCAAGAAATAACTTTGACCACCCGCCAAATCAACTAGGATGCGAAAGGCTTCTTAGCCTTCCGGACAACCCAAAAACAACAATAAAAACATTTCAAGAGAAAGATTAAAAAGGTTATGGAATTAGGGAATTGTAGTGGTTGAGCCCTCACCCCCTACTGCACTCGCTGCTACGAATGGTCCCAGAGTGTAGCAGTTCTCGTAAAGAGACTGGACATCCTTAAGATAAAAAGACGCGAACACTGACTTGCTTTTCCAATAGGTTGCGTCGATTATACTTCGCAGAGATCTATTTTGTTTAAAGGCCACGGAAGTTGCGACAGCTCTAACTTCGTGTGTCCTTACCTTCAGCAAAGCTTGGTCTTCCTCATTCAGATGGGAATGAGCTTCTCGTATTAACAGTCTGATAAAATAGGATAAAGCATTCTTTGACATAGGCAAAGATGGTTTCTTAACTGAACACCATAAAGCTTCAGACGGGCCTCGTAAAGGTTTAGTTCGTTTTAAATAGAACTTAAGAGCTCTTACAGGGCATAAGACTCTTTTTAATTCATTTCCAACCATACGATAAGCTTGGAATATCGAACGATTTTGGCCAAGGTCGAGAAGGCAGCTCATTTTTGGCTAGAAAACCAAGTTGTAGAGAACATGTAGCCGTTTCAGATGAGAATCCGATGTTCTTGCTGAAGGCATGAATCTCACTGACTCTTTTAGCTGTGGCTAAGCATACCAGGAAAAGAGTCTTTAAGGTGAGATCTTTCAGGGAGGCTGATTGTAGCGGCTCGAACCTGTCTGACATAAGGAATCTTAGTACCACGTCTAAATTCCAACCAGGTGTAACCAAACGACGCTCCTTCGTGGTCTCAAAAGACTTAAGGAGGTCCTGTAGATCTTTATTGTTGGAAAGATCTAAGCCTCTGTGACGGAAGACTGATGCCAACATGCTTCTGTAACCCTTGATAGTGGGAGCTGAAAGAGATCGTTCTTTCCTCAGATATAAGAGGAAGTCAGCCATTTGAGTTACAGAGGTACTGGTCGAGGATACGGATACTGACTTGCACCAGTTTCGGAAGATTTCCCACTTCGATTGGTAGACTCTAAGGGTGGATGTTCTCCTTGCTCTAGCAATCGCTCTGGCTGCCTCCTTCGAAAAGCCTCTAGCTCTCGAGAGTCTTTCGATAGTCTGAAGGCAGTAAGACGAAGAGCGTGGAGGCCTTGGTGTACCTTCTTTACGTGTGGCTGACGTAGAAGGTCCACCCTTAGGGGAAGTGTTCTGGGAACGTCTACTAGCCATCGAAGTACCTCGGTGAACCATTCTCTCGTGGGCCAGAGGGGAGCAACTAGCGTCAACCTTGTCCCTTCGTGAGAGGCGAACTTCTGCAGTACCTTGTTGACAATCTTGAACGGAGGGAATGCATATAGATCTAGATGTGACCAATCTAGGAGAAAGGCATCTATATGAACTGCTGCTGGGTCCGGGATTGGTGAGCAAAATATTGGGAGCCTCTTGGTCATCGAGGTTGCGAAGAGATCTATGGTTGGCTGGCCCCAGGTGGCCCAAAGTCTCTTGCATACATCCTTGTGGAGGGTCCATTCTGTTGGAATTATTTGTCCCTTCCGACTGAGACCATCTGCCATGACATTCAAGTTGCCTTGGATGAACCTCGTTACTAGTGATATGTTTAGACCTTTTGACCAGGTGAGGAGGTCCCTTGCGATCTCGTACAACGTCAGAGAGTAGGTCCCTCCTTGCTTGGAGATGTACGCCAAAGCCGTGGTGTTGTCCGAGTTCACCTCCACCACTTTGCCTTGAAGGAGAGACCTGAAGCTTTTCCAGGCCAGACGTACTGCCAGTAGCTCCTTGCAGTTGAAATGCATTGTCCTTTGACTCGAGTTCCATATTCCCGAGCATTCCCGACCGTCTAATGTCGCACCCCAGCCTACGTCCGATGCGTCCGAGAAGAGAATGTGGTTGGGAGTCTGAACAGCCAGGGGAAGACCCTCTCTTAGGTTGATATTGTCCTTTCACCAAGTCAGACAAGACTTTATCTTTTCGGAAACCGGGATCGAGACCGCTTCTAGCGTCTTGTCCTTTTTCCAGTGAAAAGCTAGATGGTATTGAAGAGGACGGAGGTGTAGTCTTCCTAGTGACACAAATTGATCCACGGATGACAGCGTCCCTACCAGACTCATCCACAGCCTGACTGAGCAGCGTTCCTTCTTCAGCATCTTCTGGATGGATAGCAGGGCTGGGGGCTGATCGTCTTGTTGTTCAGCAACGTCCTCATCAGAGGGTTCCTCATCCGAAACTGATGAGGAAATGGCAACGGAGTGGGCAACGTCTGGCTCGCTGAATCCGGTCGCACTGGTGGATGCGTGACGGAGCCGGACGCAATATCATGGAACTGCTGCACAGTCTGTGAACTGTCAACAACCATGGGTGCGCGAGGAAGCACAGCGTCAACCCGAGACTGTCTAGACCGTCTGGGTTGTGCAGTCAACACCCTACCGGGTTGCTGAGGTTGACGCACTGCGTCAAAACAAGTCACCTCTGCTGGTTGTTGAACATCCTGAACGTCAACAACCACCTCCGAGCGTCGCTTAACGTCAACGTGCGGCTGGCAACCCACACTGGGTCGCATCGGTGGAGGAACCACCTCAACTGGCAGACGCGAGTAGGTTACCTCAGCGTCAACAGGGCGCACAACCGACCGGTTGGAAGGTTGTTGGCCAGAAGGTTCTTCTCCGCATTTAAGTCCTCTAACAAGGACGCAAGCTTGGACTGCATGTCTTGCAGCAAAGCCCATTTAGTATCTACGGGAGCAGGTGTGGCAACAGACGGGGTTAGCGACTGAGGCGGAACCGTTTACCATCCCTGAAAGCCTTGTTATGCGTGACATAATAGTACAGCAAAACTTCAAAGGCTCGACAACAGCTGTGAAGTTGACCTGTAAACAACTTGGAGTGTCTCCTGGCTAGGCGCCAGGGAGAGTCTACCAGAATTGAGAAGTCTATCTGGGCAGAGGCATGAACTCCCAAGCCGAGAACTTCTCTCGTGTCATATCAGACTCTCGCTCTATAAACCAGTTTAAAAGAAGGGAAAGCAAAGGCTGTATCCCCCAAACTCCTCCTGGTGAAAAACCAGTCGCCTAGCCAACGTTACGCTCTCTAGGAGAGCGAAAGAGCACTAGCTTAAAAACAACGGCTTCGAAGTAGCTAGGCCTAGTGTAAGCTCTGACGTTTAGGCGAACGAGGAGCAGCAGTTACAAAAAGATCCGGACGAAGATCCTTAAAAAAATCATCATGATTTAATTAAAGTCCATAGGAGGCTAAGCAGCTTTAGGCTCCTCTCCATCTGACAGAGTCCTCAAGGGAATATCAGTAGGAGGGAGAACAGCAACTTCCTCATCTACAGGAACCTTGTCCGATTAAAGCTGAGTCTCTCACTGGTGCATTAGTAGCGGACCAGAACGCAACGTCATGTAACTGCTTGACAGTCTGTGAACTGTCAACAACTGAACTGTCAACCACAACAGGTGCGTGAGGACGCACAGCGTCCACTCGAGACTGCTTTGACTGCCTAGACTGAGCAGTCAAAACAACTCTAGAATGTGGAGGTTGACGCACAGCATCAAAACAAGTCAACTCCGATTGTTAGTGAACGTCTTGAACGTCAACAGGAGCATCAGCCAGTGGCCTAACGTCCAAATGCGGCTGAAAAACCACACGAGACCGCATCGAGTGTGGTTCTAAACAACCTGACTGACGTGACTAAGCTACGCCAACGTCAACAGTAAGCACAAAGGAACGTTAGGTTGGCTGAAAGCCAGGATATCGATGAGATAAACGGCTAGACTCAACGGACTAATCGGCAGAATAGTCTTCCATAAGGGAGGCAAGCATATACTGCATGTTTTGCCATACAACCCCTTAAGGATCAACGGAAATGGTTGTGGTAATAGACGAGGGTAACGTCTGTGACCGCAACACTTTGCCTACAAAAAAAAAGACTCGGAGTCTGTGTTACGCTTTTGTTAGGCGGCGAGCAGTTATCCGATGACTGCATAGGGTCAGAGTTGTCCTAATGGCTGTAACCAGGACGCTGGACCTGTCCTGAAAGGACTGACTTTCGCTTAAGGGCTTCGAAACCTTGTGACAGGTTTCTTATGCGAAAAGCCTACGGATGGCGAGGAGAAACAACGTCTCTCTCGTCTTATGGTAGGGGAGATCTTGGTAAGATACACCCGATACCATAGAGGGAAAAACGTCTGTTCGTTGGTCAAGGCCTCTCGAACCCATAAGTCGTTTGACATTACTTCTCCCCTGGGCTTGGGAGCATGTAAGAGGTCCCGGACTAGGTGAACGACAGGCACGAACAGACGAACCCTCGGACGCAACACTGTAACACTTTGAGCCTCGGACGCAACACTGTAACACTTTGCGCATATCACTTTATCACTTCGATTTTCTGTTTTGCACTTATTTCTACCTGAAACACGCAATTCTACCCTTCATTAAAAGGTAGTAATTGCGAAATTAGTCGTATAATGCAAGCTCATAATACCAGCAAAAAACAGAAAACATATTTTAAGATAAAAAGAAAAATCAGTGGCTGGGAAAGAGACTAAACACTAGTTCATATAACTACGTTTTCAATCTCTCACCGCACATAGCCTGGGGACGAGAATAAAAACCTAAAAACGTTTTATCCTTCCTCCCCGTACAGCGACTAGGGACGAGAGTAACACGAGAACAACGTTACCCGCTTGAACGGAACGTTTTCTCTCCTCTCTCTCCCTCCGTCTCTATCTCTCTCTCTCTTTCTCTCTTGGTTTCGCACCTAAGAGAAGAGCCCAATTATATATCGTCAAAAAAAAAAAAAAAACATGTTATTTGACTAAAGGAAAAAACTGAAAGGTTTTTCAAATAAAATGTTCCTTTAAATTAGAATTTAAAACATTTAAGCTAAGAAAAAATGAACAAAATGTCAGAATCGATTTACTCTTACTGCAAAGTGAACCCGTGATACACTCTCTCTCTATCGTAACGATAAAGCGCATGTTGAACGTCCTGAACGTCAACAACTGCGTAGCATAAAAAACTAAACGTTAGTTCATCTTTGAAAACAGTACGAAGATTATCAAAGAAATTCTTTCATAAAATATTACATTTAAAAAGTTTTAAATCCTTAGCTCTTTAAAAGCTAAAGACGATATAAAGGGCTCAACGTTGATTAACTTCGGTTTCCAAGTTAGGACCGCCTACTCTCAGGAAAGGTCTATATAAACAAAGCATTAAAATTTATTTTTATATGTTTATAATAAATGGAAAGTTAATCGAAGAGGCCTAATAAAGCCGGAGAGATATAAAATATATAGAGGAAAATCTATAACGTGATAAGATAATTACTAAAAGCCTAAACACACTTCCGTCTAAGGGAAGGGTCGGCCATTTAAAAGTGAAAGAAAGTCCATACTCTCTTTGTCACCATAATTAAATCTATCCAAAACGAGTTCAAGTTTTAAGATGAAGATAAAACACCTGCATAGCGAAAGCTCAAAACTAGAATAGTGTACTTCACCAAATAGTTGTGAAAACAAATCCAGTTAGCAACAGCGAATTAGTAGGTCTTGCCGGTAGCCCGACAGAGAGAAAATTGAGTTCTTTGTTTACAATGAGTACTGGGTATCTGAACGACAGATGGCGCTGTTGAGTACACCCCCTACCTGTGTAGCGATCGCTGGCGAATTTTTCCGTAGGGTTTTTCTGTCGAGCAACAGAGTTGCAGCTATTATAATCACCGGCTAAGTCAAATATTGAAAAATCTATTTTTGGGTGAGGTAGCCATGTCATCCTGATGGACCCACCTTCCTTTTATAAAGGCTGAAAGAATCCCTCCCAAAATTACTATATCTATAGCACCTCGCTGACGCTACAAGGAATAACAAGATGGCGCCCGGACGTGACGTCATACAGGTACTCAACAGTAGGAGTAGAGCGTGCCTTAATAACGGTTCTCCTCCAATTCTTGCCACTTTCCCCTCTCGAAGCGTAAACGCTATTCGGGGTGTAGATAGCTATGTGGCGTGTCAAGAATACGTCCTCTGATATTATGCGATATCCCTAAAGGCAAAAGCCAGGGATATTCGCGCCAGGAGTTAGAATTCTGGATACTTTAAGTAAAATTCTCTGGGATATATCACTGTAGTTAAATATAACCTAGGAAGCTACTATAAAGGAACTTCCATCAGGACGACATGGCTACCTCACCCAAAAATAGATTTTTCGCTTCGCTCAAAATCCGTTTTTGACTGGCCAGACAGTACTTCATTGGATCCTTCTCTCTGGTTACGGTTCCCTTTCCCTACACATACACTGAATAGTCTGGCCTATTCATTACAGATTCTCCTCGTTCCTCACACCTGACAACACTGAAATTACCAAACAATTCTTCTTCACCTAAGGGGTTACTGCACTGTAATTGTTCAGTGGCTACTTTTCTCTTGGTAAGGGTAGAAGAGACTCTTTAGCTATGGTAAGCAGCTCTTCTAGGAGGACACTCCAAAATCAAACCATTGTTCTCAAGTCTTGAGTAGTGCCGTAGCCTCTGTACCAGGGTCTTCCACTGTCTAGGGTTAGAGTTCTCTCGCTTGAGGGTACAGTCGGGCACACTATTCTATCTAATTTCTCTTCTTGTTTTGTTAGTTTTTATAGTTTATATAAGAAATATTTATTTTAATGTTGTTACTGTTCTTAGAATATTTTATTTCTCTGTTTCCTTTCCTCACTGGGCTATTTTCCCTATTGGGGCCCCTGGGCTTATAGCATCCTGCTTTTCCAACTAGGGTTGTAGCTTAGCAAGTGCACTCTTCTCTCAGAGCAGGTGACTCAGGTGTACTTGCTAAACTTGCTCAACATGAGGATAGAAACCCTTATCCTCACCAAGCTGAACTCACTGACCCTTCGGGGACCATAGGCAGACACCTTTGCAAGCAAGTTGCTCTTAAGCACCAGTATAACCTGTCAGAGACTCCATTAGTCTGCAGCTCGTGCATCCACCTAAGCTGTCTCATCAAGTAACCTTGCCACCTAGCTCACCTAGTTGGGTTAGAAGAGTAGCACAACTCCAGCTTGTGCTTTCAGCCCAACTATCTGTGCCGCATTCACACTCTCGCGTGAGATACGGGTTAGCGCACCTGTGGCAAGTCTCGTTCACAATCGTGAGCCAATGGCAAATCTCAATCACGAGCAAGCACCAGTGGTGAGATTCGATCGTGAGTGAGTGCCAGTGGCGATTCTCAATCACAAGCGAGTGCCAGTCGGCGGCGAGTCTATATCATGAAAGTGCACCAGTGGCAAGTCTCGATCACAGGCATGCGCCAGTGATGAGTCTCGATCACGAGTGTACCAAGCCCTTCAGACCTGAACTCAAGCATTCTCCTATTACCCAGTGTTCTGCCAGTGTGGTTTCGTGAGACTCCACGAGTGTCCAAGCTGGCTCGCCAAGTAACCTTGCTAGTCTTCAAGGAAGTAACTAAGTTTCAGTCTGCACTGAAATATATTACATTATGGGTCCTGTCCTTTGGTATGTTTACAGCTCCTTAAGTACAGTAGTCACTTGAAGGTTCACTTTGGTTCAGCCTGGGCACACCTACAGCATTCGTTTTCTCTGCTATCTAGACAATTGGTGGCTTCGTAGAGATCCCTCTCCAATATCAAGTCGTGCTTTTTGAGTTTTGCTGCTATCTAGGGGTTGGGGTAAACTTAGAGAAGTTTTCTTTGGAACCCAAGCAGAACCTGGTATATTTTGGAATGCAGATAGACATGCAGGAAAGTCTTCCCATTACAGGTAAGAATTGCAAGATCCAAAGAAATGGCTCATCAGTTAATGATGCAGAGCTCTCTACAAGCTTATCTGTGGTGGTGGTGCAGATGGGTTACCTGGCCTTGTTAGGACATCTAGTGCCCAATACTTTCCTCTGCATACAGTCACTTCAGTGGTAGCCGAAGACCTTTGGGTCTCAAAGCAGGAATGCTTATTCCAGGAAATACGTGAATTGGTTAATCCTGGATCCAAACCTTCTCAGAAGGTTAGATCTTTTTTCTCCCTCTTCCAATTTAAAGCTCTTCATGGCTCCATCAAACGAGGGGGAGGGTGTCCACCTTCTGCAGCATATGGCCTTCGGGCTGTTACTGGAAAGAAGCATTTACGAGTCGTTTCATTGTGCTTCGAAGTGTGATCTAAATCGAGAAAACGGCTTCTTGCTTTAACCTCTGCTAAGGGGAGACGTGAGTTGCGTGGTCTTGCCCACGACATCATTGGAAGGGGAAAAGTTGCTTTCAGCTTAATCCCTGAATTCGTTGCGAGATTCAAATTCCATACTGATGATCCTGATTGACTGCTTTTGTGTCCTGTAAGAGCGCTGAAGCACTTCTTAAACAAAAAATTCATGATAGGAATGAGATGCAGTTTTTTTCGCCTCATAATACGAAAAAAAAAAAGTATATTTTTAAGTAAAAAAAACACAATAAATAGTACTGTATTGTGTGTGTACATAAGCACAATGCTACTACGCATATTAGAACATTAGCGATATATTTTTCCTTCATTTCGGTTGATAAATAAAAGATTGTAGCATAGTTTTTCCTTTAAATGTCCTAATCATTTATTTACAATTAATTTTACATCAATAAGAACAGTTTCAAGACAATGAACAGAACTGTATTGTATGTACGAACGCACAATGCTACTACGCATATCAAATGCATTAGTGATATATTTTTATTTTATTTCAGTAAATAGATAACAGATTGTAACATTTTTTTCCTTTTAATGTCATGATTATTTATTTACAATGAATTCTATGTCAATAAGTACATTTTTTAATTAAACACAATGAACAGTACTGTATTGTATTGTATGTACATACACACAAAGCTACTATGCATATAAAAACATTAGCGATACAGTATATTGTTCTTTCATTTCGGTAAATAAATAAGAAAACTATTTACTGACCAATTAAAGTTGATTCATTCCACAAAGTATGTTCACGTACATATTAACACCAATTGATCTTGCTTGTATTACGATTAAATAGCGTAAACTTATGAATGTCAAAAAAATAATGTAGGTTATTTATTGATGTACTGTATCACCACTGAATATTAATTGTATTACAATAAAATAGTTATTGTTAAAACTATGCGCGAGTTGAAGAAATCGGGTTGTTTATGCATGATAGAAAATGTACCTTTCTATGGTAAGGTTAACTATAATAATAGTACAGTACATACCGTAATGTAAACTTTGTATATGTACAGCATTGTACTGTATGTATTGCATTACAGTATTTTCCATTTATTATAGCATTATGTTCTAATAACTCATTCATTTACAGGTATTAACAGTTATGTAAAATATATTGAATGATTCATATGTATTTGACAGTACTGCATTTCACTGTGGTTATAGCTTTATTATAAAATTTAACATAATGTTTTTGTGGGGATTGGAACGAATTAGGGGATTTACAAGTAAAACGTGACTCCAAATAATCACGACACGAAAGCCACTCCAGAACAAATTAATTTTGTATCTAAAGGCATTAATGTACATATTTATATCTTTTGTTACATTCCCAATCTCCTTACGAGGGGGAGTTGGGATGTCAGGTACCCAATGTGTATATAACACAAAGCTGTTGATTATACATAGTCCATGACAATCACAGTTATGTTCTTACACTCGTATCACTTTCGAACAGGACGAAAAACACAAAATCCTGAAAAAATTCACTGAGCTTTGTATGGCAATGGAGAAAGCATTATACAAAATATTTTGTCAAAATTCCTTTTACTTTCACAGTTACGGTTTAATTGTAAAAGTAACTCAATAAACTAAAAACATTTATCGCTACAAGAAAATGCAGTATTTCTTCTGTTATTGTAAATTTTTGTAATTGTTACATTTTGATATAAAAAAAATTATGAGCAATGGCATCTGTATATTTTCCATGAGTCACAAAACTAAGTATTACGTGGTAATTACACCCTTCAGTGTTAGCACAAACTTCAGAGAGAGTACGCATTTGAGTTTGACCTCTGACATTCACTTGCTTTTATATGATTTTCTTGGTTCAGCACAAATTTCATCATGCTATAGAGGAAAAGACAATTTCAACATCTCGCTAACACAAGGGAGAAGAAAATTTGCTCTAGTAAGAGTTCTGAAGTGGGTAATATTGGCAAGATATTGAGCAAAGGGATCTTCATTTATGATTAAATTATGATAGATAACATTGTTTTGGTTTATTAATATCCAAAAAGGAACATAAATTCGTAATAATCATGATTTATTAATATTGTCTTTGTAAAATTACAAAGAAAAACTTTGAACGCCCGTATCTCAAAACTATATTATTATTATTATTATTATTATTATTTGCTAAGCTACAACCCTAGTTGGAAAAGCAGGATTCTATAAGCCCAGGGGCTCCAACAGAGAAAATAGCCTGGTGAGGAAAGGAAACAAAGAAAAATAAAATATTTTAACAAAACAAGAGGAAGAGAAATAAGATGGAATAGTGTGCCCGAGTGTACCCTCAAGCAAGAGAACTCTAACCCAAGACAGTGGAAGACCATGGTACACAGGCTATGGCACTACCCAAGATTAGAGAACAATGGTTTGATTTTGGAGTATCCTTCTCTTAGAAGAGCTGCTTACCATAGCTAAAGAGTCTCTTCTACCCTTACAAAGAGGAAAGTGGCCACTGAACAATTACAGTGCAGTAAGAAGAAATTGTTTGGTAATCTCAGTTTTTCAGGTGTATGAGGACAGAGGAGAATATGTAAAGAATAGGCCAAACTATTCGGTGTGTGTGTTTAGGCAAAGGGAAAATGAACCGTAACCAGAGAGAAGGATCCAACGTACTACTGTCTGGCAAGTCAAAAGACCCCATAACACTCTAGTGGTAGTATCTCAACGGGTGGTTAGTTGGAAAAGCAAGATGCTATAAGCCCAAGGGCTCCAACAAGGATAAATAGCCCAGTGAGGAAAGGAAATAAGGAAATAAATGATACAAGAAGTAATGAAAATTAAAATATTTAAAAAAAATAACATTAAAACGGATATTTGATATATAAACTATAAAAGGACTTATGTAAGCCTGTTCAACATAAAAACATTTGCTGCAAGTTTGAACTTTTGAAGTTCCACTGATTCAACTACCCGATTAGGAAGATCATTCCACAACTTGGTCACAGCTGGAATAAAACTTCTATAGTACTGTGTAGTATTGAGCCTAATGATTGAGAAGGCCTGACTATTAGAATTAACTGCATACCTAGTATTACGAACAGGATGGAACTGTCCGGGAAGATCAGAATGTAAAGGATGGTCAGAATTATATAAACAATCTTATACAACATGCATAATGAACTAATTGAACGACGGTGCCAGAGATCAATATCTAGATCAGGAGTAAGAAATTTAACAGACCGTAAGTTCCTGTCCAACAAATTAAGATGAGAATCAGCAGCTGAAGACCAAACAGGAGAACAATACTTGAAACAAGGAAAAATGAAAGAATTAAAATAAAAGATTTGGAAGTAATATTTATTTTTCCTAGCAATACAAACCTGGAGCTCTTTACTTAGGAGTGTTATTTTGGCGAAAGCTGAAACCAGCTGATAAACTTTTTATCAGGGTGTAACCACCCACCGCTAGTTAGTGGAAAGGGGGGGGGGAAGCGGGGTAGGTTAACCCTCCCGCTCACACCAGCACTAGCGAATAACCATCACTTTTGTAATTGCGGCAGGACTTTCAGGGAGTTGGTGCTGGCGGGTCAGTATGTGTAAAGAGCTCCAGGTTTGTATTTCTAGGGAAAATACAAATTACTTCAAAATTGTTATTTGTTCCGGTGCAAAATACAAACATTCTGCTCTTTACTTAGGAGAGACACCTTTAGGTGGGTGGAAGTCCAAACCAACTGGCTGGCAACTGTCCCGGGACAGCCTCTGTATAGTGATACCTTGAGGGATCCTGCACCAAGGGATAACGGCCTGGGCAATCATTGGTGAAGAATAAGGAATTAATCTGTTGGAACATATATCGTAGCTATTCGGGCCGTGCCCTCTACTAATGTATATTTCTTCCTGCCTCCCCCTGACAGGAGGACAGGGACATAACATATATACATGTATATGAGGTTGTCTAAAGAGAGTGAAACTCACCCATAGAAGAACAAGGTCAGCTGTGCAGAGTTCCCCCGAATGCTGCACCCCAAGAGGGGAAGATGAAGTAGGAAGTGGCCAGTCACTGCCACATTCATCCTAGACTTACTTCGCGGGTAACCTCCGCCCTCGAACCTCTGATACTTGTCCCACAAGGGAGCCGAGGTATTTAGATCATGTTATGAGCATCCACCACGGGGACATCTACCTGTCGTCGAGGTGTCTGAGGCCCATGCCCTTTCTATTACTCATCTGATCCAAGAGGAGATTGAGTTCTTCGTGATTCTCCTCTTGGTCTTCCCCATGCTGACGACAGCTTGGTGATCTGGGGTCAAATTCTTCTCAACCTTATGAGATATAACCTCATTGATATAACCTCATTGTCCTTACAGGGCATAGTAACAGTCGATCAATATCGTTTGTTACCAATCGGAGACTCCCAATCTGAAAGGCCCCGAATCTAGGATTTGCTAAGGACGGATTTTAGGTCTGCAACAAACTCGGGGGTGAAACTGAGTGTGACTTGCCACCCATTCTCCTGAATGTCTGATGTCAAATGGAAGACCTTGTAGCTCCCTGACTCTTCCTGCAGAAGTCAGGGCCAAAAGAAAACTGTCTCTAAGGTCAAGTCTTTATCCAAGGCTTGACGTAGAGGCTCATAAGGGGCTACTTTCTGTGAACGTAAGACCCTGACAACGTTCCAAGGAGGTGGTCTAACTTTTGACTGAGGGTAGGAACGCTCAAAGTTCTGTATGAGGAGTGACAATTCCGACAAGGAGGAAATGTTAACTCAATTCAGTTCGAAGACAATGTTCAAGGCTGAACGAAAGCCTTTCCCCCACTAAAGACTCTGCTACTGGTGGAATACCGGCACTGAGTGGAGAGATACAACGTCCGTAACCTCCACCACAAAAGACGGACCACTTCGCCTGCTCCACAACAGACGACAACTTCCAGAGGTATCTTGCCATGCGTCTAGCAACCGGCTTCAAAAAGCCTCTCTTGCGAGTAGTTGCTGGATAGC
Organism: Palaemon carinicauda; assembly: GCF_036898095.1. NCBI lineage: Eukaryota > Metazoa > Arthropoda > Malacostraca > Decapoda > Palaemonidae > Palaemon > Palaemon carinicauda. Next base: position 236,234,075 of record NC_090725.1, on the reverse strand, counting down.
CTTCAGGTGTGAAGACATAGCGATGGTATGGCTTGGTGGAAAATCTTCACGTAGTTGTCTGAGTAACTCGGGAAGTGGAGGGAGCTCTCTCGGTGCTTCTATGAGCAGATGTAGAAGGTCCAGGACCATTTTGCATGCTGCCACAGCACAGCTAAGAGGGTCAGTGCTAGATCTGTAATGCCCTTACCCTGTTCAATGACCTCCTTACTAGGCAGGAGGAAGGGGACGCATGGACGTCCATTTTGTCCCACAGGTGTTGAAAAGCATCCTGCAAGAACACTTGTGGTACCGGTACTGGTGAAAAGTACACCCACAGTTCCAGTTTAGGGATGTCGTGGACAGGTCGAATGCCCATTCAGAGCAAACTATCTGACTACTGCTCAGATTATTCGCCAGCACGTTCTTCTTGTGCGGGATGAAGAGTGCTGTAAAGTCTACCAAATTCCCTTCCGTCCACCTGAGGATTTTCACAGCTAGCAGGCATAGGTGCTGTGACAAGGTCTCTCCTTGTTTGTTTAAGTGGGACACTACTATAGTGTTGACGCTCATCAGCACTACATAATGCCCTGAAAGGAGTTAATGGAAATACTTGAGGGTCAGGCAGGCTGTCCTCATTTCTCGACTGTTATGTGGCACCGCCTTTCGGATTCGGACCAATGTCTGGATTCCGTCAGGTGTAACAGATGAACCCTTCCCCCTTCTTTTTAATGCATCTATAAAGACCAACAAATCCAGGGGAGGAGAGAGTCGTCTACTCTGAGGAGATTGGTGTCTAGCACCCACCAACTCGGGTCTCTTTTCTGTTCGGGTCCCACTGGTAATAGGGTACTCAAGGACAGTATGTGGAGCCAGCCATGGGGCACTAACTTCTCGAGGAATGTTAGATGCCCAAGCCGTTTTGCCACTGGTGTTAGCAGTTTGCCTCTCGGGAGAAAGCTCTGCCGGTACTTGATCCTCTGACAAAAAACCCTTACCTATTATGGTCTTGACCAAAGGTGGGACAGTCTGGGGATGGTCGGTCTGTGAGGGGGAGGTTACCTGCCATCCCTCTTCACAAGGGTGAGCGTTGGCAAGGCGAGGATTAGTAAGGTGCGCTGACTTGGACACTTCTTCCAGTTTGTCCTGCTGGGAGTATATGCTCGTGAGGTTAAGAGCTACAAAAACAGAGCCTTTCAGCTCTTAAATGTAATTGCTATCTGTGTGCACTTGCGAGGGGCAAGTCCATGATTGTGTGGCAAAACTGCTAGAGCGCGCTTCTTCCAGTTTGCCCAACCGCTAGATGAGAACTGGAATTGTACACTGGTTTGTGCGCTTTCCCCAGTTCTCATGGGCAACAGATCTTCCCCTGCATGCCTTTCTCAGCCCACCCAGGTACCGAGACCTAGGCCTCACCTTTATACCTAACCATGCTTCTTGTTTTAGCGGTTCTTGATTTAAAGACTCGCCCAAGAGAGCATTCAGTGTAGCAGAAGTGGAGTGCCTCTCTTAGTTAGGCAAACGAGCTTCTCCGCCCACTTTACTCGGTGAATTTGTGCGCAACACCATGCAAGATTTCCTAGCGAAACTAGTGTGTGTTAACGCCCGAGTAAGATGGACCAGGGTATTTTCCTACGAATTGTCTCCCGCAGCAGCCTGCATTCGTTCATAACAGGCTATTAAGACTGCCGGAGATAGGTTGTACCAGTGCCTGAGGAAAAATTCTTCCCCATCATCGATGGAAAGGGCTCTGAGCTACCTGGTCAACCAATACCCAGTAAGATGTCAACAATACCTCGGGATTGTCTCTATTGCCCCCCCCCCCCTTAAAGGTTAGCCAGTTCCATCGAATGGAACAAGTGACCTAGAACTTCCAGCGCAAAGTCAATCCTCCTCGGTTCCTCACGAGGGGTATAGAGTTTGCCTAGCAAGTAACATCTCAAGTTGATGTCAAGAAGTGCAACAGTTTGCACACACCTGCTCTGAAATGGGGGGGGGGGGGATTAACTAAACTGCCACCAACGCAATGGGAGTTGGCAGAGTAAGTACAATAAAAACGGTAAACCAGGGTAGCCAGTACTCCTTAGCAGAAGAAGTTATTACAGCGAATCTCCTAGTGATTGCTTACAGGCAAGAGACCGGTCGGCAACGACCGATCGCACACAACTACTTCCGAAAGGTAAGATTGAGATGTATCTCCAATCTATTGTTGGACAGGTAATGTATGCATAAGTCCATCTAGCCTGAATTGTTAGCAGTGTCCGAAACTCGGTTGGAGAACGTTGATAAACGTTCGTAACTGAGACGACCTCCTCCCTATGAACGATGAAAATGTTTGTATTTCTTTGTCTCCGATCGGCAAAACTAGAATAAGTTTCAAATTTCCCTTTTCAGGAAACCGATTCACTTATGTGAAGTTTCTGGTCTCAGTATTATTATTGTAAATTGAGACCTCCAATCGGAAGTTAGGAAGGACTGCCTGGTTACGGGAAGGAAAAAGAGTAATGCATAACCTGGTTCCCCGTAAGGAATATAGCCATCAACACTAATGATTTATTAGAACGGAGTTCTAATTGTAAGATGGTGTATAGTCCTAGTCGGCAGCAAGATTGCTTGGCCAAATATGCGCATGGCCGTCTACGGCCGCGCATGCGTACCCTCTTTGCCTCCAGGTAAACGTTTGACAATGAGTTTGAGACCGCTTGAGGGAATAATGTATGTGCGAGGAATAACATTATTGCCAAAGGAATTTGATCGTTGACTAGCTGTAATCTTAATATGTGTAAAACAATACATACAGCTAGTTTCACGATTATAACTCTGTTGTTTGCCTGCCTTGTGGGTGAGGCTTGCTAACGTTCATAAACGTAACGAGAAGCTGACAAAATTGTCTGGTTGCCTTAACGTTCGTAGATGTAATGAAAAGCCGACATTCGTCTGGCCACCCTGTGTACGAAGCTTGCTCTAGTTCGTAAACAAGAGCAGAAACTAACAAGCTTGGGACTACAAGCTTAAGATTATAACCGTGTATACAAGGGTATAATTGTAAGCTCTTTATTTCATCGGACAACGAAGTCTAAGAAAATAACCCAGAAGGATTATACTTCATGAAACTTGGTGTCTAACGAGAACTCGTTGTATTCAGGGACACACTGATGCATGCGGCAGACTCAAGCCATCAGTAGTAAACCGTATTGTGGCAATAACCCTGAGGTTTTGTCTTGGCGAAAGCGCATGCGCCAAAGGAGTTCGTTTCAGCCTTTTAAGAATTTTACCAAATGTCTGTAGTTATGTAAAACTTCTCAAGGCCGAGAGATACCCATGCAAAAACGATGTCTTGAACAAAAACGATGTCTTGAATGAAGTGTTTGTTGTCACAGAAAGCTTTTGTACAGGGTTGCCAGCGAATGCTGGCGAGCGTTTGTAAACGTTGGCGAGCGCTTGCGAGAATCAATGAACGCCATCTGATACTATCAAACGGTGGCGAGCGCTCACAAAATGCTGGCAATCGCCCACGAATGCCAGCGAGAGTCCATGAACAAGAATATAGAAAGTGCCAGCAATCTTCTTTCTAGCTAGACCCAGTAGCGTACGCTACTGTAGCTTTGGCAAGGAGGGATCACAAACTCACTACGGGCAAACCTAGCCAGGCGAGAGTCTTGCGCAAGGCGTGGGTCTCGCACGAGGCGAGTGCTACGGCGATGCGAGACTCTCGCGTGCAGCAAGGGTCTCGCATGCAGCGAGAATCTTGTGCGAGGCAAGGGTCTTGACAAAGCGAGAAATCCCTCTTAGTACTCCTACCCCCTCCAAAAAAAAAAGGGAGAAGTGAGTAGATTTATGTCATTCCCTTGAAGGGAACAAAAAAGGCTGTGCTGAACTTGATCAGCTGTTTCTCTCTCGTTAGCATTAGAAACTATGAGGCGCAGGCCCAAAAGACCTTGGCCTCACAAAGCTTTAAGAGCTTTGTTGTGCCCAAAAGCACGATGTGACAATAACCCCGAAGACTTAAGGCCTACAAGACTCGTGGATGGGGAAGGAGGCGGCCATAAGCGGCCGCTCAGAAGGGTGTTGCATTGTCCTTCCTCGGAAAGTCGGATTGCGCAACACTTGAAGGCAAACCTTCCAGTCGTACAGGTTGCATCTCCTCCCTTCGGGCGAACCGGCTAAAGGAACAGCAACCCGCACAACCTCTGGAACAAAGCCGAAACTTGTTTCCGAGACCTACGGTCCCGTCACAAGTCACTCCGAGGAGTACCTGTCAGCCACTGCTCATGGCCGCTCACCAAAGCAGAGCGAACACTGGGTGAGCAGCAGAGGTAGAGGCCATGGCCTCTTGCTACCTCCCTTGCTCGGGGAACACGTGAAAGGAAAGCAGCTCAAAAGGAAATTTAATAAACATTAGGCCACTTGCTTTTAGCCGTAACCGGTTAAAAGGGTGTTGTCGGGAGAGAGACACTACGTTTTTACTGAGCCTAAATAAAAAGTGATGGTTAGTCACTAGTGCTGGTGTGAGCGGGAGGGTTAACCTACCCTGCTCCCCCCCTCCGCTAACTAGCGGTGGATAGTTACACCCTGACAAAAAGTTTATCGGCTGGTTTCAGCTTTCGCCGAAATAATACTCCTAAGTAAAGAATGGAAAGTTTGTATTTTGTACCGGAACAAACATTTCTTCAGAATAGATAGATCACCAAAAATCTTGAAAGACTTTCTCAATAAGCCAATTTTTTGTGCAATTGAAGAAGATAGACCTAATGTGTTTCTCAAAAGTAACTTTGCTGTCGAGATTTACACCTAAAATTTTAAAAGTCATTCAAAGTTAAAGAAACATTATCAATGCTGAGATCAGGATGTTGAGGAGCCACGGACCTTGACTTACTTACAATCATACTTTGAGTTTTGTTAGGATTCAACTTCATACCCCATAATTTGCACCATGCACTAATTTTAACTACAGTGATACCTCGGTACTCGACCATAATCCGTTCGAGATCCGTGTTCGACCTCCGATTTGTTCGAGTACCGAATTTTTTTTCCCCATAAGAAATAATGGTATATATTCTATTCCGTTCCCAAGCACTCGAACAGGCCCAAAATATTAATAAAACGTGTACCTAAACAACAATAATTATCTAAATGTGTATGAAATTGGTCAGAAAATCCTATAAAACAATTTTAAACCATTTACTGTACTAAAATAAAACAATTTTAAACCATTTTCTGTACTGTAGTGAACATACCTTTGAGCAGCGGTTCGATGGCATACAGGGATGGATGTGGAGAGGATGGAAGGGGGAGGTTACTGCTTGGAAGGAGAGTCCCCTTCCATGATGTGGCGGGGTAGTTCTCCTTCAGGAGTTGTTTCTCTCTCCAATGAAAGGGTGGGCAGATCTATTTCAGGGGTTTCTTCTCTTCTTTGTCTCTTCTTTGGAGGAGAAACAGGCTTTGATGTAGCAGCTTTCTTTTCTTTTGTGAAAAACTGGTCTATTGTTAATTGTTTCTTCCTCCTCTGCAGTATTCTTCGAAAATGATACATGACACTATCATTAAACATATGCACTGCCCGGTTTGCTACTGCAATTTCTGGGTGGTATTTTTCAGCAAAAGCCTGCACATCTGCCCACTTGGAACAAATTTCATTGATGAGAGAACTTGGAACATCCTCCCTTACCTCATCCTCTTCTGAAGATTCCTGCTCCACAATCAGATCCTGCTGCTGTTGTTGTTGCAGGTGCAACAATTCCTCCACAGTCAACTCGGTAGAATGGCTTTCTACAAGCTCATCAATATCATCCTTGTCGACCTCAAGCCCCAAACTCCTGCCCATGACAACAATTTCCTCAACGACATCAGTGTCATCAGAAATTACAGGGGTAGCAGTGCTTGGACCCGCCTCTGGTTGGAAACCTTCAAACTCCCTCTCTGTGACACATGATGGCCACAGCTTACGCCAGGCAGAGTTCAATGTCCTATAGGTCACACCTCGCCAAGCTTGGTCAATCATGTTAACAGAGTTGAGGATGCTGAAGTGTTCCTTCCAGAATTCCTTTAGGGTCAACTTCGTGTCACTGGTCACTTCAAAACACTTTCTGAAAAGGGCCTTGGTATAGAGTTTTTTGAAGTTTGAAATGACCTGTTGGTCCATGGGCTGGAGTATGGGAGTAGTATTGGGGGGCAAGAATTTGATTTTGATAAAGCTGTATTCTTCTTTCAAGTCATCCTCGAGACCTGGAGGATGTGCAGGAGCATTGTCCATAACCAGAAGACATTTCATTGGCAAGCTCTTTTCAATGAGGTAAGCCTTAACCTGGGGGGCAAACACTTCGTTTATCCACTCAGTAAAGAATTGTCTTGTGACCCAAGATTTAGTGTTCGAGCGCCACATAACTGGTAGTGCACTTTTACAAATATTATTTCGTTTGAACACCCGGGGGTTGTCCGAGTGGTACACTAACAAGGGTTTGATCTTGCAATCGCCACTTGCATTTGCACACAGCAACAATGTTAGCCTATCTTTCATTGGCTTGTGACCTGGCATCTTCGTCTCGTCCTTGGTAATGTACGTATTGGCTGGCATTTTCTTCCAAAATAACCCAGTCTCATCACAATTAAAGACTTGTTGTGCGATCAAATTTTGTTCATTTATGTACCGATCGAATTCCCCCACGTATTTATCGGCTGCAATTTGATCCGAACTAGCTGCCTCCCCATGCCTAGTAACACGATGAATACCTGTTCTATTACGAAACTTTTCAAACCAACCCCTGCTCGCTTTAAATGTAAATGAATCACTTTCACTGGTACTCGGACTTTTCTTCACTAATTCTTCATAGATATGCAACGCTTTTTCACAAATGAACGCTTCACTAACACTTTCCCCGGCCAACTGTTTTTCTTTAATAAATATTAAAAGCAACTTTTCCATCTCCTCAATCACTTGTGGCCTTTGCTTAGTTACCGCCGTAACTCCCGTTGCAACATTCGCCTTCTTAATCATTTCTTTATGCTTTAAAAACGTAGAAATGGTCGACTTCGCCATTCCGTATTCTACCGCTAAATCGGACACTCGTACACCATTCTCATATTTCGCTATAATTTCCTTCTTCAACTCGATCGTTGTTCGCACTGTTTTCCTCTTCTCCTTCCCCTTAACACTCATTACTTTCTTGGGACTCATTATGAAAGCTAAAAAAGCAATTAAAAGCACTGAAAATCACTAAATCACAACGAATGCTGATCGCGCGTTGTCTGAGTGACGCTCTCGAGAGAACTGATGCTTCCCGAACAAGCGAGAGTGGCCGAGATGGCGCGATCATCACAAAGCCCATGCGGTCGTCACGTGTTCGGCTGGTCGAGTACCGAATTTTTGGTCGAGCACCGCAGCAAAAATTTCTCGAAAATTTTGGTCGAACTCCGAATTGTTCGAGTATAGAGTCGTTCGACTACCGAGGTATCACTGTAATCTCTATTAAGGGATTCAGCAACCCCAGATCTACATTCAGGAGATGGAATTGATGCAAAGAGAGTAGCATCATCTGCATATGCAACAAGCTTGTTTTCTAGACCAAACCACATGTCATGTGTTATTGTATGAAAAATAATGGGCCAAGAACACTACCCTGAAGAACACCAGATATCACATTCCTATACTCACTATGGTGACCGTCAACAACAACTCTTTGCGATCTATTACTTAAAAATTCAATAATGATGCTGAGAAACGACCCACCCACTCCCAACTGTTTGAGTTTGAAAACAAGGGCCTCGTGATCAACACGGTTAAAGGCAGCACTAAAATCAAGGCCAATCATATGAACTTTCTGACCACAATCAAGGGATTTCTCTACACCATTGGAGATTGTAAAATGGGCATCACATGCTCCAAGGCCTTTACGAAAACCAAATTGCAAACTAGGGAACAGATGATTACCTTCAGCATACCTATTAAGATGTTATGCCAAAAGACATTCAAAAACTTTAGATAATATGGGAGTTATGGAAATTGGGCAGTAATCACTTGGACTTGAGCTACCAAAAACACATTTACATAGTGGAATAACATTACCAATTCTCCAACAAGCGCTAAAAGCTCCTCTTCTTGCTAACTTGCACAAAATAACAGATAACTTTGAAGCTAAGAAATTTGCAGTCTTATTGACCAAATTCTATCTTCTCCCTTAGTTTTAAAGATATAGCATTGATGTTTGTTATATAACTTAGAAAGACATTATATAGCAATAAAATAGATCCCCCTTTCCAATTTTTGTTCAGTATTTTGTTTTTAGTGTTTTCTCTGATTTGTAAGGTTTATTTCCTACCATAAGGAAAAAATTCTTATCTAGCAAAAAAATTACTTAGAGAAAACTTTATATTATTGGAGGTCTAAATCAGGTCTATATAGGGTAGTAATCTCAGGTCTTAATATTAAGTATCAGGGGAGGACATAGAATTAGAAAAAGACTCATTTTCAGGATAAATCGCCCTGGTGTCGCAAAACCGAAGGTAAAGAGGCAAAAATCCTATCCAGTTTGGAGATATCCTAAGTCACCTTATTAAGTGGTATGAATGTCAAAGCCCTGTCCTTAAAAAACGGCATTAGCCAGCCGGCCCCTTAAGGCGAGTCTCCTAAATAATAAACGAGGCTTTGTATTTGTGTTGGAACAAATGAAAAATTTGGAAAAGTTCTTTATACATCACCTCCCACCACCAAAAAAAGTCCCAGGTGCAATCAATGTGAAGAAGGTATGAGTAAGCAAGGGGATGGTGCTTCTCCCCACTATCACCGGTAACAACCGGAACGGTTGGTAACCTCTCAGTAAAAGTTTCAAAGCCATATGCCTGCTTGTGTTGATTTCTATCTCAAGTTTGTATAGTTGTGAAAATACAAATTACTTCCAAAATTCTCATTCTATCTACAGTGTAGCTTACTGTAAAAACATTGTAAGTGATACCAAGTTTAATCCCATAAGGGGGTAATATGATCTAAAATCATTTATGATTTAATAATACTTTTATACCAAATAGTACTAATGTAGACTTACCTGAAAAATGTGTATGCCAATAGTTGTCATGACAATAAGCTGTAAGGTACCATCACCCATAACATCGCAATGAACCATTGCCAAAACTGGACAGGGTAATGTCACTGAATGGTAAAGCTCCCACTGCTCAATTTCTTCATTATTCTTGTAAATAAGAATGACCTGCATAATAACATAATCTTTAATTTAATTTTACTTATCTTCAGACTTTCACTAAAATGTACACAATATTTTTCACAGTAAAAAGAACTAAATATAAATTGTAATTCATTGTGAAAATGCTAATTTCTGATAGGCTTCACTCCTATGTTTAAAATATTCAGAATTTACATTAACTGTCTGCAAACAGTTAATCTTACATAAAGTAAACAAATATTGTGGAATTAAATCTGGTTTAATCTTTCATTTACATAACCTTTGTTCATTGGGATTTCATCAATGTTTTCAATCCAACAACACCTTACGCAGTGAAACTTCAAAGATCAACACTAATGTTGGGGCACTGCGTAGGTTTTTCCTTAGTTTTATAATCAAGGGGTTTTGACAAAGGAAAATCCTATTTCTGAATATCTTGAAATTGCATATTAGCCAAAACATAATAAGCTAGTGAAGAAGACATCTTTCTCACAGCAGGAGTTTTACAGATGGAGAAAAGATCAGCTTTTTTTAATGAGGTCATTAGAATACAGATAGTCCTAGTTGGAAGGGACTTGCTGGTCAGGGTATTTGAAACAAACTACCTTCTGAGGATTTAGATCTCTGTAGGTATAGTTGCAGAGTAGACACCGGATAACTCTGAATGGCGATCAAGTTTGTCATCGGAAGACGACAATCTACGTCTTTTCCATTCAGGTGATAAATGACCCAGCAGAAATCAAGGTTCTTCTGCTAGTTTCTTGGTACTTTGGACAAAGGGAAGGGCATCCTTCTTACGTCCCGAAGGACGGACAGCTTCCAAGAATGGTGATGTCGGGGCATCAAGGTCAACCTACACAAGAGAGGTACCCGTAGGTGTACCTGGAGTGGGTACCCTTTGTGCGAGCCAGCAAGAGCCAATATCAGTCATTACTTGAAAGGAGTACCTCCCAAACTCAAAGTAGACTACCGTATAAAGTCCTCAGGATGTCGTCAACCAGGGTCTACACCTGGAACGGATTTAAAGGACTCTCTCTGAGAAGGAAGTCCACCAATTTCTCTAAGGGAAACTGATCAGGCCTTACCACTTACAATTGATCTGATTGATTGGTTTTGGGTTTTCTGACATCCTGACATATTACCCCTCATGTGCTTCTCCTAAAGTTAGATTAAAACCGCCATCAGAGGAGGTAAATGGGGAAGAGTACCAGGTGTAGGAGGAAGAGGTCTGATCAATTTCACAGAGTTAGAACAAGACTCCGAAGGAAAGGAGTCATGCTGTGGAGGATTGATTTTTATTTTATTTTTATTCATGTGTTGTTGTTTGCCAAATCAAGAGAGAGAGAGAGAGTGTGCGTGTGTGTCAGCAAGCAAAAGGTAGTAAGTGTATCGATTGTTTATTGTGAGAAAGACTGTTGGTATAAATGAGGTTGTTTGTTTGTTTTCAGTTAGGTTAGGACAGTGGTAAATGTTTCGGAGCGAATGCTTTTTTTGATTGACTGCGACTTGAGGCAGTTGTGTGTGTGTGCATGCTGGATTTAGATATTTATTTGATTTTGACCAGCGTTGGAAGTGATTTTTTATTTTTAAGCTGTAATTCCTCCTTTGGAGAGATTTTTTTTATGAAATTGATTGTTGACCTGGCTTGAGATAAGGAATTTGACACGACCACTCAGAATTATATAATTGTTGATGACCCGGACCATATGGACTTTCGATTGCTGTTGTTGATGATGATGATCACTACCCCAATCAGGGAGGCAGTTGTGGCAAATTGCCACACAGTGTAGTGTGTTACCCACAGAGCTGTGGTAGTTTGCTGTAAAGGACAGTTCGCCTTTCTGTGGACGACACTTTTGGTGTCAACATAATATATATATACTTATTACATATTGGTTGTGGTCTATTTTAGTTTTAAGTTTTGTTAGGGTTTATTTAATTGTGGAAGGGTTTTGTTAATTATTTTAGTTTTAAAGAATATAGTATTAAGGTCATGTTTTGTTTTTATGTCCTTTTTGTCCAAGAGTCCCGCTGCTGATAACGTAAGGGGAAAGTTTGTGTTGAGGAGACTATTGTCAGTTAGAGTGATTCAAGGGTATGGAGGTTGTTCTTACAACATCCCGCCACATTATTTTGGCGCCCGAACAGGGACTGCCGAGGTGGGATTGGAAGCTGGACTGTTGGACGAAGGACTGATAGGATAAGAAATTAGATTAAGGTTGATGAAAATGGAAGAACAATTAAAGATATTAAGGAAGGAATTGCGGTTGACTAAGGAGCGAGAGAAGAAGTTATTGCTTAAGAATGCGAGGCTGAGTTGTGAGAATGAGGAGATGCAAAAAGAACTGAAAGCGCTAAAGGGAAGTGTTGAGAAAGTGGAAGAAGGTTTTGAGATTAGGATGCAAGAGAATGAGGCACGAATGGAGAAACGAGTGGAAGCTATGATGGGACAAGTAATGAGGATGATGAAAACTTTCATGGGTGAAGGTGCAGTCGGAGGAGTGGTTTCTGCTTCAGGTAAAGGGTTGCTGGTGGAAGAATAGGTTAAGGTAAGTGATAATGGGAAAGGAAGTGATAGTGATAGTAATAGTGATAGTGAAGTTAAAGGGACTAGGTATAGTAAGGATGAACAGAAAGGTGAGAGGAAGGATGAAAAGAAAGGTAAAAGTGATGTGAAGAAAGAGAAGAAAAAGTGTCAGGATGAGAGCAAGGATGATCGTGAAAGTGGTGAGTAAGAAAAGGGCTAGGAAGAGTATAATCAAGGATAGGAGTATGAGTGTAGAATTAGATTCTTTATATTCTAGCGAAGAAGTAGGAAACAAGAAGGAAGGTAACAGTGATGATAGCAGGGAGAATGAACGTGATGTGTGTAAGACTGTGTTTATGAGAGAGGTACCTCGGTGTGAAAGTTTCAATGAGCATAGTAGTAAGGATGTATACGAGTTTTTCAAGGAGTATGAGAGGTATTGTCAGGATAAGTATGGTGATAGTAAGAGAGTTTGGGCTAGGGAGTTAGGAGAATATTTGATGGTATTTGTTGATGATGTATGGTGTGATAATGAGTGTGGGGAATGTTGAATATGATAGTGTGAAAGGTAGGATAATTGAGCAGGTACAATGTATGAAAGGGAGTGTTAAGTATAGGCGTAAAAATGATTTTGATGAGGCTCGAATGAATGTGGGTGAGGCTATTTCTATGTACGTATGTCAGTTAGAAACGTTAGCAAGGAAGAAGTATGGAGATGAAGGTATAAATGAGAATAAGGAGTTAATGAGGAAGTTTTTGGCAACAGTACCTGAGAATGTGTGTGAATTTATTAATTTGAAACGGAAGGAGAAAATGAGGTGGACACAAGAGAGATTGACATGGGATGATATACTAGAGACAGTTGAGGATTGTGAGTTAGATAGGTGTATGAAAGAAAGTAAATCTGTGAGTGTAAGAACTGGAATGGAAGAAAGTGTAATAGAATTTGGTAGTTATAAGAATGCAATTTTGAGAGGGCCAATGAGGATAGCTGATCAGGTAATAGATAGGAGTGTTAGGGCAAGTAACGGAGGAACTGTGCAAGCAAATGGTGGATTTAGGCATGGTAATTGGCGCAATAGAGATAGGAGTGTGAGTGAGCAATGAGATATGTCAGATAGTCGTGTCCATGATGAAAAGTGATATAGGTGTGGAAAGGAAGGTCATAAGAAGAATGAATGTAGATGGGCTCTAGGTGCTTGTTTTGGATATGGTGAGGTAGGGCATAGAATTAGCGAGTACAAGAAAGAGAAAGGGGTAAAATGTTATCAGTGTGGTATGACTGGGCACATAGCGAGTGGATGTCGTAGTAATCGTATGAATGTGATTTGCGGCAATTGTGGTCAGAATGGGCATTAAGCGAGGATGTGTAGAGAGCAGCGTGCTAAATGTACTGAATGTGGTGTAGATGGGCATATAGCTAGGGTTTGTAGGAAGAAGGGATTAGGCCAACCAGGATGTTCGTGAAACTAGGTAGTCAGAGGGTTCAACTGGGCAAGTCCTCCTGTGTGTGTGTGTGTGGAAGGAATAGGATCAATGTTCGTGAGAATGGGATGAATAATTGGTAGGAAATGAGTAAGTATGAACCTAGCATGCATGAGAAGTTAGGGATGGAAAATAAACAATTATTGTTAGTTGAATATAGGAAAAAGAGGCATTTGAAAGTTTTAAGCGAGGAGAAAGTGCAAGGGAAATTTATAGGTATACGTAGGAATCTGAATATGCATGACAAGGGTGTAATGTACAGGTGAGTATGGAAGATAAATGTGTTAATACAGATGAATCATGGCTGAGTATGAATGATCCTATAGTGTGTGTGGTTTTTCCTTAGATGATGTAAAAGAAAGTATGACGAATGAGAGATAGGAGAATGATAAGTAGTATGGATAAATCTTTTATTAAAGTAGAAAATGGTTTGGATGAAATGGATGAATTGTTGATGGAAATAAGTGAGATTTTAGGGCCAGATGATAGTGAGGTAGATAGGATAGTGCATGATATATTAGATGATAGGGATTTAGATAGGAATAGTATTAATGTAGCAAATGATTGTGATAGGGAAGAAGTGAATGAGAGTGTATGAAGTCCCTGTTCTCGACTCAGACTGGGTTATGAAAAAAAATTAGGAAAGTGTTTTGTGAGACGGATTTGGCAAAGTAAGAGGGGAGGAATGTGGGGGATTGATTTTTATTTTATTTTTATTTATTTTTTGTTGTTTGCCAAATTGAGAGAGAGAGAGAGAGAGAGAGAGAGAGAGAGAGAGAGAGAGAGGAGAGAGAGTGTGTGTGTGTGTGTGTGTGTGTGTGTCAGCGAGTGAAAGGTACTTAGTGTATCGATTGTTTATTGTGAGAAAGATTGTTGGTATAAATGAGGTTGTTTGTTTGTTTTTAGTTAGGTTAGGACATTGGTAAATGTTTCGGAGCGAATGCTTTTTTTGATTGACTGCAACTTTAGGCAGTTGTGTGTGTGCACGCTGGATTTAGATATTTATTTGATTTCGACCAGCGTTGGAAGTGATTGTTTATTTTTGAGCCGTAATTCCTCCTTTGGAGAGATTTTTTATGTGAAATTGATTGTTGACGACCTGGCTTGTGATAAGGAACTTGATAGAACCACTCAGAATTGTATAATTGTTGATGACCCGAACTGTATGAACTTTCGATTGCTGTTGTTGATGATGATGACGAAGATGATGATAACTACTACCCCAATGTGGGAAGCAGTTGTGGCAAATTGCCACACAGTGTAGTGTGTTACCCACAGAGCTGTGGTAGTTTGCCGTAAAGGACAGTTCGGCTTTCTGTGGACGACAGTTTTGTTGTCAACAAAATATATACTTATTACATATTGGTTATGGTCTATTTTAGTTTTAAGTTTTGTTAGGGTTTATTTGATTGTGGAAGGGTTTTGTTAATTATTTCAGTTTTAAGGAATATGGTATTATGGTTATGTTTTGTTTTTATGTCCTTTTTTGTCCAAGAGTCCTGCTGCTGATAATGTAAGGGGAAAGTTTGTGTTGAGGAGACTATTGTCAGTTAAGAGTGATTCAAGGGTGGGAGGGTGGTTCATGCAACACTGTACGCCTGCCATTGGGGGGTCAGCCACTCTTCACATTCCTCACAGGAAGAAGCTTGTGAGCAATCAGGCCCCCTGCAGTTTAGACAAGGAATGGGGATCAATTAACAACATGCTCATGAATGTTCCACAGCTACAATCAGTAACTCCTGGACAGTTCCGTATATCTACTTTCAGTTTCTCCATTGCTAATACACTTCACAGACACTGAAAAGAAAAAGCATTGTGTATATGTGTATTTACAAATGTGTATAACATGAGTATATTTCCTTTATTTCTTATGGGATATGTTGTTTTAGCTTACGAGTTCCCTCTCAGAATGATTTAAGCTCGCAAATCAAGGTAGCACTGTAGTGAGAAATCGGGACGGGAGAGGCTGGGAGAAATGTTATTTTCATTAGTAAAATAAATTTTTGAATATACTTACCCGATGATCATGTAGCTGTCAACTCTGTTGCCCGACAGAAATCTACAGTCGGGATACGCCAGCGATCGCTATACAGGTGGGGGTGTACACAACAGCGCCATCTGTGAGCAGGTACTCAAGTACTTCTTGTCAACAAGAACTCAATTTTCTCCTCGGTCCACTGGTTCTCTATGGGGAGGAAGGGCGGGTCCTTAAATTCATGATCATCGGGTAAGTATATTCAAAAATTTATTTTACTAATGAAAATAACATTTTTCAATATTAATCTTACCCGATGATCATGTAGCTGATTCACACCCAGGGTGGTGGGTGGAGACCAGCATACATGTTAACAAAGAAGCTAAGTATCCCGTATTTCATTTTATTAGTTATTCAAAAATAACATAAAATAAATAAGTACCTGGTAAGGAAGACGACTTGAACCATTACTCTGCCTTTATTAAGTACGTCTTCCTTACTGAGCGTAGCGGTCCTCTTAGGATGCTGAACGACTCTTAGGTGCTGAAGTATAAAGGGCTGCAACCCATACTAAAGGACCTCATCACAACCTCTAACCTCGGCGCTTCTCAAGAAAGAATTGACCACCCGCCAAATCAACAAGGATGCGGAAGGCTTCTTAGCCGACCGTACAACCCATAAAAAGTATTCAAGAGAAAGGTTAAAAAGGTTATGGGATTATGGGAATGTAGTGGCTGAGCCCTCACCTACTACTGCACTCGCTGCTACGAATGGTCCCAGGGTGTAGCAGTTCTCGTAAAGAGACTGGACATCTTTGAGATAGAATGATGCGAACACTGACTTGCTTCTCCAATAGGTTGCATCCATAACACTCTGCAGAGAACGGTTCTGTTTGAAGGCCACTGAAGTAGCCACAGCTCTCACTTCATGTGTCCTTACCTTCAGCAAAGCAAGGTCTTCTTCCTTCAGATGAGAATGTGCTTCCCTAATCAGAAGCCTGATGTAGTAAGAAACTGAGTTCTTAGACATTGGAAGAGAAGGCTTCTTGATAGCACACCATAAGGCTTCTGATTGTCCTCGTAAAGGTTTTGACCTTTTTAGATAGTACCTAAGAGCTCTAACTGGGCAAAGTACTCTCTCCAGTTCGTTCCCCACCAAGTTGGACAGGCTTGGGATCTCGAACGACTTAGGCCAAGGACGTGAAGGAAGCTCGTTTTTAGCAAAAAACCGAGCTGCAAGGAACATGTAGCCGTTTCAGATGTGAAAACTATGTTCCTGCTGAAGGCGTGGATCTCACTTACTCTTTTAGCTGTTGCCAAGCACACGAGGAAAAGAGTTTTTAATGTGAGGTCCTTAAAAGAGGCTGATTGGAGAGGTTCAAATCTTGATGACATAAGGAACCTTAGGACCACGTCTAGATTCCAGCCTGGAGTGGACAACCGACGTTCCTTTGAGGTCTCAAAAGACCTAAGGAGGTCCTGTAGATCTTTGTTGGTGGAAAGATCCAAGCCTCTGTGGCGGAAAACCGCTGCCAACATACTTCTGTAACCCTTGATCGTAGGAGCTGAAAGGGATCTTACGTTCCTTAGATGTAACAGGAAGTCAGCAATCTGGGTTACAGTGGTACTGGTTGAGGAAACTGCATCGGCCTTGCACCAGCTTCGGAAGACTTCCCATTTAGACTGATAGACTCTGAGAGTGGATGTCCTCCTTGCTCTGGCAATCGCTCTGGCTGCCTCCTTCGAAAAGCCTCTAGCTCTTGAGAGTCTTTCGATAGTCTGAAGGCAGTCAGACGAAGAGCGTGGAGGTTTGGGTGTACCTTCTTTACGTGAGGTTGACGTAGAAGGTCCACTCTTAGAGGAAGAGTCCTGGGAATGTCGACCAGCCATTGCAGTACCTCTGTGAACCATTCTCTCGCGGGCCAGAGGGGAGCAACCAACGTCAGCCGTGTCCCTTTGTGAGAGGCGAACTTCTGAAGTACCCTGTTGACAATCTTGAACGGCGGGAATGCATACAGGTCGAGATGGGACCAATCCAGCAGAAAAGCATCCACGTGAACTGCTGCTGGGTCTGGAATCGGAGAACAATACAACGGGAGCCTCTAGGTCATCGAGGTAGCGAACAGATCTATGGTTGGCTGACCCCACAGGGCCCAAAGTCTGCTGCAAACATTCTTGTGAAGGGTCCACTCTGTGGGGATGACCTGACCCTTCCGGCTGAGGCGATCTGCCATGACATTCATATCGCCCTGAATGAACCTCGTTCCCAGCGTGAGCTTTCGATCTTTTGACCAGATGAGGAGGTCCCTTGCGATCTAGAACAACTTCCTCGAATGAGTCCCCCCCTGCTTGGAGATGTAAGCCAAGGCTGTGGTGTTGTCGGAGTCCACCTCCACCACCTTGTTTAGCTGGAGGGACTTGAAGTTTATCAAGGCCAGATGAACCGCCAACAACTCCTTGCAATTGATGTAAAGTGTCCTTTGCTCCTGATTCCATGTTCCCGAGCATTCCTGTCCGTCCAATGTCGCACCCCAGCCCGTGTCTGATGCGTCCGAGAAGAGACGGCGGTCGGGGTTCTGAACAGCCAAAGGTAGACCTTCCTTGAGAAGAAAGCTGTTCTTCCACCACGTTAGAGTAGACCTCATCTCTTCGGAAACAGGAACTGAGACCGTCTCTAGCGTCATGTCCTTTATCCAGTGAGCAGCTAGATGATACTGAAGGGGGCGGAGGTGGAGTCTCCCTAACTCGATGAACAGGGCCAGCGATGAAAGTGTCCCTGTTAGACTCATCCACTGCCTGACTGAGCATCGATTCCTTCTCAGCATGCTCTGGATGCATTCTAGGGCTTGGTTGATCCTTGGGGCCGACGGAAAAGCCCGAAAAACTCAACTCTGAATCTCCATACCCAGGTAGACAAAGGTCTGGGATGGGACGAGCTGGGACTTCTCTAAATTGACCAGGAGGCCCAGTTCCTTGGTCAGATCCATAGTCCATCTGAGATTCTCCAGACAGCGACGACTTGTGGGAGCTCTTAAAAGCCAGTCGTCTGATGGAGCCGGACAAAAGATCATGGTACTGCTGCACCGTCTGTGAACTGTCAACCATGGGGAAGCGAGGAAGTACAGCGACAACCCGAAACTGTCTAGACTGTCTGGGTAGTACAGACAACTCTTTATCGGGTTGCTGAGGTTGCCGCACCGCGTCACAAGTCACCTCTGCTGGTTGTTGAACGTCTTCCCAGTGACACACTGACTCCGTAAAAAGAAATCCTCTATCAAGGACTAAGCTTGGACTGCATGTCTTGCAACAAAGCTCAAGGTCTATGGGAGCAGGTGTGGCAACAGACGGGGTTAGCAACTGAAGCGGAACCATTTACCCTCCCTGGAAGCATGTTATGCTTAAATAAAAGTCCATAGGAGGCTAAGCAGCTTAAGGCTCCTCTCCAAATGACAGAGTCCCCAAGGGAATATCAGAAGGAGGGAGAACAGCACTTTCTCATCTACAGGAACCATATCCGAGAAAAGCTAAGTTCTCTCAGTGAGGGTTTCACTGGTGCAAAAGCAGCAGACCAGAAGGCAACGTTATGAAACTGCTTGACAGTCTGTGAACTGTCAAAAACTGAACTGTCAACCACAACAGGAGCGTGAGGACATACAGCACTGGTGTATAAGTAGCAGACCAGAAGGCAACGTCATGTAACTGCATGACAGTTTATGAGTTGGCAACAACCAAAGATGTGTGGGGAAGCCTCAACTCCTGCCTGACTAGTTTGCTGCTGGCGAGTGGCGGTAACCACAGTGTGTTGCGGAGGCTGACACACCGTGTCAAAACACGGCAGCTTGTGGTAGCTCCCGCACGGCAACGGAGTGCTCTGTGTGTGGGAGTCATCAAACATCTGGCAGGGTTGACTGTGCATGGGTGGAGGAGCTCTCACAACAAGAGTGTGAGAGCATGAAGCCATGCCGGGCGCACAACCGTGGGAGGTGTAGGCCCACGGGTGCATCGTCAACCTTCGCAGTCGGAGTGTGGGAGCTGGCAACAACAAAAGCAGAGTGCTGGTGCGTGGGAGGGGCTGCGGTGGGTTGAGGAGCATGCGGTATGGTATGCAGAGCATGCTGTAAGCTATGCAGAGCATGCTGTAAGGTATGCAGAGCATGCTGTAAGGAATGCAGAGCATGCTGTAAGGTATGCAGAGCATGCTGTAAGGTATGCAGAGCATGCGGTATGGTATGCAGAGCATGAGGTAAGGCATGCGGCTCATGCTGCATGGTATGCGGCTCATGCTGCATGGCATGCGGCTCATGCTGCATGGTATGCGGCTCATGCTGCATGGCATGCGGCTCATGCTGCATGGGATGAGGCTCATGCTGCATGGAATGAGGCTCATGCTGCATGGGATGAGGCTCATGCTGCATGGTATGAGGCTCATGCTGCATGGAATGCGGCTCATGCTGCATGGTATGCGGAGCATGCTGTAAGGTCTGCAGAGCATGCTGCTTGGGCTGAGGAGAATGCCGCATAGTGCTGGAACCCGGCAACTCCTGATGCGGCAGCTCACGCATGCTAGCAGATGGTGCAGCAAGAACATGCGTCTGGCAGTGAGGACTGCGCATCGGTGGAGGAGCTCTCACAGGTGTGGTGTGGGAGCAGGCAGCCGCAGTATCTGCTGAGCGCACAACATCGGCGGGTTGTAGGTAAACAGGCTGCATTGTCAACCTTCCAGCATGATACTCCTGCATGAAGGAGCAAGCTGAGACTGTATAGTCTGCAGCATGGACCACTAGGGTCTATGAAAGACAACAACAAACGGAGCTACTGTCCGTTGTGACTGAGGGTCTAAAACAGCTGGTGCGGCAACAGACGGAGTTACTGCCTGTTGCGGTACCACCTAGCCTCTCTTAGGAGGTGTGCAGTTGTCGTACTGCAGCGAGTCCGAACTGACCCAGTGGCTACACCTAGGCCGTTGGACTTGCGCGGAAGGGACCGACTTGCACTTAAAAGCTGCAAGATTTGGTCCATGGTTTCTGCGAGAAACCTCTTCCGCAGACGAGGAATAAATGGGCTCTCTCGTCTTTGTGTGGGTGGGGTGATCACGTCGGCAACGTGTGTAGATACACCCGAAACCACAGAGGGAAACGTCTGTTCGTCGATCAAGGCCTGAGGAACCCATAAGTCCTTCGACATTACTTCTCCCCTGGGCTTGGGAGCTTGTAAGAGGTCCCAGACTAGGTGAACCACTGGCACGAACAGACGAACCCTCGAACGCAACACTGTAACACTTTGCGCATATCACTTTATCACTTTTGATTTTCTGTTTGCACTTATTTCACTGAACTCGAAACTTTAAGTGGTTTGTACCTGAAACACGCAATCCTATCCTTCATTAAAAGGTAGTAATTGCAAAAACAGTATTACAATGTAACAGAAAAACATAATGAAAGATAAAGAATTCAGTGGCTGGAAAAGAGACTAAACACTAGATCAAATAAACTACGTTTAAAATCTCTCACCGCATAAAGCCTGGGAACAAGAATAAAACTCTAGAAACGTTTTACCTTCTTCCCCTCTATCGACTAGGGAGAAGAGCAAAAAAAACGAGAGAACAACGTTACCCGCTTGAACGAAACGTTTATCCTCCTCTCTCTCCCTCCGTCTCTATCTCTCTCTCTCTCTCTCTTGACTTAGAACCTGAGAGATGAGCCCAATTATATATATCGTTAAAACATATTATTTGTTAAAGGAAAAAAAAAAAACAAAGGTTTCCCAAATAAAAAGCTCCTTTATTAGAATTAAAACCATTTAAGCTAAGAAAGAATGAACGAAACGCTAGAATCGGTTTACTCTTACTGCAACGTGAAACCGTGAATACTCTCTCTCTATCGTAACGATAGAGCGCAAGTTGAACGTTCTGAACGTCAACAACTGCGGAGACTAAACAAAACGTTAGTTCAACTTTGAAAACAGTACGAGACTTATCAAAGAAATTCTTTCAAAAACATAAAATTAAAATAGCATAGATTCTTAACAGGAAAAACGATATGACGAGCTCAATGTTAATTAACTTCGGTTCCAAGTAAGGACCGCCTACTATTAGGAAAGGTCGCATATTTTTTTTTTTTTTTTTTAAGGAAAGTTAATCGAAGAGGCCTATAAATGGCGGAGAGATATAAAATAAAAAGTGAAAGAGAGTCTATACTCTCTTCGACACCAACACTTCCGTCTAAGGGAAGGGTCGGCCATTTAAAAGTGAAAGAGAGTCCATACTCTCTTCGTCACCATAATTAATTCAAATTAATTCCAAAAGCTTGCTAAGCTAAAGATAAAGCTTCCTGAATAGCGAAGGCTAAACTCTAGAGCAAATACATCACCAAATCGTGAGCAATAACTCCAGAATCAACAGCGTATCCCAGTAGGTCTAGCCGGTGGCACGACAGAGGAAAAATTGAGTTCTTGTTGACAAGAAGTACTTGAGTACCTGCTCACAGATGGCGCAGTTGTGTACACCCCCACCTGTATAGCGATCGCTGGCGTATCCCGACCGTAGATTTCTGTCGGGCAACAGAGTTGACAGCTACATGATCATCGGGTAAGATTAATATTGAAAAAGCATTGTTTGCACATAGTTCTCTATACCCCACTGCATTTTTCAGTTGGTAACAAATGGTTTTCCATGTATCTGTAAAATTCTTATTTATCTTTTATTTTGGCCGAGCTTTTCATTTGCAGAATGAATAAGACATGAATGTCAGGTATGCAATAGAATAATTTCAATTAGAAATTAAGTTCATCTATAGTACATACATACATATACCAAGGCACTTCCCCCAATTTTGGGGGGTAGCAGACATCAAACAAATAAAACAAATAGGGGACCTCACCTCTCTCTACGTTACTCCCAGCCTGACAAGGGACTCAACAGAGTTTGGCCAGTACTGCTAGGGTGCCACAGCCCACCCTCCCCCGTTATCCACCACAGAGGAAGCTTCATAACGCTGAATCCCCTACTGCTGCTACCTCCGCGGTCATCTAAGGCACCGGAGGAAGCAGCAGGGCCTACCGGAACTGCGTCACAATTGCTCGCCATTCATTCCTATTTCTAGCACGCTCTCTTGCTTCTCTCACATCTATCCTCCTATCACCCAGAGCTTTCTTCACTCCATCCAACCAACCAAACCTTGGCCTTCCTCTTGTATTCTCCCATTAACTCTTGCATTCATCACCTTCTTTAGCAGACAGCCATTTTCCATTCTTTCAACATGGCCAAACCACCTCAACACATTCATATCCACTCTAGCTGCTAACTCATTTCTTACACCCGTTCTCACCCTCACCACTTCATTCCTAACCCTATCTACTCGAGATACACCAGCCATACTCCTAAGACACTTCATCTCAAACACATTCAATTACTGTCTCTCCGTCACTTTCATTCCCCACAACTCTGATCCATACATCACAGTTGGTACAATCACTTTCTCATACAGAACTCTCTTTACATTCATGCCCAACCCTCTAATTTTTACTACTCCCTTAACTGCCCCCAACACTTTGCATCCTTCATTCACTCTCTGATGTACATCTGCTTCCACTCCACCATTTGCTGCAACAACAGACCCCAAGTGCTTAAACTGATCCACCTCCTCAAGTAACTCTCCATTCAACATGACATTCAACCTTGCACCACCTTCCCTTCTCGTACACCTCATAACCTTAATTTTACCCACATTAACTCTCAACTTCCTTTTTTCACACACCCTTCCAAATTCTGTCACTAATCGGCCAAGCTTCTCTTCCGCGTCTGCAAACAGTACAGTATCATCCGCAAACAACAACTGATTTACCTCCCATTCATGGTCATTCTCATCTACCAGTTTCAATCCTCGTCCAAGCACTCGAGCATTCACCTCTCTCACCACTCCATCAACATACAAGTTAAACAACCACGGCAACATCACACATCCCTGTCTCAGCCCCACTCTCACTGGAAACCAATCGCTCACTTCATTTCCTATCCTAACACATGCTTTACTACCTTTGTAGAAACTTTTCACTCCTTGCAACAACCTTCCACCAACTCCATATAACCTCATCACATTCCACATTGCTTCCCTATCAACTCTATCATACGCTTTCTCCAGATCCATAAACGCAACATACACCTCCTTACCTTTTAAAGGAGGTGATGAATAAAAATTACCCCTCCTAGCCTAAGTAGACTACAGTACTGTACTAGTATATAAGAAATAAAATTAGTGCAACTTACCTGTCCATATGTTCCAATCAACACTTCAAGTTCACCATCTTGATCAATATCACAGACAATACAGCAAGTAACAACATCATTGATGTCTGTATCCTCAAGTAAGCAGCCTTGACATTTATCAAAAACATCCCTGAAAATAGAACTACTATAGTTTCAATCTCCTGAGACATAAATAACTTTTAAAATTAATTTTACAAGCACACTACCAAATTTACAGCTGCCAGATGATACAATGAGGTTACTAGAAATAAAAAAGTTGAGTACAGGCCTATAAATTCATATTTTTTGTATCAGCCAGCCGGACTAGTTACCTAATAAAGTTACTAGCCAATCAGAAAATCAATTAGCAAAAATGTGTCTGATTTCAGTGAGTTCAACCCTTGGTAAAAATAACACATAAGACTATATATACAATTGTTCATAAATATTATGCATTTAATTGTTCATAACTATTATGCATTTATTTTGAGAATATTTTGATACTGTAGTTCCATAAAAAATGAAACAACTTAGAGCACCACAATAAAAACAACTCGGAGCACCATAATGAAATAAAAAATACAGTAATTAATACATTGCAACACTTGGCAAATGGGTATTAAATGAAAACAAATAATAAAGCACTAGAATACCATGCATTTAAATAGGGAGACCTGTCAATATCATGTTGCTGTAAAAATGTATTAATTAAAAAAAAGATATTTACTTTACTGAGGTACTTCATATTGGACTAGAAACTGACTAGACAACAATGTAATTCTATACATAAAAATACTGTTAGATCCCAGCACCATAACACTAAATAATTAAAAATATGCAAAAAATATACTGTAACATAAGGATTTGTGAAGAAGACCAAATTAATTACACTCATCAATCACTTCAACATCACATTAATACGAGTCACACTTACGAAACCTTTTTCTCTTTTTCCACTGGGTGCATGTGTTGGCCTCCTTGGTGACAATGCATTGAATTCCACAGATGGATAGCCTCACTTGGGTCATATGTAGAATCTTCAGGGAAATTTAATTTGATTAACATCAAATCTGAAAGAGGATTGGCTTTAAGACAACCTCAATCACTTTTGATCGCCTTCACCTGTAGGTTAGCCAGGGCACCAACCACCCGTTGAAATACTACTGCTAGAGAGTTATGGGGTCCTTTGACTGACCAGACAGTACTACATTGGCTCCTTCTCTCTGGTTATGGTTCACTTTCCCCTTGCCTACACATACACCAAATAGTCTGGGATATTCTTTACAGATTCTCCTCTGTCCTCGTACACCGGACAACAGTGATATTACCACATAATTCTTCTTCACCCAAAGGGGTTAACTACTGCACTAATTGTTCAGTGGCTACTTTCCTATTGGTAAGGGTAGAAGAGAGACTTTAGCTATGGTAAGCAGCTCTTCTAGGAGAAGGACACTCCAAAATCAAACCATTGTTCTCTAGTCTTGGTTAGTGCCATAGCCTCTGTACCCTAGTCTTCCACTGTCTTGGGTTAGAGTTCTCTTGCTTGAGGGTACACTTGAGCACACTATTCTAACTAATTTCTCTTCCTCTTGTTTTGTTAAATTTTTTTATAGTTTATATAGGAGAAATATTTTAATGTTACTTTTCTTAAAATATTTTATTTTTAATTGTTTCCTTTCCTCACTGGTCTGTTTTCCCTTTTTGGGGCCCCTGGGCTTATAGCATCATGCTTTTCCAATTAGGGTTGTAACTTAGCAAGTAATAATAATAATAATAATAATAGTAATAATAATAATCTCGCTGAATCCTCTCTCAGTCAGCTGAGTGGTCAGTAGCCCTAAGGACCAAGTCCATTAGTGACAAGATGTTCTTGAAGGAGGATCAATGCTTTAGATTCACCTCAGCCCATGTCAACTTCTGAATCGTAGATCTCTACCAAATATATTCAATACATATTTCTTGAACAAATGTCATGAGTTGCTTCTCTCTTCTTCCAACCTAGGTCGCTTTGTACCCATCTCAAGTGGCTTATTAACACCTTTCTGGAAATTCCACATTGTAAAGCTGTTTTGACAGTTGAAGATGGCAACAAAAACACGCGCTTATATGGATGATAATATGGTTATGAGTATTGAAATCTGCTAGTCATATTATCCAGTGATAGTATGTGATATTCAACGAGAATGCGTCGTATACAAGCACAGTGGCAATAAAATCAACACATTTGTCTTGTAAACATCTGACATGCTTCCTGTTTGGTGGCTTGGTTAACGATTTTTTCAATTAACAAGCCTGTCACTTTTTTGGAAAATAGATATTCAACTAGCCAACCGGGCTGACTGGTAACTGAACAAATGAGAAATTAAGTCGCCTAAGGTGACCGAACTACCAAAAATTTCGAGCCATGGAGTATATGTTCACAAATAAATACAGTAGGAATTGGGTTAAAGATTTTCAAAAACATATCTCAAGTTCTTTTTTACATAAAAATCACTTGCTCAGAATTTGTTAAAACTGGATTCATCATCATCTCCTCCCATGCCTATTGACGGAAAGGGCCTCAGTAAGATTTCGCGTCATCTCTTTCTTGAGCTTTTAAATCAATATTTCTCCATTCATGCTCTCCTCCTTCACGTTTCATTGTCCTCAGCCATGTAGGACTGGGTCTTCCAACTCTTCTAGTGCCTTGTGGAGCCCAGTTGAAAGTTTAGTGAACTAACCTCTCTTGAAGAGTGCAAAGAGCATGCCCAAACCATCTCTATCTACCCCTTCCCATGATCTCATTCACATATGGCACTCGGGAAATCTCACTTATAGTTTCATTTCTAATCCTGTCCTCACATTTAACTTCCGATATTCTTCTGTGGGCTTTGTTCTTAAATCTACAAAATCTGTTGGATATTGTTTCATTGTCATACCAAGACTTAAGTTCATACAGTAACACCAATCTCACTAAACTGATATATAGCCTGAATTTCATATGTAATTTCAGGTGATTTGATTTCCAAATTTTCCAAATTTTACTTAATCTAACCATTGTCTGATTTGCTTTTTTTTTAATCTTTCATTAAACTCCAATTCTAGAGATCCTGTATTAGAGGTCATAGTTCCTAAATATTTAAATGATTCCACCTCATTATCCATACTCCTTGCAATGATATTTCATCTTCCATTGTATATTCCATTCTCATCATCTCTGTCTTTCTTCTATTTATCTTGAGCCAAACCTCATGTGACATTTCATGCATTCTGGTAATGAAGCTTGGCAAGCCCTGTGTTATTCTGCTAATAACAGTATCATCAGCATACTCTAGGTCAGCTAATTTCCTGTTACCAATCCAGTTCAATACTTCTCTACTATCCCCAACTGTACAATGCATTACAAAATCCATGAGGAGGATAAACAACATAGGTGACAAACACATTCCCTTGGAGTACTCCACTATTCAGTGGAAATTCATTTGATAGGACTCCAATAACATTATCTTTGCACTTGCTATGCTTAGGAACAGACTTAATAAAATAAATATATTTAAGAAGAATAACATAATAACGCAGGACTCTCCACAAAATTGGCCGGTGCACATTATCAAAGGCTTTTTCATAGTCCACAAATGCCAAAAGTGGATTTCTATATTCTACACATTTCTGAACCAAAAGGAAAATTTGGTCAATACAACTTCTACCTTTTCTAAATACTGCTTGTTCATCACTCAGTTTTTCATCAATTTTTCTCTCTAGTGTCTTTAAAATGAGTACAGTACAGTATATATAATTTCTTGACAACGGACGTAACTGTGATGCCTTTGTAATTATTGCAATCAGTCAGATTTCTCTTTTTTGCCATTTTCACCAACAATCCAAGCTCCCATTCATCAGATTTTGCCTCCACACCATATTCTACAAAATAATCTTGTAAGAATTCCGGGAATCACTTCATTTTCGGCCAATATCATCTCAGCAGTTATTCCATCGTATCCAGGGGCTTTCCATCTCTAGTTATTTAAAGATAGCTTCAACTTCAAACACACTTAATATTGATCAATCTTGGCTGCATCAAGGTCTTCCTCAGCTTCAGGCATATCAATCAAATTATACCCTTCATATCTCTTACTCATGAGCTCACTAAAGTGTTCCATGCAACGTTGCCTTTCTTCGTCTTTTGTTGTTATAGCAGATCCATCTCTCTTTCTTATGCGTATATGCTTTTTTTTGGCCCAATATAGATTTCATTAATAATCTTATGAGCAATTCTTACACCATAGCCACTCCCTGAATTCAAAGCTTTGTCAGCCTCATCTGCTTTCCTGTCTAAATATTCTCTCCAGTTATTCCCAGGTTTTCTTTTGACTTCACTATCATAACTTGAATACTTAGAATGCTCTACCTTGTAATTTTCATTACTGTACTTCCCCGAAAACTTTCAACAATCAATTTCTGTCTTTGTCTCCTAAAATATTTTCCAAAAGCAATAATCTTATTTTTTTAGGTGAAAGGGATCCTAACTGTGTTTTGAAACCAACTCTCTCATACATTAATCTTCAAAAAGAACCCTTAATATAGTAACACGTACAAAGGTCTTTTGCAGCTACCTTTCATCCCCAGCTGCATTCCTTTCTTATTTTCACTTTCATTCTTTCTCTAAGCATATTTTTAAACTTCAAACCTTTCTCCAATTTTTACCTTAGGAGAAAATCCCTTTGGCAAGCCCTATGAGTCTAGAAATGGAGCTTAGTAATCTTATTAAATTGATTGATAAAAATAATCTTTCATATGGAAATCACCCTCAGATTTATATTTCTATTCAATATCAGAGGAAAGAAGGATCACAATATGAAGCAATCCCATAAATGTAAAATATACCTCAGTAAATATGACAAATTCGAAGATAATTTGTATTTTTCCTAACCATACAAACCTTAGCTATTTACAGAGGGTTTACCTTTTAGCGCAGCTGAAATGACGAGCCAATAGGTTTAACGAGGGTTAATTACCCCCGCGCTAGTTAGCGGGGGGTGGGGAAGGGTAGCTTGCTACCCCTCCCCCCTCCACACACCGGTGACTTGGGGGTCAGGGATGGTGGGCACATAAGTGTAAATAGCTAAGGTTTGTATGGTTAGGAAAAATACAAATTATCTTCGAATTTGTCATTTGTTCCGTAACCGAAATACAAACCACGCTATTTACAGAGGGTGACTTACCCCTTAGGAAGGGTGGAAAGTCCCCAGCCTTACTGACTTCGGCTTGCCCGGGGGCTCGATCCCTCAGTGAGCAGCACTAGAGAGAGGGAGCCCCTGTACCTCACAAGTTCCTAGCATCGCTAGGAACGAGTGGCCTACATAAGCAGTGTGAGGAGGAGAGTGTGACTCGTCCTATGAAGTTGACCTTGAGACCTTCAGATAGGAATTCTAGGATAGGACGTTCCAAATATCACCTCGTCAGGGTATGGGAGACGCAACAGTATTAAGCTTAATACTAGGAGCACAAAGAAGCATGGGTCAGCTATGCGAGGACCAGGATGCTGCTTCCCCAAGAGAGGGGAGAATGAAGAAAGAAGTAAGGGTCAGACATACTCTTTCATTCACGCAGACTAAGACCGGGTAACAACGCCCTCAACCTACTGCTACTTGTCCAAAAAGGAGCCTGAGGTTAGACCAGCTGTTGTGCAGCCACCACAGGGCCGATAGAAAACGTATCGAGGCTCCTGTGGGTCACGTCTTGCAGGTAGTGGGCTGTGAAGGTCGTTTGACGCTTCCAGACCCCAGCTTGAAGTACCTGCGTCAGAGAAGTCTCTCTTGAAAGCCAGGGATGTAGCAATACCCCTGACATCGTGGGCCCGAGGGCGACGTGACGGAGGAGGGTCAGGATTCAGGGCATGGTGGATAACCCTTCGAATCCAAGCTGAGATGGTGTTCCTGGTGACCCTCCTCTTAGTCCTGCCTTTGCTCACAAACAAAGCTCGCACATGAGGACGGACTGAAGCCGTTCTCTTCAAGTAGTGCCTCAGACACCTCACTGGACATAGTAGCAGCTGGTCTGGGTCGCTTGTTACAGAACGGAGACTCGCGATCCTGAAAGAGTCGAACCGAGGATCCGGCACTCCAGGATTCTGAGTCTTGGCAACAAACTCAGGGACGAACCTGAACGTTACCTCCCCCCATCCCCTTGAATGGGCGATGTCGTACGAGAGACCATTTAGTTCACTAACTCGCTTGGCCGAAGCCAAGGCGATTAGGAGAGCCGTCTTCCAAGACAGGTGGCGATCGGAGGCCTGGCGTAATGGCTCGAAGGGAGGTCTCTTAAGAGACCTGAGGACTCGAACCACGTTCCAAGGAGGGGGTCTCACTTCGACTGGGGGCAGGTAAGCTCATAGCTACGTATGAGTAAAGAGAGTTCTAGTGATGAAGAAATATCCACGCCCTTCAATCTGAAGGCCAAACTTAAGGCTGAGCGATAGCCTTTCACTGCCGAGACAGAAAGGCGCATTTCTTCCCGCAGATACACGAGGAAGTCCGCTATTGCTGGAATAGTGGCATCGAGTGGAGAGATACCCCTTCCACGACACCAACCACAAAAGACTCTCCACTTTGCTTGGTAGACTCCCTCAGAGGACCTTCGCAGGTGCCGAGATATTCTCTCCACAACCTGTTGCGAAAAGCCTCTCTCCGCGAGGAGACGCTGGATAGTCTCCAGGCGTGAAGCCGAAGCGAGGCTACGGCCCTGTGAGGGACGCCGGAGTGGGGTTGTCTGAGAAGCTCGTGTCGTGGAGGAAGCTCCCTCGGGAGTTCCGTCAGGAGCTGCAGAAGGTCCGGAAACCATTCCGCGTGATGCCATAGCGGAGCTACCAGAGTCATCGAACAGTTGACCGATAGTCTGGTCTTGAGCACCCTTCTCATCAGACAGAACGGTGGGAAGGCGTACACGTCGATGTTGTC
Source organism: Palaemon carinicauda (assembly GCF_036898095.1). Taxonomy (NCBI): domain Eukaryota; kingdom Metazoa; phylum Arthropoda; class Malacostraca; order Decapoda; family Palaemonidae; genus Palaemon; species Palaemon carinicauda. Next base: position 236,203,763 of record NC_090725.1, on the reverse strand, counting down.
CCACCGCTGCTGGAAAGCATCTAGCCAGAGTGCCTTGGGATCCGGGACTGGGAAGCAGTACAGGGGCAGCTTGAAGTTCAAGGCTGTCGTGAACAAGTCCACAGTCGGGGAACCCCACAAAGTCAGGACTTTGTTGGCTATCTGAGGATCCAAAGACCACTCGGTACTCACTATCTGCGAAGCCCTGCTCAGACTGTTGGCGAGCACATTCCTCTTGCCAGGAATGAAGCGAGCTGATAAGTGTTATCGAGTGGGTTTCGGTCCACCTCAGAGTCTCTACTGCAAGATGGGATAGCTGTTGCGAAAAAGTGCCTCCCTACTTGTTGATATAAGCCACTACCGTGGTGTTGTCGCTCATCACCACCACGGAGTGACCTGCCAGGGACCGTTGGAACTGCTGAAGAGCCAGAAAGACAGCCTTCAATTCTAGCAGGTTGATGTGTAGGCACTTTTCTGATTCTAACCAAAGGCCTGAGGCCCTCTGGTTCAGAACATGCGCCCCCCACCCTTCTTTTGACGCGTCCGAAAACAGAGTCAATTCCGGGGGGAGGACGAGAAGACTCACTCCCTTCCGCAGGTTCTCATCGACCAGCCACCACCGCAAGTCCGTCTGGACTCACTCCCTTCCGCAGGTTCTCATCGACCAGCCACCACCGCAAGTCCGTCTGGACTCACTCCCTTCCGCAGGTTCTCATCGACCAGCCACCACCGCAAGTCCGTCTGTTCCAGAGACCCCATTGGGATCAGAATGTCCGGGGAATCGGATCCTTGATTCCACCGGGACTTGAGCCGCCATTGAAGGGATCTCATCCTGAGGCGGCTGTTTGGAACTACAGTAGACGGGCCAGGGAGGATAGGTGGCCTAAGAGACGCAACCACGATTGGGCGGGGAGTTCTTTTCGCCTGAGGGAGGGTTCTGCCACCCTCCTCAGTCTTGCTATCTGGTCGTCTGATGGAAAGGCTTTGTGGAGATTGGTGTCTATTACCATGCCTAGATAAACCAGTCGTTGGGACGGCTGCAGAGAGGACTTCTCGAGGTTTACCACGATCCCCAGATCCTGGCAAAGATCCAGAAGCCTGTCTCGGTGCCGAAGAAGGGTCGACTCCGAGTCTGCTAGGATCAGCCAATCGTCCAGGTAACGAAGGAGACGAATGCCGTTCCTGTGCGCCCAAGATGAAATCAGGGTGACACTCTGGTGAACACCTGAGGAGCTGTGGAGAGACCGAAACACAGCACCTTGAACTGGTAGATCTTGTTGTCTAGGCAAAATCTCAGGTACTTCCTGGAAGACGGATGGATTGGGATCTGGAAGTACGAGTCCTTTAGATCCAGTGTGCACATGAAGTCTTGTGGTCTCACCGCAAGTCTGACCATGTCTGCTGTCTCCATGCTGAACCGGGTTTGTTTGACAAACCTGTTCAGAGCTGAGAGATCGATGACGGGTCTCCAGCCTCCAGTAGCCTTCTCTACAAGAAAGAGTCGACTGAAGAAGCCTGGGGAGCCGTCCACGACCTCCTGGACAGCACCCTTCTCGAGCATGGTCTCGACTTCGGCCTGAAGGGCCAGCCCCTTTGCCGATCCCGTGGCATAGGAGCTCAACGACACTGGATTCGCTGTCAGGGGAGGTTGAGATGTTGTGAACGGGACGCGATAGCCTTGGCCGATCACTGAGACCGTCCAACCATCGGCCCCGTGTTGCCGCCACCTGCGGACGCCTTCACAAGGCATCCCCCCACAGGTGGACATGCAGGGGGACTGCCACCCCTAGGGCTTGCGGCCGCGGCCGCCACCCCTAGGAGTCTTGCCTCCCCTGGAGGACTTACCGCCCCTCTTGACCTTGGCTGGAAAGGGCTGGGGCTTAGACACCACCTTCTTAGCTGCCGGTGCCTGTTTGGGAGCCTTGCGAGGCTGTTGCTGCTGTTGTGGCGGGGCTGGAGGCTTATAGGGCAGTCTTTATAGAAAACAAAGGAAAAATACCATTTTGGTCTACACCTCCATAAGCATCAAGGTCCATCAAGAGAGCTTTAATTTCACAAGATCAAAAAGCTAAACTAATTAGTTTAGCCTCAGGGAAACAGGAATGAGGAAGTTCGAGTTTCTGCCAAAAGGTTGCCTTTTGCTTTGGACAGTGAGTGCCAAAGCCATCTGGTTTAAGTAAAGGAGGAACTGTTGCATCTACACCAAAGAGTGCAGATTTAAGGGTGGTCCACCACTTATGCTCCTGGGCTGTACCAGAAAGGGTTTCTTTTATGGTTAAACTGTATTCTTTTCATTTGCAGCATAAACTCTCTGAGCAAAAGCTCTAAGCTGAGTACAGTATAGTTATTCCACGTAAAATCTGATCTGTTACCCTTCCAAAGATGATAGGTCTCCTGCTTTTCCAAATAAGCATGTCTTGATTTTGAACTTACTGTATTTGAAAAAATTTTCATTTATTGCTGAGAGGTTTTTATTTTTAATTACAGTACCATAAGTTAAAAGCTATTATGCATGGGACTTACTATACACAAAATACAGTACACTGTTATGCCAAATCCTTCAGTGTTTTTGTCATCTATATGAAAACAATTTTTGCCATATTGAGATTGTAAGTGGAAGTTGGGTAATTCACCAAATTATCCAAATTTTTGTGAAAAAGTACATACATACATACATATACCAAGGCACTTTCCCGAATTTTGGGGGGTAGCCAACATCAAACAAATAAAACAAAAAAGGGGACCTCTCCTCTCTACGTTCCTCCCAGCCTGACGAGGGACTCAACCGAGTTTGGCTGGTACTGCTAGGGTACCACAACCCACCCTCCCCCATTATCCACCACAGAGGAAGCTTCATAACGCTGAATCCCCTACTGCTGCTACCTCCGCGGTCATCCACGGCACCGGAGGAAGCAGCAGGGCCTACCGGAGCTGCGTCACAATCGCTCGCCATTCATTCCTATTTCTAGCATGCTCTCTTGCCTCTCTCACATCTATCCTCCTACCACCCAGAGTTTTCTTCACTCCATCCATCCACCCAAACCTTGGCCTTCCTCTTGTACTTCTCCCATCAACTCTTGCATTCATCACCTTCTTTAGCAGACAGCCATTTTCCATTCTCTCAATATGGCCAAACCACCTCAACACATTCATATCCACTCTAGCTGCTAACTCATTTCTTATACCCGTTCTCACCCTCACTACTTCGCTCCTAACTCTATCTACTCAAGACACACCAGCCATACTCCATAGACACTTCATCTCAAACACATTCAATTTCTGTCTCTCCCTCACTTTCATTCCCCACAACTCCAATCCATACATCACAGTTGCGACAATCACTTTCTCATACAGAACTCTCTTTACATTCATGCCCAACTCTATTTTTTACTACTCCCTTAACTGCCCCCAACACTTTGCATCCTTCATTCACTCTCTGACGTACATCTGCTTCCACACCACCATTTGCTGCAACAACAGACCCCAAATACTTAAACTGATCCACCTCCTCAAGTAACTCTCCATTCAACATGACATTCAACCTTGCACCACTTTCCTTTCTCGTACATCTCATAACCTTACTCTTATCCACATTAACTTTCAACTTCCTTCTCTCACACACCCTTCAAAATTCTGTCACTAATCGGCCAAGCTTCTCTTCCGCATCTGCAACCAGTACAGTATCATACGCAAACAACAATTGATTTACCTCCCATTCATGGTCATTCTCATCTACCAGTTTCAATCCTCGTCCAAGCACTCAAGCATTCACCTCTCTTACCACTCCATCAACATACAAGTTAAACAACCATGGCGACATCACACATCCCTGTCTCAGCCCCACTCTCACCGGAAACCAATCGCTCACTTCATTTCCTATCCTAACACATACTTTACTACCTTTGTAAAAACTTTTCACTGCTTGCAACAACCTTCCACCAACTCCATATAACCTCATCACATTCCACATTGCTTCCCTATCAACTCTATCATACGCTTTCTCCAGATCCATAAACGCAACATACACCTCCTTACCTTTTGCTAAATATTTCTTGCATATCTTCCTAACTGTAAAACTCTGATTTATACAACCCCTACCACTTCTAAAACCACCCTGTACTTCTAAGATTGCATTCTCTGTTTTATGCTTAATCTTATTGATCAGTACTCTACCATACACTTTTACAACCACACTCAACAAACTAATACCCCTTGAATTAAAACACTCATGCACATCTCCCTTACCCTTATATAGTGGTACAATACATGCGCAAACCCAATCTACTGGTACCATTGACAACACAAAACACACATTAAACAATCTCACCAACGATTCAAGTACAGTCACACCCTCTTCCTTCAACATCTCAGCTCTCACACCATCCATACCAGATGCTTTTCCTACTCTCGTTTCATCTAGTGCTCTCCTCACTTCCTCTCTTGTAATCTCTCTCTCATTCTCATCTCCCATCACCGGTACCTCAACACCTGCAACAGCAATTATATCTGCCTCCCTATTATCCTCAACATTCAGTAAACTTTCAAAATATTCCGCCCACCTTTTCCTTGCCTCCTCTCCTTTTAACAACCTTCCATTTCCATCTTTCACTGTCTCTTCAATTCTTGAACCAGCCTTCCTTACTCTCTCCACTTCTTTCCAAAACTTCTTATTCTCTTCACCTCTTATTCTCTTCATATGAATGACCCAATCCCTGACCCCACCTCAGGTCAGCTGCCCTCTTTGCCTCACTTACATTGCGCTTTACTTCCACATTTTTCTCTCTATATCTTTCATACTTCTCTACACTATTACTCTGCAGCCATTCTTCAAATGCTCTCTTTTTCTCTTCCACTTTTACCTTCACTCCTTCATTCCACCATTCATTGCCCTTCCTCATGCTGCCTCCAACAAACTTCTTGCCACACACATCACCTGCAATCCCAACAAAATTTTCTTTTACTAACTTCCACTCCTCTAAATCACCAGTTTCTCTTACTTTCACTTTGTCATATGCCATTTTCAACCTTTCTTGATATTTACTTTTTACCCTCGGTTTTATTAGCTCTTCAACCCTCACTAGCTCCCTTTTACATCCACCTACTCTATTCCCCAACTCTTTTGCTACAACTAATTTTCCTTTCACCAAAAAATTATCAGACATATCGTTAGCCATACCCCTAAACATGTACACGTCTTTCAATCTTCCAAACATTCTTTTAGTTATCAACACATAATCCATTAACACCCTTTCTACCACTCTTCCATTTGCCACTCTTACTCATGTATATTTGTTTTTATCTTTCTTTTTGAAAAAGCTAGAACTTATCACCATCTCTTGCTCAACACACATACCTACCAGTCTCTCACCACTCATTTTCACCTGGTACGCCATACTTCCCAATGACACCTTCTACCTCTCCAGCGCCCACTCTAGCATTTAAGTCACCCATGACAACTACATAATTGTGAAAAAGTACTTACAATAAATATTCATCATTTATTTTCAATTATTGTCAGTAAGGTTTATTCCAATTTATCAAACTGAATTTATTGCGTTTTACTTAAATTTAAATACAAATAATAATGATGTATGAAAAATCAATTCAAAACTCTGATAAAGAATTATATTCCTGAAAAGTAAAATTACGCTTCAATAAATACATAAGTAAAATACCATAAAATATCCTTATACTGTACCTGTAGACAAAGCAGGACTCAAGACTATTTCCTACAGCAATGAAAGGAGATATTTCTCGGTCATCAGTTGCACCATCTTTTTCTTTAACATAAGCTGTAAATATTACAAATTTTTTAAGTCATTTGTATTTTTCCTAGCTATACAAACCAGTTGCATCATTTCTTTTTTCAAATTAAGCTGTACATATATCTTTTTTTTCAGTAATTTGAGCTTTTCCTAGCTCTGCAAACAAGTTGCACCATCTTTTTTTTTTTAACATCAGCTGTAAATATCACAAGTTTTCAAAGTAATTTGTATTTTTCCTAGCTATACAAACCCATTACACCATCTTTTTCTTTTACATAAGCTGTAAATATCACAAATTTTCTCATCTGTATTTTTTTCTATCTATACATACATTTTCAACATAAGCTGTAAATATAAAATATTTTTTTAAAGTAATTTGTATTTTTCTTACCTATACATACTGTACCCAATTCCTTTACGTAGGGAGTATGATTTCGGTGTGAAGCTGGAAAGCCGCTGAATCATTTAAAGAGCAGTTAAGCGACAGGTGGGAGCAAGGATTAGAAACCCTGCCCCCTATTTGTCCAAGTCTCTTCACTTTTGACCTTCCGGCTCAGGATTGAAAGGGGTGATTGAGAAGGAAAGTATAATCTAAAGGACTTAGGTTGTACGGCAGGGAAAAATACAAATTACTTTAAAAATTTGATTTGTTCCTATACGAATAAAGACCATCGTCCTTTAGGTTAGGTAAGGAGACTCAATGTTTGGTGGGTTGGCAGTCCCCTAGAATCATACTAGGAGGTTCTTTTTCTTCCCTGGAAATGTCAATCTACCTTGTCCCGTATGGAAGTGAAGGAGATGACTCAAGCAACCTCCTATCTGTCTGTCATTGGGATGAATAGGCTGATCGGGCCTGTCCTGTCCAAGAAGATTGGTGCATGGTCAAAGCAGGGATTCCTTTCCCCCAAATGGGAAGGCAGTCCAGAATAATTACTTGGCATAAGATGACCAAAGGGTTTATATATATTCCACCATCTTCATCCTCCTGAGAACTTCTTTAGGTTCTAAAGAATGGAGCTCAGAATTGCAATTCATCAGCATCACGTCAGACCCAGCAAGTAACGCTTTGACCACTTCATCCCCAAGATAGGGACAGAAAGAATGGAGAAAAATGGCAAGTCATTGTGCCTCCATTCCAGAATTACATTCATACATTACCATACACAAGATTCTGGGTAACTAAACCACTAATTGAGCACCCACCATAAAATCAAGCACACAGGCATCAAGGGGCTTGTGAGTACTCCTGTAGAATAAAGGCCAAGAAGATGGTCTGGTGCATATACAACCCAACCTTCATCCCACAGCCGACTACAAGTTTCTTCCACTTATATATTTTTTACTGTATGTACTGTGCATAAAGAAAATATTAATACAATATAAGAGTATTGGAAAAGATAATACAGATAGAAGGTGGTTTAATATTAGTATGGGAGAGATTTATAAAGGTTTAAAATATACGTAAATAATAAGATAAATAGGATATTTATCGGATTTTTACCCATAATGGGGTGGCCTGGAACCAATTATCAGCGATAGCTGAGGGAATACCGTACTAACTATGGACTGACGTACAGGTACTAAAAGTAAGTGTCTTTCAGATCCACTGAATGCAAGAAGTCTTCATCTGATGGAATTCTTTGAGTGATTCACTTCAACATCCCTCCTACCTCTATCCAGAAGGCCAGAGTTCTTGGGATGTTGACAAAAAGGGATGAGTACTCTATCAACAAAGAGAGAAGGGGCTGAAGAGGGTAGTAAGCACTCGTCCCAAAGGAAAGGACTCACAATACCCAAGGCTCAGCTTGTTTACCAAAGGCATGACAAGCATCCCCATACACTTGGATGAGAGGAAAACACTAGGGTGAAGGCTGCAACACGTAACCCTCTTCTTTCCTTCTTCTGCCGCCCAACTGCCTGTAAGAAACAGGTAAAGTAATTCCAAAGAGATGCATGCTCCAGTTTTTTCCAGGAAGTTATGGGCGGTTCTACCAGAGTCTAGGAAAGGCCCGAAGTGACAGAGACACTTCTGAGGTAACTTGCTTGAGTTTGGGGTACCCCAGGATTGCCCAGGTCCTTGTGGAACACCTAAGTGCTACCCAATGACTGAGGACAGATCCCTATTATCCCCCTACGACTGTCTACCCTCGATATACATGAGCGTCAGTCAGAAATACTGACCCAGAATTATCTGTTCCCTTGGGCATTACTGGTCCAAGGTCTGTTGCCCTAGGACCAAAGAAAATCTGGATTCACTGTCCTGGAGTAGGATCATGTAGCACATTGCAAATCAATTATTAGACTGATAAGCCAAACCATTGTACACACAAAGCAGGAGCAGTAGCACCACATCTGAGAACTAATCATACTACATTCACCACCTAATGAGGAACTTAAATATAATCATCGAGTATGATGGACTAATATTAAATTATGTGAGCTATTTACAAGGGGTACTCAGTCAAAGCCAGGTATAGTACGTCAATTTTCCAGTCAAGAGATTTGGAAATTCAAACCACATCCACATAAACTGGAATTTAGCCTTCTACAGTAAGGTTTGAATTTAAAAGGCAAATTTAGTTTTCTGTAAATATAAAAAGTAGAATAACTTTTTGAATAAAAACCCATGACTTGAAAACTTTCTTTGATGCCCTACTTTTCAGTTTCTAATGGGTTAAGACACACAGAATGGGCTGTTTTGGTAGCTCGGACCTTCTATGCATGTGCATAATTTACACAACTAAGATTTTTTCTTCTTCCTTAGCTAAGGTTTGAAGAGGTTTATTCCATATAAAACAGAATGGGATTTTAAGTTTTCAATTTATATTAGAAAATTAATTCTACTTTGCATTTTTATAAAAACAAATAAATTCTGATATAGTGTACCACTAAACAATTCTTTGAAATTGCTCTCATTTTATTTTCAATACATAAAATACATTTTAATTTATTTAAAACCATACCCTCAAGGATTTCTGGCACAGCAACACTGGCAGTTTGGTTATATATCTTCACAGATGGCGAAGGATAATCCCACTCCATAACTCTAGTTGCTTCAATTGTAGGAGTTGATTCCAATTTGACTAGAAATATATGAACTTTGCCATTCTCACCACTTGTACCAGTTATCCTTCTGCAACAAAACAAGAACAGTTAAATTCCCTTGAAAAAAATATTGTTTAAATATATTTTCAAACAATCTTCAAAAACATTGCAAATAAGAAAATGCATCATTGCCAACATGAAAAATTATGAGAGTTTTAGTTTACAACAAGTTTTTATTTGGACGAGCTTGACAATAAAAGTAATATTGATACTAATGGAAATTTCAATGGAATGAACAATCCAATTCCCAAAATCACTAGAAAAAATATTGAAAAAATATGAAACTTTGACAATAATTCTCTTGAAAGATAACATACTACAGTATATAAGTACTATAGGAAAAGAGAGAAAGGAAAGATTTCCAAAACTTAGTACTAAAAATATTTAAAATACAAAACATGGCACAAAGGAAATACTAGCACGCAAAATGAAATATATTACTGCATAGCTTAAAAGTAAGGCCCAGCAGGCATTATTAGGCTACTTGAGAAAAGGAGGACCTCTTCTTCAGCTTAAGGGGACTGTCTGCTATGGTGGATAATAAATCTGTAACAACTTGAAAAAATCGAAAATCAAGTTATTGTTTCTACGTATGCAGAAACATATCGTATATGCTCTCCAGAAGTTTCAGTCAATTATTTTTACAAATAATGAAGATAAAACAGTCTTTAAATGATGACGTCATCCTAACTGCGTCGTCTGCATGACTCAGTTTGACAGGATCATCTTTGCGTATTTATTCCTGCATATATACAACAATTTCTTCCATTATGTTTCGAAATCTTGTACGTTTGGCAGTGATGGAATGTATTGTGAGATGATAGGAACTATGAGAAGACCAATATTGGAGCCAGTAACTCCAAAGACATCTGAGAGGTGTGACGCACGTGCGTTTGTTTACTTGCTTATGTGCACGTTGTTTGTACATTCTCAGGAACTTTATAGCAATGCATTGTAGGTAGTAGGTTGGCCAGGGCACCAGCCACCCATTGAGATATTACCTCTAGAAAGTTTTGAGGTCCGTTGACTGGCCAGACAATACTGTACTTCATTGGATCCTTCTCTCTGGTTACAGTTCACTTTCCATTTGCCTACACATATACCGAATAGTCTAACCTATTCTCTATAGATTCTCCTCTGTCCTCATACACCTGACAACACTGAGATTACCAAACAATTCTTCTTCACCTAAGGGGTTGACTCATCATCATCATCATCATCATCATCTCCTTCCATGCCTATTGACGCATGTGCGTTTATTTACTTGTTGTTTGCGTGTACGTTGTTTGTACATTCTCGGGAACTTTACAGCAATGCCTTGTAGGTAGTAGGTTGGCCAGGGCACCAGCCACCCATCGAGATACTACTGCTAGAGAGTTTTGAGGTCTTTTGACTGGCTAGACAGTACTGTACTTCATTGGATCCTTCTCTCTGGTTACGGTTCACTTTCCCTTTGCCTACACATACACCGAATAGTCTGGCCTATTCTCTATAGATTCTCGTTTGTCCTCATACACCTAACAAAACTGAGATTACCAAACAATTCTTCTTCACCCAAAGGGTTAACTCATCATCATCATCATCTCCTTCCATGCCTATTGACGCAAAGGGCCTCTTAGATTTTGCCATTCGTCTCTATCTTGAGCTTTTAAATCAATAATTCTCCATTCATCATTTCCTACTTTACGCTTCATAGTCCTCAGCCATGTAGTTCTGGGTCTCCCAACTCTTCTAGTGCCTTGAGGAGCCCTGTTGAAAGACTGGTGAACTAATCTCTCTTGGGGAGTGCAAAGAGCATACCCAAACCATCTCCATCTGCTCCTTACCATGATTTCATCCACATATGGCACTCGAGTAATCTCTCTAAAAGTTTCATATCTTATCTTGCCCTGCCATTTAACTCCCAATATTCTTCTGAGGGCTTTTGTTCTCAAATCTACTAAATCTCTTGAATATTGCTTCGTCATACCACGACTCATGTTCATACAGTAACACTGATCTCATTAAATTGATATATAGAGTGATTTTTGTGTGTAATTTCAGGTGATTTGTTTTCCAAATTTTATTTAACCTAGCCATTGTCTGATTTGCTTTTCTCAATCTTTCATTAAACTCCAATTCTAAAGACCCTGTATTAGAGATCATTGGAGACTCACATTTAGGTGGGTGGGAGACCAAGACCTAATGGCTGGTCCCTGACCCTGGGCGCGACTCTTGTGCTTCGCACGAGCTGTGGAAGAGTGCACACTATCACTTCACTAACTCCCAATGAGAGATACCGGCCTGAGAAATTGCGAGGTGTGAAACTAAGCAATGTGACTAGGTGAGGTTTCACTTGGAGCTAAGCTCCTCTTATCTGGACGTTACCCAACTTCTACTTCGCTGGGAGATCAAAGGACGTACCAAATATACATGCATATATTAGGTTAGGTTACACAAGGGACAATGAAACCCACCTGTAGTCAGAGAAGGTCAACTTGCAGAGTTCCTCGGCTTGCTCGATCCCCAAGAGAAGAGAGGGGATAATAAAGACTTAAAGGCCAGTCATGCACACATTCATACTAGAATACAACCGGGTACAGTGAACCCTCGCTACTTCGCGGTTCGACAATCGCGGATTCACCACTTCGCGGGGTTTTCCCATAACCCATATATATATACATATCGCGGATTTTCCGGAAAATTCGAAAATACCGCGAAATCTGAAGACAACCAAATACGATATTTTGTTACCTATAATTCCATTAATACTGTAATTAGTAATATCTGTTCTTACTGATTGTTCATTGCATTACATATGATATATAATTCAGCACAGAAAGAAATAAAACACGAAAAGAGAATGTGATCATACGATAATTCAGTACTGTATACAGTACGTAGTAAAATTAAATCGAACATGAAACGCAAATCAGATGCAGTCATACCATATTAGAATGGTGTACTGTAATGGATGTGCTTCTTTTCCATGAATCTTTTGTATGTATACGTACGTAGTACTGCATCCAATAATATTCTTTGTTGCAAAAATCACATTTCGAATAAGCGTACGAGAGAGAGAGAGAGAGAGAGAGAGAGAGAGAGAGAGAGAGAGAGAGAGAGAGAGAGAGAGAGAGAGAGAGAGAGAGAGAGAGAGAGAGAGAGGCGTAAAATAGCGTACGTAAAGCTGTATTATTATTATTGTTATTGTTATTATTATTGTTGTTGTTGTTAATAAAATTATTATTGTTATTATTATTATCATTATTATTATTATTATTATTACTGTACAGTATTATTATCATTATTTATTATTATTACGGTATTTACTTAATCTACGTACGTTCGGTATGCGCGGGGCATCTTCTACGAGTAGGTAACCTACGCATCATAGTACTGTAAGACGGGTTGTGATTGGTTCAAGCGCTGATAGATGACGAATCAGAACTCAAGTTTTGTTATCTAGCCTGTGATTGGTGTTTTGCCCGCATCTCCTACCCGCAGCATCTAAGTTCTCGCGGGGCTGGATCGTCCACTCTCTGTTACCGCGTATCGCTGAGTAGACGTTCTTAAGTGTGTGAATCTGTGCTGTGTGCGACTTTTTTAAGTTGAACTTTTTGTTACTGTAAATCCTACTGTAATGGCTCCCAAGCGTTCTGCTTCTCTTAAGGCTGGTAGTGAGCCTAAACGCCACCGAAGGATGACGATAGCTGAGAAGGTTACGCTTCTCGACATGTTAAAAGATGGTAGAAGTTACGCGGCCACCGGCCGCCATTTTGGCATCAACGAATCTACTGTTCGCTATATCAAGAAGGACGAGGCGAACATTAGAAAGACGGCTGCAATCACCTTTAGCAGATCAGCGAAGCGAGTCATTACAACGCGTAATAAAACGATCGTACGCATGGAAGGTGCTTTAGCTGTGTGGATTGCCGACTGCCGGAAGAAGAACATAGCGTTGGATACGAACACCATCCAAACAAAGGCTTTGAGCTTATATGAGAATTTTGCTGCAAAGGAACCTAAAGACGACGACGGCAACCATGCTGAAGATGATGATGATGCAGATGATCCTCAACCAGGGACATCCACTGATTCCCAGCCTCAGAAACGTTTTTCCGCCAGCAAAGGATGGTTCGCGAAGTTTCAGAAACGCTTCGCCCTGAAAAGCGTTTCCCTGCATGGGGAGTCTGCTTCCGCTGACACTGCCGCTGCTGAAACTTACGTGAACCAGACGTTCAAGAATATTATCGCCGAAGGTGGATACAAGCCGGAACAAGTCTTTAATATGGATGAGACTGGCTTGTTTTGGAAGAGAATGCCGTCGCGAACTTTCCTGTTCAAAGAGGAAGCCAAAGCCTCTGGCTTTAAAGCATTCAAGGATCGCGTTACCCTCGTGATGTGTGGCAATGCTGCTGGATTTTTGTTAAAGCCGGGGCTTATTTATAAGTCGAAAAATCCTCGCGCTTTGAAAAATAAAATAAGAATCTCCTTCCTGTGTACTGGATGCATAATCAAAAAGCATGGATTACGAAGATGCTGACCTCCAACTGGTTCCATCAGTGTTTTATCCCGCAAGTCAGCAAATATCTCTTAGAGAAGGGCTTGCCATTCAAGATCCTTCTCCTTATGGATAACGCTGGTGGACACGCAACTGACCTGTCGCATGAGGGCATTCAGGTTGAGTTCCTGCCACCCAACACCACGTCATTAATTCAACCGATGGACCAGGGGGTTATCAGGGCGTTCAAGGCCCTCTACACGAAGAACACCTTGGCGGACCTCGTTGCGTGTGTGGATGCTGCCCAAGATGACGAGGATGAAGATTTTAACTTGAAGGCGTACTGGCGGCAGTACACCATAGCCACGTGCCTGCAGAATATTCAGAAGGCACTTCAAGAGATGAAACCTGCAACCGTGAATGCGAGCTGGAAGAAGTTGTGGCCCGATATTGTTTACGACGACAAGGGATTTACTCCGTCGGAAATCCAACACACTGCAATATGCAAATCTGTGCAGTTGGCTGCCATAATTGGAGGTGACGGGTTTGGCGACATGACGACTGAAGACGTTGACGAGTTGTTGGACTGCCATTCCCAGCCCCTAACTGACGCAGACCTCGAAGACCTGACGAAATCGGCAAGTGAAGAAGAGAGTGATACCCAGGAAGAGACCCAAGAAAATGTCGAAGAAACGGGCTTAACATTAGAACGGCTTGCCAAGGCCTGCAACCATGCGAAGGAGTTGAAAGAAATGTTGCAAGAGTGGGACGAGGATATGGTTCGCTCGATGCAATTCTGCAACAAGATCGATGAAGACATGACTCCCTACAAAATGCTCTTGGATCGAAAAAAGAAGCAGCGGCAACAACTTCCGATCACAATGTTCTTCCAGCCTCGCAAAAAAGAGCCAGTTCCTCCTGCTAGTACGCCTTCGGAAGAAATTGAAGAAGTTTCCCAGGAAGAAGTTGAAGAGGTGTCCCAGGAAAAGACACCTCCGTCTGAAGAGACGTAAAATACTACCTGGCTGCACAGTAGAACACACCATCAGCTTCATCATCATCATTTCTACTGTGCAGCAAATTCATCGCCATCACCATTCAAGTTTTTCTTCAACTTCTTTCGTGGTGAGTACAGTAACAATCTTTATTTTTTACTTTAATATTCTTACTGTACATTCTAAAACTGTATTTGTGCCTGTTTTATAGTTTAGTACTGTACGTACTGTATGCATTAAGTTAAAGGGAAGGTTTTAAAAGTCTACATGTTGTAACCTATCATATTTTTTTTGTTTAAAATTTACATTTACGTACGTAAAACAATCTCTCTCTCTCTCTCTCTCTCTCTCTCTCTCTCTCTCTCTCTCTCTCTCTCTCTCTCTCTCTCTCTCGTAAATTGTTTTCCTGCTTTGCTACGTACAATACTGTATAAATTATATTTGTAAGGTAACATATTTTGTAAATGCTTTTACTGTAAATACTGTATGTACTGTATCATTATTTATCACTATCATCATGCGCGTTAAATGCCTTGTTTGTTCTGAGCGTGGTTGTTTACTGAGCGTACACGCCGTCGTTTCAGGCGGCGTCATAAAGAAAAACATTTCATTTGGAAGTCCTAAGAAAAATACGTAAACTAAAACATTGGTAATAAAAAAATCAACATACAGTACTGTATAATCAATATAATCGATGCAAAAACTAACCTATACATATATGTGTACACTAAATGAGTTTGTTTCTTCATTATGATCAGAGATGAACGTAAACAAAACATTGGTTGCCATTTTTTATCGTGCTTTTTAGGTGTTTAGGAAACGCATGATATAAAATCGCCTTTAATATTTGTGCCTGTTTTAGTTTAGGGTGCTGTAGTACATGCATTAAGTGT
>NC_090725.1:236103245-236188046 GCF_036898095.1 Palaemon carinicauda | reverse complement strand
CATAATCCCAGCTACGTTAAAAAGAAGATATTATGACCTTTCCACAATCCTCACTCTCTTTGGTAGGATATTATTTGCATAATCAATTACCTGCATATAACTTGAGAATGACATAACATTCAACTACCATGGCCTTATCTACGTTCTTTTTATCGTGATTCTCTCTCTCTCTCTCTCTCTCTCTCTCTCTCCTCTCTCTCTCTCTCTCTCTCTCTCTCTCTCTCTCTCTCTCTCTCTCAATAGGAAACATTCCAACTTATTCAACCACTTCTCGTGAAATATCCAATAGCTTAAACTCCACAATATATACTGCAACATACGAAAGTTTACATTGTCCGTATATATTAGTAAACATTTTTTCAGTAACATAAGTCAGAACTTACGATTAGTCAGAGAGTTCCCTATCAATGCCAACCTCAGACGACTTGAGCTGGACATCTGGTCAGAGCCCGTTACATCTTTGGTATCGGTCTGATTAATGATGTCAGCCACACAAGGCTATTTTTAACGTCTTTCCTTGATCCCTAAGGAATCTCTGGACCTATTGACTACCCAAACCTTTGGCCAATTCCTGTAAGCTTCAATTAAAAATATAGCATGCAGAATTACTGTGGTTACTCCTAGCTCTACTAACATAAATCAACTTACATTATTGGAGTGATGTTACTTCGCTGAATGCAATATCAAATCTTAGTCTTTATAAAGGTAGTGGTAAGGGACCCAACTTCTGTTCTTATGTGAGCATATCAGCATTTTTTTATATACTCACATAACACTATCTCCAACACTCAATTCTGTTCGGTTGGTATCATATTACTAATTAAAATCTAGATACTAATTAGGCCCACCGAGCAGTGCATACAGAGTCTGGTAGCCATATTTCATCTCAAATTTGCGGTGAAATTCACAGTATTGTTCTTACTGGTAGTGACACTATCTGACACAATAAACCTACTTAGGACTAATAATGGTTATTAAAAATGTTCCGAAATAAAGACATTCCATTGGAAATCATGACTCTTCCTTCACAAAGGTGTGGGCATCGCAAGTGCTCCCACCGTTGCTTTCTTTGGAGTTCTTGGCCAAACTTGCTCAGGTGGCTTTATATTATAATCTGGTAACATAAATAGCCGTGTGTATACTTATACAAACATACCAACATACACACATACATTATATATATATATATATATATAATGTGTGTGATTATATAGGTTTGGATGTATAAGTATACACACGCATATTATATATATATATATATATATATATATATATATATATATATATATATATACACTATATATCTATATATACATATTTATAATATATATATATATATATATAAATATATATATATATATTTATACTGTATATATCTTTATATACATATATATATATATAGAGAGAGAGAGAGAGAGGAGAGAGAGAGAGAGGAGAGAGAGGAGAGAGGAGAGAGGGAGAGAGAGGAGAGAGAGAGAGAGAGAGGAGAGAGAGAGAGAGAGAGAGAGAGAGAGAGGTAAATGAATGCTGACTGTGCTTTCATTGGCAATTAGTATAATTTATGAGTGCTATGCAAGCCATGCAATACTGTTTACTTAAATAGACATGAAACATTTAATCAAAACAAAAGTCAATTAGACTTCAATCAATACCATAAACCGTCCTCATCTCCCATCCCAAACCTCGTTCTGATCTTTAAACCGGCTTCTTGAAGGCAAATGCACTTCAGGAGATAGAAGGGACAAAGTCCCAGCACTTTGAGTCGATGAATTTAGGGCATCGGCGCAATTGCATTTCCGAGAAATCCAGAGTGCATTGCCTTCCGAGTTGCGAGTCGGAGAAATAGTCTGTTGATCCAACCATCAAAACAGGCGTAAGGTAGACACTTTCTGCTTTAACAATTTTTTGTCCAACGGAAACTCGGAATCTCGGCTTCACCTGACACACAAAAGCATGTTCAAAGGCCTACCCCCATAAAATGGCAACTAGGGTGAGGGGACTGTCTCTTACCTGGTAATAACCGATCAAATCACAAAGGGTACCCACTCTAAATTGCGACATCTTCCGGTACGAATGATAATGATTTCCTTCACTTTATATAGTAGGGGCTACTTTGTGTAGCCTAGACCAACACTGCCATTCTAAAGGAAAGCCCGGTGGATCAATATAACACAAAGTATCATTGAGGCTTAATCTGGTGACGTCATCATATGCTTAGTGAGCTAGGTAGAAAGAAATTTGCAATGTATAGCCATTATAGATTTCCGTTCTATTAAAATTAGAGTAAAGATCATTAATAAATTTATTCCGCGGTTAATAATCACATTAAAAACAATGACTCACCTTCGCTACCTAACCAAAATGCAAGACAATGAATGTATTCAGTGTCACCAAGGTCTCGCAAGAAAGTAGAACAGATGAATAAAAGATGGCAACATTATTCCAGCTTATCCCCTACTAACATCAAAATAAATATGCAACAAAAGACTCATTAGTCATTGCTTAAAGTTTTTCTATCTTAGTCTAATACTGTAGTAAAGCATAAATAAGAACCATAAATAAGAGAATGTAATTTTCTTTGTTTAATAAGTCAACAAACAAAAAAAGAAACACATAACTCTAAGAAAATAATTAAGTGATAATAAAAATGAGCACACTCATGAGTAAATAAGGACAAAGATACAAATAATTCCCCAAATGTAAGTTACCGGAATCGAAAGCTAGTGATAATCTCTCCGACAAACGAGTACAAAAAGGAAAACTTTCTAAAAGATTGTTGGGGAAAGGATACTTCTAGTTTTATCAGCCATTAGCGAATACATCATAGATAAGAGATCGATACGGGCAGGATGCGCGAAGAAAGGCCTTATGAATTAGGCCTAGGAAACTCACATTTAGGAAAAGTCGTGAAAATCTTGGAATTAAAAGAACGACATCACTGCACATGCGTTTCCCAGCACCAAAGGCTGTTCACCCCAAAGGCGCGAGATTCAACGTGAAGAATGACACAAGTTAAAGTTCTGCTCAAATATCTTATATTACAACTTAAACTGTGGTGCAGCGACAGTCACAGTGACAGCACATGTACACAGTATCGAAATTAAACAAAATTAAGTGATAATATGCGAAAAAAAATGACGAAAACTGATATGTTGTGAAAACTGGAGGTCAGTAACCTCTCAGTATCATCTCCCTTTCAAAACTATTCCTACAAACGATTCTTCTCTCTCCAAATCGGATAGTGAAGTTCATAACACTGATTTTTACATTATTATTAAAACTTACCTTGACTGCATGATGAATATATATGATGGCAGCTTTCGACGAGTAGATAATTCCAAAAAAACTGAATTATATTCAGCT
The DNA here is from genome assembly GCF_036898095.1 of Palaemon carinicauda. Taxonomy (NCBI): domain Eukaryota; kingdom Metazoa; phylum Arthropoda; class Malacostraca; order Decapoda; family Palaemonidae; genus Palaemon; species Palaemon carinicauda. The sequence goes on along the minus strand of NC_090725.1, from coordinate 236,184,683 downwards.
TTTAAACAAAATAAGAAAACAAAAGCCACCAGCGAGAGTGAAGGCTCTCTTTTATCTATTGACTGCCAAGTATAGATAAGATATCCACGACGATAAGCCAGTTAAAACACACAAATTCCACTTCGGGATCAACGACCTGTGTCGCTTATCATCAACAGAAATTCAAGACACTTCTTGCACTAATCCCGTGACAGATATTTTTCTCTACAGGGGCACTTAGGCCTTTTTGATCTTTGCTGTAGTTATCAACACTCCTTATACCATTCATTTTTGCACTTTCACATCAATTGCTGATCTATTCCATGTGACGTCGACCTCATAGATAAATATATATCATACATACAATCTAAGATCCTTTGAAAATAGCCTGTTTTCTAGTACTTTAATCACCTTGGGAACAATAAAATGAACCACTGGCACATTTGGTTAAGACTATTTGGAATATTGCTCAGTTAACCAAAAATATCTTCTGAGAAAAGTATTGCGTGCTTGCACGACACAATTTTCTTCGTTTGGAATGTTATTTTTCACTCTTACAATGCCAATCACTTTTGTATGATTCTAAACCATCGAAAATGTTTATAAAAGAATACTCCGTAATCAATCTTCCGTTTTATTCTCACCAGCAACCTCTAAAATAAGTTGGTCCAATGGTGCAACAACATTGAATGTGAAGTCCATTTTATCCCTCCAAAGTCTGCCCGTCCGTACGTACGTTAAGTCCCGTTCTCTCAAAGATCTGGCAACGGGACCTGAGTAGTAGTAGTAGTAGAGGCGGGGGACCCCGCACCGGTGGTCACTCCTAATTCTAAGTTTCACTAAGTTTGGGTCCGGAGACTTCAAATGACCGACTTCACAAAGTTGGGTCTTGATGCAAATCTTGAGTCTCAATAATGGAAAATGTACGCATGAGCATAAACCCAACTGTCACGCGCATAGGTGAGGACAGGGATTCGTAAATGGTTAAATAGAGGTGTGTGTTGTGATGAGGTTTGGGAAGGAATAAATGCACACTCACAACAAGACTGCCTCCGTATCAGAGTCAATGACCCCACCATGCTGCTGCTAGTACCTCATTCACTCTCGTACCTCCGGATCTCAATTCTCGAATGATACGCTTTCCCGTCTCTCTTATGCATTCCTTTTCAACTTAGTGGCTCGCTATCTCAGTCAGAATGTCAAGTTTTAATTTACTTCCCGCAATTTTTAATGTTACAAAACTATGTATCCCTCCGCACAAATGTGGCGCCAAAATTGATTCAGTGGAAGCAGACGACATCAACGCGGGGTCAGTGGCATCGGCAGGTTGATTGAGATGTCAATACTATTAAAGCTGGCGTTTTACAAAAAGTTGCAATGTGAAGTAAATTCGCCTCTAGTAAAGTCGTTCTATTAGAGATCCTATGATAGGAAAACTTCTTTAAAGAGTTCGCTCTCATGAAATAATGATCGCAACCTCTGTCAAAAGGAAAAAATATTTGTAAGAGTTCGTTACATTTCTATGAAAAATGGACCGATAACTTTAAAAGAAAGACAAGTGCATATAAAAATTCAATTGTTAAAAGGTAACTTTTCAGTCATGGCAGTTACCAATAACAAGATATATGTTTGTAAGATATTAAAACAGTCCGAGATTAGCAGTCATTTCGTTAGGGTCAACGTACTCGAAACCCCGCGTGTAGTTTGGCTGACTGACGAAACAGTTGCCAGAAAGCTCTAGAAGGCAGAGGTGAAGATGTGTGGATAGGAATACCTTACAAATTAGGAATAAGTAATTAATACATTCTTGCTTAGAATACCTACGATTAACACTTATACAAATAAATGATTCAATGAAAACTAATCACATGGGTGATTGAAAGAACATTAACTTCGGCATCAATTTATACTGCTAAATACAAGTTAAAGTAAAATATTACTGCCATGATTTATTATAAAAGAAGCTATACAATCGTAAGAATAAATTGGATTAAGCATGTTTTCATTATGAACGAGATAACAGTGTACTTAAGACTTCAAAAATGCTCAATAGTGATGTCGTCAATTCTCTTCAGGAGTAGTTATCAACCATCAAAGTTCAAAATGTTGCTGAATAGCCTAACTATATTATTATAAGAAAGTTCATGCCAGTGCCAAGCTTTTCATTTATAAATAGGGAAAACATATTGTTAAATAGATCCATAAAGTACACCAGACATTACTCTTACGTCATATTTGTGGCAAAGGTTATCAACCTGTGAGTATCCACGAAATTTTGTCAAATGGAAGAGGATACTCCAAAGGCGAATATATATATATATATATATATATATATATATATATATATATATATATATATATATATATATGCATGTATATATACATATATACACACATCTAAAGGTGAATATATATATATATATATATATATATATATATATATATATATATATATATGTATATGTATATACATACATACATAAAAACACACATCCAAAGGTGAATATATATATATATATATATATATACATATACATATATATATATACATGTATATATATATATATATATGTATATATATAAATATATATATATATATATATATATATATATGTAAATATATGTATATACAAACATACATATATACACACATCCAAAGGTGAATATATCTATAGATATATACACACATATATATATGTGTATATATATATATATATTTATATATACATATATGTATATATACATATATATATATATATATATATATATATATATATATATATATATATTTATATATACATATATATATATATATATATATATATATATATATATATATATATATAATATTCGTTCGGATTAATGTTATTTGTCCAAGAAACCTCAATCCAGACTTCATATTAAAATGAGAGAGGGTAATAACTTTGTAAGTTATGCATAACTAATAAATGCATTATCTTCCTACTTTGCGTACCCAGTTTATTTAAGGAAATACTTTAAAACTAGGAAAACTCTGCCTGTGTATCTACTGTATCTGAGTTTAAAACATATGCGACTCTCTACGTATGGTTTATTATTATTTCTATCAGTATTATAATCATTACTGCCATTATCATTTAAAATGCCATTATAATTCTAAGATATAAAGGTGCTAAACATTTCAAACCTAGACACGTTTTTGTATAAAACGAATTATGAAATTTCTATATGTGTATAAGGGGTAGAAAACTCATTGCAGATAATGCAATATACATTTATAATAATGTACGTGTATATTCAAATACGAGTATTTCAGCAAAGGCACATATGCAAATGAGATTCTTTGGGGTAATAATAATATCCAGAATAAAATACTTCATTAGAATTATGAAACAATATATATATATATATATATATATATATATATATATATATATATATATGTATATATATGTATATATATATATATATATATATATATATATATATATATATACATACATACATGTGTATGGGCGTGTGGACACAATAAGGTAATACTGTTTCCGTTCTCAGAATGCCATCTGGCTATATACACCATACTCGACTCATTACCAATTACTTGAAGTACTGTTCATATAAACCTAGGGACATTATATCTAGTACATCATGTCATTAATACATTTTATTCGCAGTGAAAAATTTAATATAGTTAAACATGTAACAGTGTTAAAACAAGTTAAAGTCAAGCGACCATAGAATGATGAGAAGCAAAACTTGTCTAGATCTACGGAGAGAGAGAAAATATAAACACTCCTGCAATAATAGAAAAATCTGACGATTTTAGTTTAGCAATAGAAAATATGTATTCCCAGCTACATGATGAAATGAAAGCAAGTAAAGAATAAATTAACAATTTAACAAAATTTGTATTTGAATCAGTACAATAGATAAGTGAAGTTCTTGAACAAGACCAAGGAAAACTATAAAAAACACAAAATCCTAATAAAAAAAGATTGGAAATGAGGGTAAAATCCAAAAGGGATGAAACAGAATGGGCAGAACTATCCAAATCAATAAACAAACTACAAACCCAAGATATTCGTAAATACAATCAGACCAAAATTGAGGAAACATGAAGGAAAGGGACTTGAAACAGGGCACCAATAGATGTTTGCATTAAAAAATCAAAATGAAAATATTATCAATAAAAGAGATGGGATGATAAATATTGAAGAGGATGTCCATAAAATGCTATACAACAGTGATATAAGAAATATAATGCCAACAGAAATAATGAAACACCTAGGCCGATACAATAATCAACAGAAGGGGAAGTAAAGAAAGTATGATCAGAGGCAAATGAGCAGGAAAAAATGGCCTTATAATCAATTTAATAAGAGGGAGATTTCGTAGTAGTGAAACTTGCTGAACTTTACACAAAATGTCTGCAAGAAAACTTGACACCTACAGCTTGGAAACACTATAAAGTAATTCACACAAAATGAGACACAAAAGTCCTCAAAAAAAAAATACCGTCCAATTAGTTTTCTCTCGGTAATAATAAAGAATTATTAATATCATATCTTTATTATTATTACTATTATCATTAATTAATTATTAATTATTATTATTATAATTATTACTTGCTAAGCTACAACCCTAGTTGGAATAGCAGGATGATAAAAGCCTAGGGGCTCGAGCAGGGAAAATAGCCCAGTGAGGAAAGGAAACAGGGAAAAATTAAATATTACTAAGAACAGTAACAACATTGAAATAAATATTTTATATTTAAACTATATAAAACTTCAACAAAACAAGAGGAAGAGAAATAAGATAGAATAGTGTGCCCCAGCGAACCCTCAAGCAAGAGAATTCTAACCCGAGACAGTGGGTGACATAGTTCTATTTAGTGAATCATGGGAGGAATTGCAGAAGATGATAGAAGAGTTGAAAAGAGAAAGCAGAAATTTAGGACATAGTTAATATGAGTAAAACGAAGATAATGTTCAATGAAAATAGAGACAATGAATAATGGTTATGGACGAACCTCTAGAGATGGTTAATGAATATACATACTTACGACAGACAGTAAGTGTTTCCCAGGACATGGAAACTAAATTAAAAAAATGATAAGCATGGGATGGAGAATTTTTGGTAAATAAAATGAGATTATGAAAATAAAATGCTACCTTCTCTAAAAAGAAAAGTATTTTAATCAATGGTCCTACCAGTATTGACTTACGCATCAGGAACTTGGAGCCTAACTAAATTCTTAGAACATAAGCTAGTTACAACTCATAGAGCAATGGAAAGAACGATTATGAGGATGACACTCACTAAGAGACAGAAAAAGAGCAACAGGGATACGTGAGCAAACTAAAGTAGAGGATACTCAAGAACATGTAAGAAAAAAAATCTATGTGGGAAGGACATGATGAGAATGACAGATAATAGATGGACAGGAAGAATAACAGAATGAGTCCTTAGATTTTGCAAACAAAGCACGGGAAAGAAGAGAAGATGATGGATTGAAGAGCTAAGAAAATGTGCATGTATAGACTGGCATAGAAAGACCATGAACAGACGCAAGTGGTAGAACATGTCTAAGGCCTTTGTCCTGCGGTGGACTAACAAAGGCTGATGATACACACAAACACACACACATCTATATATATATATATATATATATATATATATATATATATATATATATATATATATATATATATACACAGTATACAAATATATATATATATATATATATATATATATATATATATATATATATATATATATATATATATAGTAGGCAAAGGGAAAGTGAACCGTAACTAGAGAGAAAGATCCAGTGTACTACTGTCTGGCCAGTCAAAAGACCCCATAACTCTCTAGTAGTAGTATCTCAACGGGGGGCTAGTGCCTAATTGCAGTTCTCATGGGTGGTCTCTGGGTTTTGTCATATGTACTGATCTTGAAACGTCCTTGTATTTCAGGTTCCTATGATTAGTTTAATATTAGATTTTTTGCGACTACAAAGTACGGTATCAGAATGTCTGCAGCTACAAATCTAAATCAAGTTTGGAGTAGAAAAAGCTTGGGCCACCTACAGAAGTACAAACCCTATAAAAGGGTGAGCTGTGCGGTGTTTCTAAAAAGGGTAGCTCCGTTGCACATGTGACTGCCTAAGACAATTGTCACTCTGAAAATTTCCCTTTCACAATTGGCTGAATTCAATATGATCTGCCCTTTGTGCAGGACTTGGGTTAAGAGCTCCCATTCCCAAAGCTTACCTGGCCCTAGCAACCTACCCCATTGCCAAAGGGACTTGATAACTGATTATGATGCACTGGTGAGGGTGAAGAATTGTGTGCTTGCAAAATTATTGTTAGATGAAGGCTTGGACAGGAGCCTAAACTTTCAAACTTGCCCGATCCGCTTAATGTCAGATGGCAAGGATTGATCTTGACAACCTAGCAGGTATTTACGCTGCAGGGGACTACCAAAGAGTTACAAGAGTAAGCATTAGGAATTTCACTCAATGCCTATCACCAGTATAGGCTTCATCTTCAGGGAGGCATCCATAGCCTTTGTCTTAAGAGACTAACCCATAAGGTGGTGGGACCACTCACTTGGCTTAGCTAATCAGTCAAGATGAAGATGGTGTGTCAGGGTGTGGTGTTTAGAATAAACAAGCGAGACTTGAGGTAACAGTGGTAAACCGTGCATTTGAAACATCCTAAGAGAATGTAGCTACCATATTAACAAAGGAACCACACCACCTGGCACCCCAATACTATTTCTGGGGTTAAAAACCCAACTGCTCTCCCCACCTAGTGGACTTACACATTAGGCAAACTAATATATCATATTTCCTTTTTTTCTGGCATACCTTAAGGGGTTAAAACCATAACTGCCACTGGTCTCAAGAGAACAAGTTCTTATGTCTTTTAAGATGCTTTGCTGCCCAACGAGAATCCCCAAATTCTTTATTATAAGCACTTCTGTCTTGATGTTCAATATATCTGTACACCATATGATTTGCACAAAGGTAGGAGTCCAATTTATACCTCTTGCTACTATCAATGTATAATTCTTTATTAAATAGACTGACCACACACATGAGTTTCCTATTGGCCTCCCAAAGGAGAGGTTCACTCATCCTTTGAGAAATAATTTCCTTTTCAAGGGATTCATGACCATATACTAGATGCCATGCTAGAATGTGCATTAAAACTGGCAGCTCCTATCGTAGGACAGCTTAGTCCAAATAATATATATACCAACATACCTTCTTGCTTGAGGATACATTCAGGCTCACTATTCTATCTTTTTCCATCCTCTTGTTTTTTTTATTTTTTTTTTAATGGTGTGTTGGGCAGGATTAATAGAAGTCACGGATGTCTGGTGGTTTATCAAGAGGTGGTCTTTTTCTTATCTGTTTCCTTATCTTTTTAAACACAACCTTACTGTTCTCCCTTCAGATGTAGTGGCTATCCTAAAGGGTATTTAGCTCACATGGTGTATCGGCTGCACAATGTTGACAAGTATTTCCGACTTTTTATCAGTAGTCTATGGGTTTTATTAATCACTATTTATATTTCTGTACATATTGATTTTTATCAATTATAGTTTAGTTTCAAGTATGTTGAATCTTTTTATTGATATCAATTCTTATCCTGTCTGGAGACATTAAGCAAAAACCAGGACCAGTACATGGTCTGCATGCAAATATTCAAGACCTTACAGTCGTTTTCAGATAGTATGATATTCTTTTGTTCTCAGAAACCTTGGTTTCTAATATGAGACACTAATCTAAGCTACTAATAACTGATTTTAATAGGCCAATAATTTTGAAACTATTTTTGTTCGATCTACCGGAATCCAGACATGGATGATTCTATCTTCAATTGTCTTCTTACCATTATGGCTACGATACGAGAAGATGATAGAAAGGCCTCTTGTTTTTGTTAGTGATTTCAATGTTCACTATAGGGAGTGGTTAAATTCTGTTTCTCCTAATGAGCGCCATGGATTGAGAGCTATGTAATTTGCCTCTGAATCAGGCTGTGAGGAAATCATAAGTGAAGCTACTCACATGTCTGATAACTGTTTGGACCTCACATACACCGACTCCCCTGGTGTTGTAACAATTTGGTTCTCCAGTTGGGACATCAGATCATCCATTAATTTCATTAGTAATGAAGACTGAGCAGCCTGTCCCGGATGTGTGATACTCATGAAAGATTTATATAAAAACTCAAGCTGATTGCAATGGCATTTTGAGTGATCTTTTGGGATTGAATTGGTCACAATTGTATAATAGTGTTGTTCCTTTGAATGAGAATCAAGTCAACGTAATTGATAGGCATATCCCTTCTCGTGCGCTAAGGTACTGCGTGAAAGAAAAACCCTGGTTCAATGATAATTGTAGATGTGCTTATTTAGAGAAGCAGAAGTATATCATCTTTGGAAGGATAACAGTTCAGATGTGACTTAGAATAACTATACTCAGCTTAGAGCTTTTGCTCTAAGAGTTTATGCCTCCACTGAAATGGAATACAATTTAACCATTAAAAAAAACACTTTCTGATACAACCCAGGAACATAAGTGGTGGACTATCCTTAAATCTGCTCTCTTTGGTGTAGACACAACAGTTCCTTCTTTACTTAAACCAGATGGCTCTGTTACTCACTATCTAAAGGAAACAGCAACCTTTTTGGCTGATGCCTTTGACAGTAAGCAGAGTAATGAGAAACGAACTCTTCCTCGTTCCTGTTTCCTGTTTCCTTGACACTAAACTAACTAGTTTAGCTTTTTCATCTAGTGAAATTAAAGCTCTCTCGATGGACATTGATGTTTAGGAGGTGTAGACCAGAATGGTATTCTTCCTTTGTTTGTTATAAAGACAGCAGATTTTTCAGCTCCAAAGTTATCTGTTATATTCCGCATGTTAGCAAGAAATTATTTTTGCGCTTGTTGGAGAATTGGAAATGTTACTCTGTTATATAAATGTATGTAGCTCTAGTCCAGCTGATTACCACCCAATTTCTATAACTCATATTATCTAAAGTTTTTTAACATCTCTGGGCAAAATGTCTAAATAAGTTTGCTGAAGGTAATCATCTGTTCCCTACTTTGCAATTTCACTTTTGTAATGGCCTTGGAACATGTGATGCCCTTCTTACAATCTTGATTGTGATCAGGAGTTCATACGATTGGCCTTGATTTTAGTGCTGTCTTTAACTGCGTTAATCCTGAGGTTCTTGTTTTCAAACTCAAACAGTTAGGGGTAGGTGGATCTTTTCTTAGCATCATTATTGTATTGATTGTGTTGATTGGCACCATAGTGAGCATACGAATGTGACATCTGGTGTTCCTCAGGTCTATGTTCTTAGCCCATTATTTTCATACTATATACGCATGACATGGGGTTTGGCCTAGAAAATAAGCTCGTTGCATATTTAGATGATGCTACTCTCTTCCAATGCCCGAATCTAGATCTGGGGTTGCTGAATCCCTTCATAGAGATCTAGCTAGGAATCATAACAAAACTCAAGTATGATTGTAAGTAAGTTCAGGACAGTGGATCCTCAACATTTGGATCTCTGCATTGATAATGTTTCTTTAATTCTGTATGACTTATAAAATTTTAGGTACGAGTCTCAACAACAAGTTTACTTTTGAGAAAAACATTAAGTCTGTCTCTTCTTCAATAGCTCAGAAAAAAAAGCTTATTGAGAGAGTCTTTTAAGAATTTCGGTGATCAATCTAAAGTCTTTTAAGAATTTCGGTGATCAATCTAAAGTCTTTTAAGAATTTCGGTGATCAATCTATTTGGAAGAAGTGTTTTAATCCTTTTATTGTACCTCGTTTCAAGTATTGTTCTCCTGTATGCTCTTCAACTGCTGATATTACCATAATTTGTTAGACAGGAACTTCCAGTCTATGAAATTTCTTATTTCTTTTCTACTGTAGATATTAATCTCTGGCACCATCGTTCAATTACTTCTTTATGCATGTTGCATAAGATTTTTCATAATTCTGACCATCCTTTACATACAGATCTTACTGAACAGCACCTTTCTGTTCGTGATGCTAGATATGCTGTTAATTCCAATAGTCATGGCTTCTCCATCATTAGGCTCAGTACTATACAGTATTCTAGAAGTTGTATTCCAGTAGTGACCAAATTGTGAAGGGATCTTCCTAATCTGGTAGTTGAATCGGTACACCCTCTAAAGTTCTAACTTGTAGCAAATATTTTTAGGTTGAACAGGCTGGCATGTCTCTTTTTACAGTTTATATATGAAAGATCTATTCTAATGTTGCTACTTTTCTTGGAATATTTCATTATAATTGTTCATTACTTCTCATGTAATTTAATTATTTCTTTATTACCTTTCCTCATTAGAATTTTTGGCTGTTGGAGCCCTTGGGCTTGTAGCATCCTGCTTTTCAAACTAGGGTTGTAGCTTGGCTAATAATAATAATAATAATAATAATAATAATAATAATAATAATAATAATAATGAATGAATGCTACGAAAAACTGGCCCAAAACAGCAATAGCCTACTCAGTTGAATGGCTAAACTAAAATGCATACGATCGGATAGGTAAAAGCCATTGCTTTTTCATTCCTGGTCCTACGGTAGGCGGAGAGAGGCTTGGCAACTGATTAAATATATACATGGTAAGTCTGTAGGACATCGACCTTTAACCTTTAATATATTCCTGTAAGCTATTTAAACCATCCTCAACAGTACGAAGTAATCTTGGATAATAGGGAAAAGTCTAGGAGTTTAAATATTTAAAGTCTCTCGATCCTTTTGTTGGACACGTATCTCTCGAACCAAAAAATACCAACCCAGCCTCTCCTGTCGTTCTCGCTCACACACACAAACAGAAACTACCATACATTCCCTACAAATCCCTTCTTCTATATAAGGCCGATAAAAGTTGAAGATGTATTTTCTTTTATAAAACCACACGGGGGTAAGGTAGGAGCTTTCATTTGTGAAAAGAAGAGTCAGCGTTTGAAATTTTTTGGCCACGTGCACAGAATGAAGATGGAATTTCAAGTAGGGTCGAAATGTGAATGTTTGGTAGAAAAGACAAACAGGAGAGATAGTTAATACCGATAGGAAGGATTGCGACAAGCATAGGAATGGAGGGCCCTACTCACTCACAAAAAGCACGATGCAAGCACGAGCAAAACAAATGAAAAAGTAACGAGGGGGGGGGGGGGGAAATGACGTTAACAAGGCTTCTGTGACGTTCCAAGTTCACCCTTGATTTAGCGTTTCAAGAATGAACAACGTGAATTTTCATTTCTAAATATTCTAACCACCCAAATGCACCTGGGTGAAGGGAAGTGGGAACAGAGTTACATTCAAACGTTATAAAGATGCAGTGACAGGAAGGAACCTTTTTTTGGTGGAAAGAGATAATTGACGTCTTCGTTTGTCATGGATTGTATGCACACATATACAGTACATGTCAGGAAAAAGAATAATGGATATATAATTGGAACGACTGCACTAATTATAACATAAACATTAACCATTTCCGGTCAGAAAAGATAATTTCTAAGTACAAATGAGCATACGAGTGGTAAAATCCTAATTAAAAAGTACATAGCTGATAAAATGATACATAAAAAAATAGCAAATGGCATATTCAATATAAAACCACAACAATACTTAGAATTGAGAGTATCTTTGCATGACCCAATATAATTAACCATTGTTCGAATTGGAAGCTCAAGTATTGCCTATGTATGTATGTATGTATGTATGTATGTATGTATGTATGTATGTGTTTATTTATATATATATATATATATATATATATATATATATATATATATATATGTTATATATATATATATATATATATATATATATATATATATATATATATATATATATATATATATATAGAAAGGGCTTTCAAGATATTACGTAGATTTTGTTGATAGTTTTCTGTGACGACACTACTTTCAATCTTAAAACCAAAGTCCTTACAATGAAAACAATACGTGGCCGTTTAGGATTCTTGTTCTATTATTATACCCCCAAAAGATATACTACTCCCTCAACAATCATTGTTAATTTTCCTGAAATTTCAAAATTTCCAGTGATTCGTTTATAACTAAAGAGTTTTGCATTTGCCATAACTTGCAATTTTCATTTATTCCAATCACGATTAAGGGACTGAATAATCTGGTTTGTCTATATACAGGTCTAACCTACTGATTTAGTTGTTGATCGTGCATTTCATATAATAAAGAACAGTGTATGAAAACGACCTTTTCTCGTGTTTAATTTGATTGTCATCGTTACCGTTCTGTTTTCGGTGAACATCTCCTTTTGCATGGTAATCTGCGTACCAAAGTTTTACCTAACAAAGATTGTGCAAGACTTTGTAGTTATCTCTAATATGGTGGCATTTCCTTAATTTAGACCAACCCGAACATAGGGAAAAATCCTATTCGTCAATTACTGAACTCGCTTGGTTGCCTGACATAGTGGTTTTGACAAAATAACTTCAAGTGGTTTATGGTCATTATGGCTTATTTTCTTTCCCCCGATGGTATACTGATCAAACTTCTCTAACCCGAATACTACTGCCCGAGTTTCCTTTTTTCGGGCTAAGACCTTCCACGTTCATTCGATTTAGTCCGATGACAGAATGGCTTAGGTGTGTTTTGGCGTGTATGCAAAGTTTTATTGGTGTTTCTAGTAGACAAGACCACACACAACTCAAATCTGCGCGATGCCGCTCTGTCATCCTTGAGCAATTTTTTTCATGGGCAAAATTCAAAATGGCCGCCGCCGAAATCGCTGAAAACCAATTTTGGCCCATAGCTTCACCAAAAAATGACATATAGATCTAATTTTGGTGTCTAGACATGTGTTTAAAGGGTCTGGGAATCCATTAAAACACACCAATAAGCTCTATCTCCTCTCTGGGGTCTTTTTTCACTACCTCTCATTCTTGGAAGGACATAATTTCGACGTACATGTGATACTCTCCTGCACGACTATATGATGTGTATATATTGAAATGAGTTGGAACTCAACAGAAACTATTTTTTTCTAGTCTTAGTACAGTACAACATAGCAATTTGTAATTTCAATTACCAACTTCCGCACATGGTCACCCAATACTGCCATATATAACAATACAGGCAAACATGTATAGTGAATTAGTTACTATGATAAGACTTGATCTGTGTTTTTTTTTACACATGCTCACACATTGGGATTTTCTACATGTACTGCACCTCTAACATACTGGTGTACTAATCATGCTATTATTGCATCATTGTTGAACACCTAATAACGTATCAATATCTCGATTTGTTTCCTTTCAAAAATTAGATTGGTGATGAAGCACTTGTTTTTGCGGGCTTGTTAGTTCGCTTGTTTTGGATTGCCTTACCTTACATAAGATACACGGGCTCTTGCGTTGGCAACCCGTAAATTTTGCAGGCTGTTTAACAAAATGGATTCTGCACCACAGAATAACACCTGTTGTCTTCTGAACAGTTACATGAACTGTAGTGATAGTGGAACTCCTCTAGGCTCTAACAGTTGCAGGACCGCACAAACTCAATTCCATTGTAGATGCTAGTAAACATAGGGGAAACGTGTAGCATGTTACATTAGCGTCCATATTACAAAATACTTCCAAGGTCCTTGTTTGTACATAATAACTGTGCTAAGACGTAGGCTACACCTAAAAGACTCGCATAAAATGCTTCTTACAAATGCAGACTAAGTTAACAGAAGAACCAAATATCAAACCATCTCGGTGACATGCACATCACAAAGACAATGTCCATCTCAAAGAAGAAACTCCAAATAGAGGTATCAGATCGATTGTCCTCCAGTCCTGAAATGCTCATTATCGATGGTTGAGTAGTGCTATGGGTGATTCGGTAGCCAACCCGGGGAACAGTAGAGGACATGGTCTTGAACCTGTTTGTTATGTGAATGAAAGGTTGAAGTCATGTGATACATACTTGGTGTTCGACAGATACTATGAGAACAGTAAACTATAAAGAATGCAATATGCACAACACGTGCTGGCAAGGAAGCAATCTGCCAACACAAACCAGACTTGCATACACCACTTGCTGTTCAAAATGTCGTCCTGAATATAATGGAGAACAAGGTGAAACTGATCAAGTTGATTTGCACTTATATCAACGACCATGCAGAACTGAACTACTGGCCAAGAAGCAACTGGGCAAGATCCAACTTACAATGAGGTGTCCGATAGAATGGTGACACTACGGCACAACCTCTACACTACCCGTGATGATACGTGGATACTTTTCAGTATAATGTTGCCTCCTTGTTTAAAGGATTAAAGGTCACTCATGAATGGCAGAGGCAAGGGACAGTGACAATGTCCCAGAGACAGGACAATGCCCTAGAAACTAGCCATATGATCAGTACCCATGCCCCCTTCCACCAAAGATAGGACCAGGGAAAGCCAGACAATAGCTACTGATGAATTGACAAATAGTCCTGTAGGCTCCCACAAACCACCATCCTCAGCTCATAAGGATGGTGAGGTTGCAGATACTACAAGAAATTATCGAGTTTGAGTGGGACTTGATCTCCCATCCAGAGGATCGCCAGTCAGGAACGTTTCCAATAAGCTACCACTAGATAGTCTTCATGATGATATGTTGATATGTTTGTATATAAAGTTTCTGGCCTTATTGCACACAATGAAATTTTGATGATGGTATGCTGATATATTTGAATATACTGTAATTTTTCCATGTTGATATGTGAATTTATTTTGACTTCTGCTTCCATAATAGTTTATATGATATGGCATGTTAACGATGACATGAGAATATGTTTGTTTTCCTGTTTAGCTCATGGCCTTGAGTGTATGAATAAAACATTCTGTCACACCTGTTTGCCTAAACGGTACTTTGCAACTTTTGGCAATGTTATCACATTTATAATAGTAGAAATCAGACACATTTTGGTTCAGGGAGGAGAAAGAGCTTATTGGTGGGTGATTTAGTAGCTACCCTAGGGAACAGTAGAGGACATCGTCTTGAATCTGTTTGTTATGTGAATGAAAGGTTGAAGTCATGGAATACATACTTGGTGTTCGACATATACTATGAGAACAGTAAACTATAAAGAATGCAATATGCACAACACGTGCTGGCAAGGAAGGAAGCTGCCAACACAAACCTAACCTGTATACATCACTTACTGCTCAAAATGTCATTCTGAATATAATGGAGAACAAGGTGAAACTGATCAAGTTGATTTGCACTTATATCAACGACCATGCAGAACTGAACTCCTGGCCGAGAAGCAACTGGGCAAGATCAAACTTATAATGAGGTGTCCGATAGAATGGAGACACTACGGCACAACCTCTGCACTACCCGTGATGATACGTGGATACATTTGAGTATACTGTTACCTCCTTGTTTAAATGTTTAAAGGTCACTCGTGAATGGCAGAGGCAAGGGACAGTGACGATGTCCTAGAGGCAAGACAATGCCCTAGAAACTAACCATATATAGATGATATGATCAGCACCGATGCGCCCCTCAACCGAAGATAGGACAAGGGAAAGCCAAGCAATAGCTGCTGATGACTCAGCAGGTAGTTCTGTAGGCTCCCACAAACCCCCTTCCTCAGCTCATAAGGATGATGAGGTTGCAGATACTTCAATAAACTATCAAGTTTGAGGGGGACTTGACCTCCCGTCCAGAGGATCACCAGTCAGGGACGTTTCAATAGGCTACCGCTAGATAGTCTTCACGATGGTATGTTGATATGTTTGTATATAAAGTTTCTGGCCTTATTGCAAACAATGAAATTTTGATGATGATATGCTGATGTATTTGAATATACTGTAATTTTTCCATGTTGATATGTAGATTTATTTTGACTTCTGCTTCCATTATAGTTTATATGATATGGCATGTTAACGATGACATGTGAATATATTTGTTTTCCTGCTTAGCTCATGGCCTTGAGTGTATGAATAAAACATTCTGCCCCACCTGTTTGCCTAAACACTACTTTGCAATTTGAGAAATCAGACATTTTGGTTCAGGGAGGAGAGAAAGAGCTTATTGATGTATTCAAATGAATTTTCATATCCTTAAAACGTGTGAAATGATACCAAAATCAGATCTCTGTCCATTTTTGGCGAAGCTATAGGCCAAAATCGGATTTTGGTAATTTCGACGGAGGCCATTTTGAATTTTTCCCATAAAAAAATGGCTCAAAGATGAGAGAGTGGCATCATACAGATTTGGGTTCTGTATGGTCTGTTCTACCAGAATCACAAATAAAACGTTGCATGCATGACAAAACACACCTAAACCCAAAATTCTTATTCTGCCACCAGACTAATGGGAGATTTCTTTAAGCATTTTCTACTGGCATTCTATCCTAGAGTAGTACAGCTCCTAAGCCGTTCTCTGAATTATCTCCTGAGAGAACCATTTCCTTGTCAGGATTGTAAATTACAAGTGCGGATGCGTTACACATTTTCCATTTTAGTCACTTGAAGGCTTTGTCCCATTCTTCAGACCAGACAAAATCAACCTTGTTCCTTAGCAACTTACGGGTCAGCACTAGGTCCTTGGCAAGGTTCGGAGTGCAACGAGCTAAATAATGTACCCTATCACAGAGACGACGAACTCCAGGGATATCTTCTGGATTCGGCATTTCTATAATTGCCAAAACTTTTTCATTGCTGGCCTTAATACCATCTTTTGTCCATCTGTGCACAAGAAATTCATTTTCACTCTGTTTCAGGTACACTTTCTCTTGGTTCAGGATAATGTGCTTCTCCTTGCATCGTTTAGTGGGTTGTCAAGATTCATTGCACGATTCTTATCAGTTTCTTCATTGGTGCTTCCATGTCCTAGCACAACAATATCATCAGCTGCAGTGGCAACACCATCCAAATCGACAAGTGCATGATGAAGTTTCTTTTGAAATATCTTGCTAGATACTGTTAGACCGTAATTTTAATAATAATAATGTCTTCCCCAGGTGTTATCATTGTTGTTAGTTTTGAGGATTCATCCTAAAATTTTACGTGGTTCTTTTACATCTACTTTGTTAAAATTCCTCACAATCAATGGCACTGCTAGAACATCATAGAGAGTCAGTAGTCGGTAGAGTTCTCATTGTAGAGCTGTATCTAGTAGTTAAGGGTCAAAGCAAACACTTATTTTCCCATTTTGGCTTTCTAGCAACTGTCATTTGGGAAACCCATTTGGTAGGTTCCTCTACTGGAACTAGGATTTAGCATTTTACCTGTTCATTCACTGCCTCAATAATCTCCTTCTGTATAGAAATAGGGATATTCCTGCATAGTAAAACCTTTGAGGTTCACTGTTGGTTTAATAGTCAAAATCCCTTAGATTGTTATTTGCTTCTACGCGAGCAACTCTAAGTTTTCTTCATTTATTTTCAAAAAGCCCATTTTCTTACAGGTAACCGCATCAAGGAGTAATTACAGGTGATTACCAACATCAGAAAATAACACTGTATGATCTTCCTTAGTCTTAGGATTAGCTGCCAGGAGCTGTATATCTCCATAGCATTTTTCTTGTGTTTTCCACATTTAAAGATTCTCTGTATTTTTCTTCACTTGGTGTCTGTGGACGTATCGAGTTAATATGGTTAACTTTTGCACCAGGGTCAAGCAAATATTTGATGAGGCAGTCATTGACGCATAAATGAGCATGATCTTGAATCGCCGTTTCGTTTTACCGTTTCACATCTGTCTTCATTCGCTACTGTCTGGATCTTTGGTGCTATACATTTTACAGCAACCTGTATTTCTTTCTGGCAGCTTTTGCATACTTGGCCATATTCAGGACAGTTATCCCTGCCAAAAGTATGACTTTGTCCACAAAATTTCCAGTCTTTCACCATCTTTTCATCTAGTAGTTCTACTGCATTCTTCATGTCAAATTTCTTCTCCGACTTCTTCTACTCTACCTTTCTGGATTTGCTCTTTTGCTGACCCGTATCTACTTTCTCAATATATTTTCTAATTCCACCACCTAATTCCTTTACATGAATCATCGATTATTCATATATTCTGCCAATATTTCAAGCTTTCTTTATATCTAGGTTTGATTCCCGAAGCAGAAACTCTTGGACCTTGCCTCTTGCAGAGAAAACAATCTTGTCACGAACATTCGGTCAGATCCAGCATAGTTACATGGTAACACTTTATTTCTTAGTTCTGTGAGAAAATCATCAAATGGTGTAGACCACACATTATTCCACAAATGATGAGACATCCCAACTTCAGATATGCTCTTTTGCTGACCTGTATCTACTTTCTCAATACATTTTCCAATTCCACCACCTAATTCCTTTACATGAATCATCGATTATTCATATATTATGCAAATATCACAAGCCTTCTTTACATCTAAGTTTGATTCCCGAAGCAGAAACTCTTGGAGCTTGCCTCTTGCAAAAAAAAACATTCTTGTCACGAACATTCGGTCAGATCCAGCGTAGTTACATGATATCACTTTATTTCTTAGTTCTGTGAGAAAAGCATCAAATGGTGTAGACCACACATTATTCCACAAATGAGGAGACATCACAACCTCAGATGAACGGGGTACAATACTCTTCAATCATGAGCAATTAACTATCTGGCACCTTCCTTTCTTCCTCTGTCATAACATCCTTTCTGCCTTTTTCCAAGGAAAGTGTTTGGATGCCAAAATAACATCGTTCCCGCACAGTATAAAACAATTGTTCACTGGACAGTTTTGTTCTTCGCAGACACTCCAGACACAAACATCTAACAAGTGATACCATTTCTTATAACTTTCGCTTATATTAGGAACGTGATTACTAAGAAACGTGATCCATGAAAAATGATGCTTCAACCATATCGTTTTAAACACTGGATTGTGACTTCTAAAAGTTACTGAATTTATATTTCATCTATAATAAAAAAAATAAGTCACTTCCCTATATATCCCCCGATGACTAGGCGAGATCAGCAATTCACAGTCACAATCGTTCAAGCACTCCCTGTAGCAGTGACAGTTTCTGGCTCACTCAAAAAAATCATCATTCTTCTCTGTAGATTTGGGTGAATCCAACTCCCATTTCGCTGCCCCCATGTTAATAAATAGCTGTTATTGGAATGAGCGGTAGGCGATGCAGAAATGACACATATTTTTATATCAATTATCTGGTGGTTTATTGTATCTTAGTAGATACAGTCTTCTATAATATATTAGCAAATATAGAGTCCACTATGTGGATACAACTAACTGGTTGAATGACTACACAGAACAGAACTGAGGGATTCACAGTCATTGATATTATACCTTGCGTACATAGATCATCAACTTTACGAATGAAAGATGTTTTTGTAGCACTTCAGACTAGCTCTAATTGTACTGTTTTTCTAATTTATTTTTATCTGACAACTTGACATTCTGTATACGTCAAAATATCATATGCAACTTATTAAATTTTATGGAGCCACATCCTTAATTGTACTTTCACATCATCATCATCATTATCATTATCATTATCATTATTATTATTATTATTATTATCATTATTATTATTATTATTATTATCATTACTAGCTAAGCTACAACCCTAGTAAGAAAAGCAGGATGCAACAAGAATACATTTTTATATTAAACAATACCTTTTATGGCTTCCAAAAAAATGAGAATATGGTGTAATTATAGGCGTTTTGAACGTTGAGAATGACCTGATGAAAAGCCATAGTTTTGGAGTTATGGTAGGTTGACTACCATAACGGAAGAGCTATGGTTTTGCGCTAGGTATTGTCATTAGTTACGTTAGAAACACCTTAAAATATACTGTGTACCAGTCTAATTGTATGATATTTAAGTTAACTTTTTTACACTTTGTTGTTTCTGCCCCTTATTATCATAAAAAAAAAACCAGTCACTGTAATCAAAACCGAGTAATAGTAATGAAACACAGTCAAAACACTGGAGCTTTTGTTTGCCAGAAACTCGGGATGCATAGAAAATGCAACATCCATCACATTTTCTATGGAGCCGTTCATAAGTGTTCATTGTATTACAAATACCTCCTTACTTAATGTAATTAATAATCTTTTTATATTTGCTCTGATGTATGCTCACTTCACTAGCAATTAAACAGTAGCAAACTGCTCCTATATTCTGGCAAGTGGAACATGTTTTGCTACATGTGTTAGCCTTGGGCTAGTATACCTGCATTAATTATTAATAATACAAACTTAAAATTTGATTACCTCGGTTGTTAGTACTCAACGATTGATGGTTATGGGTTTAAACGAATGTACTAGTAATGATTTATTGAAATATGCTCATTAAAATCCTTTTGGGAAAATTGTGTTAACGTAAAATAAAACTACAACCCCTAGGGCTCCAACAAGGAAAATTAACCAGTGAGGAAAGGAAATGTGGAAATAGATAAACTACTGAGTAAATATATGTTACTTTAATTTCTAGCCAAATACGTGGACCATGTCTTTTTCCTACTCGCTATCTTGTGTTTTATGCATTTATGACCTTGATTATTGATTTTCGGACCCCCTTATAGAAAAACAATTATGGGTGACCGCAGTGTGAAACTGGGGTTTCTTGGGTGGGGAAATGTCATAAACGAGTGATTTGCAGCAACAATAATGGTCGGAAATTTAAAACAAGCCCAAGATAACCAATTAGAAAAAAATATGGTTCGTGTAAATGGCTGGAAATAGGACAAAACATGATTATTTAACTTTTGAGATTTGTAAAAGGGTATATACAGAACCTAACAAACACACCTAACCTAACCTAGTAGTTCCCAGGTCACAACCCCTATCCAGGGAGCAAGCCTCCCGGATCCCCCTTCCCAGGTCATAACCCCTAGCCGGGGGCAAGCCCCCTGGACCCCCCTTCCCAGGTCACAACTGCTAGCCGGACCCCCCCCTCCCAGGTCACAAACTAAAAGTAAATCACAAACAAATCATTAGATTATGACAAAGTAAATCACAAATAAATCTTTCCATTATGAAAAAGTAAATCACAACTAATTCTTTGCCTTATGATTGACATTATCACTTTTCTTTTTCTTGGCAATCTTTACAAAAGTTTTGCAGTAAAAATGTTCTGGCCTTCCCTGAAAATTAAGTCAGATTCAGACATTTGAGGCCTTATTTCACTGTTATTTTTTAATTTCACATGAGTAAGAATAGCTTTACACTGAACGAAGAGCATTTCCATTATAATCAATTGCCGACATAAACGATATTACATTAAATTTTTAAATAGATTGATGTGCTTCCCTCAAGTTCACTCTGGGAGAAGTCTTTACGAGATGGTGGCCAACTTAAAACGGTAAACATATGATACTTTAATTTCTAGCCAAATACATGAACCATATATCTTTTCTACTCACTATCTTGTGTTTTATGCATTTCTGACCATGATTATTGGAGCAAACCTACCATTCATGAGTTTTTGGACCCCCTTATATAAAGACAATTATGGGGGACCCCAGTGGGAAACTGGGGTTTTTTGGGTGGGAAATGTCATAAACAAGTGATTTGAAGCAATAATAATGGTCAGAAATGCAAAATAAGCCCAAGATAACCAGTTGAAAAAATATATGGTTCATGTAAATGGCTGAAAACTGTCCAAACATGATTATTTAACACTTTTGAGATTTGCAAAAGGGTACAGAACCTAACAAACCCACCTAACCTAACCTAGTAGTTCCCGGGTCACAACCGCTAGCTGGGGCAAAGCCCCCGGACCCCCTTTCCAGGTCACAAACCTTCCCAGGTCACAACCCGTAGCCGGGGCCAAGCCCCCGGACCCCCTTCCCAGGTCATAACCCCTAGCCGGGGGCCAGCCCCTGGACCCCCTTCCCAGATCACAAACCTTTACAAGCCCCTGACCTTCCCATGTCACAATCGTTAGCCGGATACCCCCTTCCCAGGTTACAAACTAAAAGTAAATCACAAATAAATCCTTACATTATGCTAGAGTAAATCACAAATAAATTCTTCCATTATGAAAAAGTAAATCACAAATAATTCTTTACCTTATGATTGACATCGTCCCCTTTTTTTGTTTTCTTGGCAATTATTACAAACGCTTTGCAGTAGAAAATGTTCTGGCCTTCCCTGAAAATTAAGTCAGAATCGGACCTCTGAGGCTTTATTTCGCTGTTATTTTTAAATTTCACATGAGTAACAATAGCTTTACACTGAACGTAGAGCATTTCCATCATAATCAATTGCCGTCATAAACATAATGAAACTAATTTCGAAATAGATTGATGTACTTCCCTTAAGTTCACCCTTCCAGACATCTTTACAAGATGGTGGTTAACTGAAAACTGAATGCGAAGGTGAGAAAAAAATGGTTGTTGTAGAACAACATCCGGGAACTTATGAAGAAGTACTTGTAAGCTGTTAGGATAATTGGTTTAAAAAACCACCTGACAAATACGTCATGGTAAATGCACAGAAAGCCCCGCAATCCATGGAAAAAAACTCATGCGCAATAAGTCCCCTTCAGTCTCTCAGATGTAAACAATGGACTTAGAGTGAAAAACATACTTCACATTTAAATTGACTGATATGTAAGTTATTATGCCCCAGCCCCCATTAAACATATAGAGAAAAACAACAACCTACCCAGCACTGGTACATTTCTTATAGGGAATTTCCTTTTCGCTAGCAATTAAACTATTATATATTAACCCTTAAAACTGAAGGCGAAGTGGGAAAAAAATGTCTGTTGTACAACAACATCCGGGAACCTATGAAGAAGTACTTGTAAGCTGTTAATTGGCTTAAAAAAACCACCTGACAAATACGTCATTGTAAATGCACAGAGAGCTCCCCAAATCATGGGAATAAACGCATGCGCAATGTCCCCTTAAGTCTCTCAGAAGTAAACAATGGACTTAGAGTGAAAAACATACTTCACATTTTAATAGACCGATATGTAAGTTATCATGCCCCAGCCCCTATTAAATATTCATAACCGCGAGCTGACGTCATCGATCACGTGACCGCTAGCGCGGGAATCAAGCGAAGTGAAAACAAACCAGAGCAATGGCTTACGATTACGTGAATTCTTTGGATGGAGCTGCTAAAACACGTTACAATATAAAGTTAAATGCTTCAGGTGAGTAATAAGATATAAAATACAACTGTTATAACTTCTAGCGACACTTGCAAGTTAAAAATGATGATAAACAATAATTTTTTTGAACTGTTTACAGCACAAAAGTGTGAGGTGTATTACTGCTGGCCTCATAAACCAATCGCCTTCTCTTGTCATTTCGCTCATACCTCTCAAGTTGTCGTTTGGCTTTGGCATAGCTGTCTTTCTTGAAAGGCAGTATGCATGAAATGTAGTCTGGGTGTTCTTTCTCAGTCTTGTTGGGTTTACCTGTATTTTGGCAATTTAATATAAATTCATAATGAACACCAATAGACATACTGTTGAAACACCAACCACCAGAATGTTAAATTATATTAAAATATGTTAAATTTTATAAATACCTGAGATAAAGTGTTCACTACAAATAAACCGACTCTTTGGTGGGGACCATTTGTGTCGATTTGGATTCATTTGCTGGCATGCTGCAAGCCACTTATCCCTCCTATCCGGGCTTCTGCTACGACTGGGGAACTTGTAAAAATGCAACATCTTTCCTTGCATCATATTGTGATTCTTGCAGTTGAAAATAACACATGATGATGGCATAATGGCGAATAATTTAGCTTTAACAGACGACCGTTCTTGCAGCACCACGTTAAAGTGTGGTTTGTTTTCACTGCGCCACGTGCGGGAAGTCACGTGACTGCTCAGTTACCCGGATTGGCCGTGGTTATCAATACAGAGAAAAATACCAAACTAGCCAGCACTCGTCTATTCTTTATAGCGAATTCCCGTTTCACTAGAAATTAGAGTATCATATATTAACCTAAAGCACTAAGTAATTCATAAGAAAAAAAATTAAAATTATTAGTGGCAGAGCTATTGTATAGAATTACCCAGAAGGAAGTAAAGTTTCAAAAGTTGACTAAAAATGGAAACAAACACAAGAACACCGCCTAACTTAAGGGTCCCCACCTAACCTAACCTAGGAGAAGTATCCTTACATACATAGCCTGGCGTATTCTTAGCTTCTCCGGAAACTAAGTCACCCTGTGGATGCTTCCCAATTGTCTAAACTCCTGGCGTGGTAACACTAAATCATATTTCGTAAATCATAAAACTAGGTTAATATATTTCAGACCAATATAAACAACTTCCTCAGAAATAGAATGGAATAACAGTGTTTACACTTGTCCTAACAAACTACAGTCATCCCAGTAACAAATTCAGGTTAAAATAAATGTATTTTATACTATGAAGACATACTTATTACAGATACAGCAATCTTGATAAAAATAAATATTCCCACAACTTGCCAAATCAGAATATAAAAAAAACACAGTGATATCATATTGGTAACAATACTCCAGTTCTTAATTAGTCTCATAATAGATCAGGAACATATCTACAGCTACAGATATATACAAATGTAGGAAAAAAAATATTCGAATTACACTTACTGATAGTGGAGAAAGTTGAAATCCCTCCCAGGAAGGATGATTTGTCCTTGGCGCCATTTCCATTTACAATGTTTAGCTTTCGCTTCTTGGTGAAATGTATCATATTCACTTTGCCTGTGATATACCTGTACTTTAGGCCTTTTCATCGTCTCTAAGGTCTCTGGAACTACTTACAAGCTACACTTAAGCCGACCAGTAGGCTACACTTTTAGAAACTTTATCAAAACAAGTTAAACATTTCCATTGCGTTAGTTGCACATTGTCTGTCTTTAAGTATTGCCTATCTTATGTAACCACAAAAGAGTTAACTTTGATATTGGACGTTGTTTGTTTTCTACTTTGTTTATATTTGCTCACCCAAGTCACACCAGTTACCTACCTACCGTCGAAGCCCGACAACGTTCCAAAATTGTGACAACTGACAGGTATGGGGTATTGCATAATCTTCTGAAAACATTACCAATTCGTTTGCGTCCTTGTGGTCTGACTAATGCGTGCTTTATAAGGTATGTGTTAAATGGTGGGTCCCATGGCAGCATCGCCCCCAATCCTTTTTAATTTTAATTTGGAAGAGAAAAAAATGGGAGTACGAAAGCGTGTGCAAGAGAACTGAAAACAAGGTCTATGGAATACATGTATTCTATAGGCCTCGCCTGAAAGTGTCATTAAACCGAGTCGTAGTCGGATGTAGAAATATTGAGACGAGATAAAACCATCCAAGTTGTTCTATACCTAAATAGCTAAGTGTGACACAAGTGAAGAAGTTTTCTGTATTTGTAAGCCGAGATAGGAAGAGAGACAAAAATTGTAACCGAACCTATGACTTTTTTTACACGAAAAGCTTCGGCGATCTAAGGTGAATACGTATTGTTTTAATTTGTTTATTATTAATGAGATAGGAAAGTTTGGGTGGGAGATGGTAAGACAATAGATGGAATGATAGAAATGCGTTTTGAAAATTTCATACAAAAGGCAGTAGAAAAAAAATGCTACGTTTTCCTAAATGGCTTGGGTGGCTGGGTGTTTACCTTGCTCTAATTTGTTTACATAAATTGTCAATGGTATGAGACATAAAAACGATAAACATGATTTCAAATGACATAAGGTAAGGAGAAACAATCGAGCAGAAAGGGAGTTTATTTTTAGTACCTATAGTTTGATAGGTCGTTCTGAGTTATGACACCATTGGGCCTTTCGAATGTGATTGCCCATTTTGGAATAATTATTGTTCAATGGCTGTTCCTCTGCTAGCTGAAGAACTCAATAAAATATTTGAAGGTATGAAATAGTTATTAAATAGAAAGTTTCCACCGATTTGTGCGCGAAAATATTGCCCCTTTTATTCGTGAAAATACCTCCAAACTGAGGAGCAACATCCGATCATATTAACGCAAAAATAGAATATCGTAGTCACTTAGAGGTAGATGATGTTGCTTAATTACCGAACTAGTCACCAATGTCAGTAGTTCCGTATTGTTGTGTCATTATTGTCATATTGACTTGCTTTGGATTGTATCGCAACTCTTATACTAGACCTATGTTCTTTCACAGTCGTGAATTTTAATTCCTTCCTTGCAAATACAGAATACGCTAACTAACTTTTATAGATTATCTATCTATAATCGGCACAGGTTAATACACACCCGCAAACACCCATACATATATATATATATATATATATATATATATATATATATATATATATATATATATATATATATATATATATATATATATATACATATAAATGCGTGTGTGAGGAATAGTAGTTAGGAATGGGGAAGGGTTGAATCTGTATGAGTGCGGGTGTGCGTTTGCATATTATTATTATTATTATTATTATTATTATTATTATTATTATTATTATTATTATTATTATTATTATTATTACTTGCTAAGCTACAACCCTAGTTGGAAAAGCAGGAAGCTATAAGCCCAAGGGTTCCAACAAGGAAAATAGCTCAGTGTAGAAAGGAAACAAGGAAATATACTATAAGAAAAGTTAAGGAATAACAACAACATTAAAATAAATCTACCATGCATAAACCATAGAAAATTCAAAATAAGAGAAATGAAGTAAAATAATGTGCTCGAGTGTACCTTCAAGCAAGATAACTCTACCCTAGGATAGTGGAAGACCATGGTACAGAGGCTATGGCACTACCGAAGTCCAGAGAATTGCTTTCCGCAGCTAAAGTCTCTTCTGCCCTTACCAAGAGGAAAGTAGGGACAAGGGTTAAGATTTCAGTCTTCGAAATAAGCAAGTACGATTCCTAACAAAAGCAGAAGGCAGTGTGAACAGTGGTATATGGAAGAGCTAATGATGACTTACGGACCCACTTCTAAAATGTTAAGAAAGCTGACTTGGTGGGGAAGTAACATTGGTCAAAACAAGGGTCAGCCCATTTACCCTTCTTGGGGCCAATACGGCAGTGAATGTTCGAAAAGGAGGGGACAAGATAATATATTATTCACCATTCTTTTGGTAACGGGAGGCCTTGTTCTCGATCATGAAAAATATAGAAGAAAGAATAATAATTGTAATGGGTATCGTAAAAATCAAAAGCAGCCAGAAGTAACCCTTGGAATTTCACAAAAATTTTAATCTACATATTTGTCTGTTGACTGGTGTCTGTCTGCCTGTCATTAGACAAATGAATATAATAAAAATTGTAAAATTGAAATTGATTTCAAGTTATTTATAAAATAGTTATTAACGGAACCTCCCTTCGGCAGTTACAATGAATGTAATGTAAGATACAAAATCCTGTCCGTGACAAACTATCACAGTTTTGGTTTAAAGGTTGTCTAAAATCAGAAAGAAATAAAAGAGTTGGTAAAGAAACCTGGTAAAAAAAAGGTAACAGAAAAAGAAACCCATCATTGCTAAGACGTGAGCAGATCGTCAACTATTGGAAGTATATATTCATCGACATTTCTCGTTTTTTAAAACTTGCTTTGCTTCCATTTTTATCGCGAGGATGAAAAAGAATCAAAGAGTCAGTGACCTTATTTCAATGACAGCATTTTTAATATTGGAAATTTTGCTCTTCCGTGTGTAACAAATGAGCATAAATACGTTCTATGGCACTAGGCACACAGAAATATAACCGAAATATAATCATGGATGAAACATCGTCTTTCAAAATAAGTGTGAAGAATATATTTTTATTTCATTACTGCCCCTGCTATAAAACAGTTATAATACAATACTAAATATAGAAGATATGTACAAAGAATAACACCATGTGATAAATACTACTTTCAAGTAAAACGTTTAACAATTTGGAAACAGAGACGAAGGTAGGGAATGCCAGAGTTATTTACGTCAGAATAAAGTCAAATATACTCTATTCTCTTCAGTAATACAGTATCTATCTAATCGCTAATCACGGTATTTTAGATTCTCGCATCACAAAAAATGGCTATATAAATGTAATATAATGCGTTTTTCCAATTTACGCATGTGCTTATCATTAGTAAGTCGTACCAAAGTGAGGTAAAAGCATTTTATAGCAAACTCTTCCGTTAGAGAACGCGGACGCCGTAGATGGAAGAGTCGTCTGCATAGAAGACAAAGATAGTGAGTAATTCATTTCCATCGAAGAATCGTTGAACACAAAGTAACAAGATGCAGGTAATTTGAATAATCTAGATCACAAAATATAGTCGTAAACACATTACTGCAGCATAAGGGTAGAGCAAAGTGCCATTTCCGATAGTATGTAACTTTTCGTAACATTTACAGAATGCACATGGCGTAAATTGTGTATGCTGTTCTTTCTTATACTTTATATACTGGGATATTGTGAATACAGTGTGAAAAGTACATAGATATTATAGTATGTTAGATTTATCACAAATGAATTTAATAAATATTACACATCCTCCCATTCGCACTACTGATCCCATTAGCGAAATTTATAATGATAGTTACTGGCTATTATTCTTTCAAGGAAATGCCATTAAATATCCCGAAGTAAAGCGTATACTTTTACGAGTACTGAAAAAAAAACAATAAAAAGGACAAACTCTTAGAAAATGTCCAAAAAGCGCAAAGGATGTAATTTGAAGGGGTATTTTGAGAATAGTTCCGACTTCAGGAACATTCATTACTTGATGACCTATTTTCAAATAATTCCTCAATTTTTTTTTTTTTTTTATAAAAATAACATCAACAGATAAGTTATATTCGTAAATGGGGAAGTACTTGATATGAACCTTTTATCCATGTTCGTAATATCGTTCTCCTAATTTCGTATGACTGTTTTATTCCGGAGTCGGGGTGAGTGTGGTTAGTTCGGGATGGGGAATAGTACCAAAAACAAATCAGGTCTTAACCTCTTGAAAATATTCAAGCCTAAAGACGTACAGGAAATACTGAAGTAAATATCGAGTTCCATATCGTAGAAGTGGTTATAAAAGAATAATGAAACTGGTTGACTCTTCTCATGATTTTCACGTAGAATCTGTGTACTTATGAAGTGATGTAAAAAGGATTGATGGCCAAACAAGCAGTGGGAGATGTGTTCCAAGGCTCATAAGCTCAGAAATCTACGTTTCTCTTCCATTCCACTGTTCAAGTAAAAGTAAATCTTTAAAGGATTATGGAGAAAAGGAAGTGGTTCCTTATTCTTTTGCTGAATTTTCTTTTCCTCCTTCTTAATTCACAGATTTTTGAGGTTCATCTTCCTAACTAATAATCTTAGTACAGCAACACAATGAGTGGTAATTGATGCAAGCAACATTTCCTTTCTTCTGCTCTATTTCACCTGCATTCTTTTCGTATATGACATTTCATTAATTCTTCCATCTCTTTTGAATGGGCGACTACGCGAGCTAATAAAAATCTTTGTCATGTGAAAGAATAGAGAAACCCGTCCTCTAAGGAACCCTCCACACCTTTCTCCTCGCTATGTCCTAAAAGAAGTAATTCTTTGCCATTATCATCATAAAAATACAATGTGCAGTCGATAAAAGAAGGGAATCTCTAATGTGGATTGCAATGTGTCGAATGAATTAAAGAAAAATACTTTGCTCATTGAATCCGTCGATATATTTCAGCTGATTTTAATACGATATAACCGTAACCTACATTGAATAAGTTTTCACCATAAGCACAAATGAATAAGGACGATGGTAGGTTCAGAGAAGAGATGGGTAACATAATACGTGAAAAGTGTGCAAGAGATTGTTTTTGGATGTAAAAAATCTGCGTGAATGTTGAGCCAACTCTCCTTATATGGAATTGAGGGGCGAATGTTAACGTGAATGAAAGAAAACCAGTGGAAGCTAATAAAATTATGTTTGCGTAGCGTATGGCGTAAGGAGAGCTGAAAATGTGAGAAATATGGAGGTACACAGAAAAAATGGTGAAATGGTAAACGTAGGCAAAAGGTTGGAGCATACTGAAGAGAATATGAAGGCATTGAAAGTGTTTTGTAGAAGAGGTAGTCCTACTGGAAAGAGAGGCCATTGATATCCAGGAATTTCGAGAGATTGCGTAGGGTAAGGGTAAATGAGGGAGTGTGTAAGAGTTAGTGGTGTTCGGCGTAATATTGATGAGCTTTCTGTGTAGGAGTGAGAAATGTCCAAGGTTTTGGAATTTTTCTCCACATGGGGTCTCATTTAAGATTCATTAAATAAAATATGAATGTAACAGTGACAGATGATTTTTATTTTTTCTATGAACTACTCAATTTATGGACATCAACTTTATAATGATGATAATAATGATATCTTTACAAAGATAAACGGTAATTCAAAGCAAAAAGATACAATTAGACATTGTTTGTACGTGTTTGCTTTTATTTATCTACGGGGCGATTCGGTTGTATTAGCAAATGTAAAAATTGGGAGAAAATAGGCAAACAAATAATATTAGTGAGAATATTCAACTCCACAGTGAAAGAGAGAAAACAATAAAACAAAAGAATTAGATGGTAGTTACTTAACACGTATATGGTAATGACTCCATTAAATGTTATGACTCTAAGAGAAACAAAGTCTGTAAAACAATACTGTACCTTCGCTTCATTCCTGAGATTTGTCTCTAAATTCTCATTTCTATTAAGTCTATTTGATGACCTCGCTTGAATCAAGAGTTTGTTGGCTCTAAACAGCCAGTGAAGGATATAGGACATTATATTCTTCATTATTCGCAAGATATAGGCTATACACAGTGAACAAAATGTCATGCTCTGTCCATAATTTTGGTTTGGATGACTGATGGATCCTGTAGTCTTATTGTACCATTATAGGCCTTAACTGTATATCTTGAGTTCTACCGATTACAAGCTGGCAAGATCATATGGTCTGACTCTACAGCGAAGACTGTAGCATTATAAGCGGGGTAGAATTACTTTAGTTTCAAGTAGATAGAATGTTTGGTATTGTTTTCATACTGCCACTCGCTCATCCCTGTAGATTGTATTCGATTAATGTAGGCTGTATCCTGGAGATAACGGTTGTCAAAAACAACGATGGATATTCAGTTTGATGAAGGGATGTTTATGGAGCGCTTTTATGTTGTCTTTTTTACTTAGCAGAATAGGCATACATCAGATGGGTCTTAGTACAGCATTTAAAAATGAGCGCTGAATAGCTCTGATGGGGAAATTAAAGACATTTCACCACCGGGAGTGTTGTTAATGGATTCTCCATTGATTGTGGCCTAAATGAGACAAAAATTGATCAAGTGTTTTAATCGTCTTCCCGTTTTACTTGGCTTTAACGTTGGAACTCCATTGTGTCTCTTGACAAAATAAAGGTAGAATTTTTTTTTTCCCTCTTTATCTCAGAAAGAAACCATTTAGATATGGAATCTATTTGTGCGTTGAAATTGATTTTTCCTTTTTTGTCATGTTTCTAGCGCAGGAGCAATATTTAAAACTGAGACTGGTTTTAAATGAAAAAGTAATCTTTAATGGTGTACTTGCACATAGCGGTGGAGTCATTGCTTGAGAAACCAAACCAATTATCGACTCTCGGGATATGCAGCAATTAGACCTGAAAAAAGTACAAAGGGAAATGAAAGGAAAGATTTGTAACAGCGAAAATTTTGGAATTAAATTCAGCCAAGTCACGTCACGTTTCTGAACTGATGAATCATTAAAAAAAAAAACACTATTTTAGGAGCTTGTCAGATGACATACTGTAAGAGGTCTTACAAACTGAACATAGTACTCTAAAAATGGATTCATAAATAATCTATCTATGACCTATAACCTCAGGTGAAGTGAAGCGTCCACTTATTTCTAATCTAGAAAGATTTTTAAAATTTCAGATATTTCTTCGTTCTTAACCTTGCAAGTTTAATGCACCTTTACTAATGTAACAGGATCGTAATTGTTAAGCGTTACATATCATTAGTGAGAAACAGATTAGGAATGTCAAGACAGTTGTCCAAATAGCCTGATGCTTAAACTCTTAGACCCTGTATTTATAATGACTCGCACCTGCCAAGAACTCAGGTTCATGTAGCCTGAAATATTTATTCTTGCACCTCTCGTGATATCGGAGATCCAAGCAAGTATGCACGCCCGCAAGCACTCAAGGGAAAAAAATTATTTATATTTGCTAGTTTTGCGTCATTTTCGATCAAGTAGGAAATTGACCCAGGAAAGCGAACTTCTTGGAAAAGTATACTATACGATCACAAGTAAGTTCCCTCTGATGTCTGGCGTTGTCTTATTTAGACCTCCAAATCAAGGTCTGTAATACTCAATAAACAATGCTCCTTTTAGAGGTAGTAGGTTGGCTAGGGCACCAGCCACCTGTTGAGACACTACTGCTAGAGAGTTATGGGGTCCTTGACTGGCCAGACAGTACTCTTATTGCACCCTTCTCTCTGGTTACGGTTCATTTTTCCTTTGCCTACACATACACCGAATAGTCTGGCCTATTCCTTACAAATTTTCCTGTGTCCTCATACACCTGACAACACTGACATTACCAAACAATTCCTCTTCTTCCAAGGGGTTAACTACTGCACTTTAATTGTTCAGTGGCTACTTTTCTCTTGGTAAGGGTAGAAGAGACTCTTTAGCTATGGTAAGTAACTCTTCTAGGAGAAGGACACACCAAAATCAAACCATTGTTCTCTAGTCTTGGGTAGTGCCATAGCCTCTGTACAATGGTCTTCCGCTGTCTTGGGCCAGAGTTCTCTTGCTTAAGGGTACACTCGGGCACACTATTCTGTCTTATTTCTTTTGTTAAAGATTTTATAGTTTATATAGGAAGTATTTGTTTTGGTGGCGTTGTTCTTGAAATACTTTATTTTTCCTTGTTTCCTTTCCTCACTGGGCTATTTTCCCTGTTGGAGCCCTTGGGCTTATAGCATCCTGCTTTTCCAACTAGGGTTGTAGCTTTGCTAGTAATAATGATAATAATAATAATAATAATGATAATGATAATAATAATAATAATAAATAGTACAATAAATAAGAGGGTTTCCTATAGATATTGTTAAGGATATCTTAGATTCTGGGACTACTACTTTTCATTATATCATTTCTTTCTCCTCGCCTTAACGTATGAAATGCTTCGACTGTGACTGCCAGTTTTATCTCCCAATTTGCGGATTTCATTGTCAAGATTGCTTATATGAGGTCGAAAGCTTGACGTTTTAGTGGAATAATTTCTGGGAAAATTGTTTTCTACCATTTATTTGGTATTCATGCTAATGATTCTCTCTCTCTCTCTCTCTCTCTCTCTCTCTCTCTCTCTCTCTCTCTCTCTCTCTTTATATATATATATATATATATATATATATATATATATCTATCTATCTATATATATATATATATATATATATATATATATATATATATATACATATATATATATATATATATATATATATATATATATATATATATATATATATATATTCACACATACCTACATATATAGGCCTACTTATGTGTGAGTGTTTGTGTGTATTTGTAAGAATTTAGCTTATTTATATATGTATATGCATGTGTATATATTCCTATATAGTCTGAAATAATGTAAATCCTTAATCCATTTTAAGTTCTTATAAGTTCCAGGGAAAAATACTTTTATCCTCTTGCGTAAATCTTAGCTGGTGTTTTAAATTTCAAGTGGGGAAGGAACCTTGGATCCATATATCCGGTATCCAGTGTCGAAGAGGGTCAAAATTACCGAAGCCTATTCTTGGGCAAAATCATTGGATTTTATGCTCTTTGATACAACGTTAAGAGAATATATAGCATGGAGACGATTCCTTTAAATGAAAGTAATGATGTTGAAAATTGGAAAAAACAGCTGATGATTTGTAGTAAAGAAGAACACGAAGAAGTAAACATTAAAGTGGAAGACGGAACAGTGCAAAACAGAAGAACCAGTTTAATTACTTTAGATCAATAATAACAGAGGGGGGAGGTATTGAGAAATCAGTTAGACAGAGAGCGAAAGAAGCATAGCGAAAATCGAGAAAAGTAACAGTAGTTGTTTTAGACAAGAAAATACCGTTAATGCTCAAAATGAAGATTTATAAGATAGTTATCAGGCCCATGCTATTGTATGGGGGAGCAACCTGGCGTCTTAATTAAGCGGAAAGAGGAGAGAATATTGAGAAGAACCGAGATGAGGATGTTGAAATGAATTGCTGGAATGTCATCACTGGAAAAGAAGGAGAGTCATTATATTAAAAGGATGTGTGGTATATGTAAAAGGCTAGGAGAGTTCGTCTAAAATGGTATAGCTTTGTAATTCGAAGAGAAGAGGTTGAACCAATCAAGAGACCTAAGAATATGCAAGGAATAGAAAGAAATGGAAAAAGCTGACTCGAGCGGTTAAATAGGTAGGAAGAAGTTTATATATACACACACACACACACATATATATATATATATATATATATATATATATATATATATATATATATATATATGTGTGTGTGTGTGTGTGTGTGTGTGTGTGTTTGTATGTGTATGTGTGTGTGTTATACATAATATGTGTGTAATGTACATAAACTTAATTTTGTCAAAACTTTATCAACTTTACACCAAACACGTATGTTTTCAAAATATAACTTTTCCAATTATAGCGTTTAGCAAAAAAACATGATTTTGAACAGTTATTCATCGCGATTTCTGTTAGATAACTAGATTAAGGAATATCATAGACACTACATCAAATAAATGAAATGTTACCCTCTATGTTTATAGCATCATATTCTTGAGGAAGCCGAGTAAAGAGAACAGGGGTTCATTCACCGTGTATTAAAGTGGACAGTGTCAGACCATAGCTGAATGACAGTCTACCTCGAACAATCATGCTTCCTTTTTTTTTTTTTACGATCTAAGTTACTTGTGCAAAGTGATTAAGATACCTCATGGTGACGTAAAGGAAAATCAACAGCAGTATGGTAAGATGTTATTTTATGTTCAGATTTTAATTTTGAGCAATAACCTAAATCAGGGGTTCTAAATCTTTTGGTTCTACTTTTGTTTGAATACACCCCTTGGGCATTTTCATAGCTTCCTGTGTACCCCTCAAATTGAGGATGAAATAGAGAAACAAGGAAATTGATATTGTAATATAATCTAGTTATTCAATCTTAATGCAGATTGCATTATGTCTTGCACAGTACTGGTTATTCTCTCATAATAAAAATGTACCACTGGGGGCTACATGTACTCTAGGTTGGGAACCCCTGACCTAGATGATATAGACTGAAATGCTTGCCTCATTCACCCTTGAGACCAAAGGTCGATATTTTCGACAAAATTTGCCATATCCAATTTTGTTGCGGTTTCATAAACCCAAAATAGACATACTACCTCCTTAAGCTTCTAGATCTCCGAGACTCTAAGGACTAAGGGATTTGTGAAACTGTGACCCATGATTCCTCTGCCATAATCAAAGGTATAAGAACAGTTTCAACTAAATGTAACGAGTTCTGCAAGGAACATCTCAATTACAATTTTAATGACGTTCAAGTTTTTTTATATATATACCAATTTAATATCTGACGTCATTCCATTGAATGCATAGTAACATTTAGAAAAAAATCAACCATTTTATGATTAAATTATTAATCCTAAGAGTACCCAGACATTCTAAACCCGAATGATATATATATATATATATATATATATATATATATATATATATATATATATATATATATATATATATATATATATATATATATTTAACAGAGATGGGAGAATATATTGAAAAAAATATACACTGTGAGACATAGACGGAAATTCGATTTCGAACTTGGCATTAAGATATATCTAATTGTGAGAGTAGGGGCATTTAAAAGCAAGACTAAGGCGTTCTTGCGTAGGCGTGTAAGCATCATCGAGTGTTTTTGTTTTCGTCCAGCAGATCACGGTTCCAATAGGCTACCACAACCCTAAATGATGTTTAGAATTTGAAACTGAGAATATGATATGTTCATTAAAAAAGAATATTTATAGCCCAGGATAATATCAACATCTGGGATGAATTCCGAAGCTGGCCTCTTATCGGCACGGACTCTTACTCCTTTAAGATGATAAAAGATTGCAGTTTTCAGATATTATATTAATGACAAATAAAACAAAAATATATACTTTTTATCATATTGATTTGATAATAACTTAACCATAAGATGGTGTGATTGTTTATGGTATAAGGGTAACTTACTTGGCTCCCCTTTCCAATATTATATTATAGGTCTTGTTTTGAGATTACTTGAATTCAATTTTCTTCAAATATTTACAAACTCTTTTGATATTTTGCAGACATCAGGGAAACACTGTTGTGAAAAAAAACTTATGAAAGCAAAACATGAAATTAGGCTTATACATTTCCTAGTTAACAACAATGGCTTGCTTAGCTATTAGTTCTAGGATATAACTCTCATGTAAAATTGAGTTTACCCAGTGTGAATGTGAAAAGGGTGAGGAGTTGTACCTTAGTTATATAAATGAATAGAAGACGATATTGTTTTCTACGGAATGTTGAATTGCATGAGCCCGTGCTTGGCCAAAAGGGCCAGGCAGTCTATAACAACAACAGCAACAACAACAACAACAACAACAGATACTGTGTATCGTAATCTACATTCTGCATTTATCTTATTTGTTCTTGTATTTCTTATTAATGGAGATAAGAAAATTCAATAATGAAAACACCATCCTTGCGATTTCCACTACTACTACTGCTAATAATGTTGTTTAAACATTATATGCACGAAACACAAACATGTACTTTTATTTACACGCACAGCCATACTTGTATACAAACACCTCGTTTACAACCTCATCATAATTTCATGTGGTTTTACTTTCTTCATAGAGCAAAAGGGGCAAATGAAATCTGCCGAAAAAATCACTATGCTTTTTACATGCTCCCCTAATGCCGTTATGTATCTATTAATATCATACTTTGGTTGTGTAGTTGTTTTCAAAAGAATGAAACCCCAGGGAATTAAAGAATGGCTATTTAACCTTTTTTTTTTTTCATTAATTATAGTATGCACAATTTAAACATTAAAATTGTGCATTTATAATGAAAGAAATAACCTCTGAATGTTATTTATTTTTTTATTAGCATAGGTCTATATAGTTTTACTAAATAAGGATGCTCTCCCAAAACTATTTTTCTGTCTGCAATAAAATCAGAATGTAATAGGCCTACAGCTTGATTTTCAGTATAGTTAAGAAAAAATAGTATCGCATTTATGATTGTGTTTTGAGAGTAGGCTACTGGACAATTATATGATATACAAGACACGCTGGACACATTATGAATTTATCCTGGAGACTTCTTTTCCTAAAATCTAGCTCATATATAATAAGGTAACGAATACAATGAATTATTTTTATAATGTGCACTTTTCAACTAATTTCTTTCGGGAAATGGAATTTGTGATACCTAAGTTTCATTGCCGTTTCAAATTAGGCCGTCCGAATTGTGACATATTTGCATATTGAACATTAAGACATGGTTATCAAGAATAGAAGTAGGCCTTCATAACTTTTATCTTACTTTCTCGAGGTCGTCACCATGCATATTGGTAACTTGTAGGCAAACTGGCCAAATTATTCAGCACACTCTTGTACCGATTTATGCCTTCTACCACATCATTTTTCACAGATAAGATTTTTACCACATATGCTATTAAGCGTAATTTAATCTATACCTCACATTGACGGCATTTTTCCTAATCATCTAGGAATTTTTCAGTAAATGTAATCTGAATCTGCAACTTCATTGGCTCCAAAACAAATCTAATACTGATTAAGTATACTAAAAATGGGCAAGTTTTATATTCATTCATACGTGTGAAAAAAAAAAAAAAACTTGGTGAATATACAGGTGACTCTTGCATATACCTTCAAATCAAGATTAACCTACCTTCAAGTACAGAAGACTGTGACTCTAGGCAATGTTTTTCTGGGACAGTTTTCTCCTTCCAATTAGTCAATGATATGGAAGAAAAAGAGAGAAGTGGTGCCTGTGGTGGATGCACTTGAAGAAGTGTGCTGAAGAATTTGGGATGACGATGAGAGAAGTCAAGAAATGTACGAAAGAGGACATAAAGAAAAGAGTTAGACACAAGCAAATGGAAGAGTGAAATGAAGTGCAAGGAGAGTCTAATTCTGTATAAAAACTGGAAAAGTGAAATCAAGGAGGAGGAAGTGTATGACAACACATTTTCGTCAATTTTATTATTCAGAGCAAGAACAAACACATTGGGCTTGAATATAAAAAATCAGACACCAAGATGGAAAGTTAAACTGCGTATTCTGTGATGTAGAAGAAAATGCTAACCTGATATAAGAATAAAATGGTATTGAAAATAAGAAAAGTGTACCACAACAAATGTGGGTGAAAAGAGAAAAACTAGTGAAAATAAGGAACACAAAACTAAAAGACACAGGCGCCGTTACAAAGGCAAAGCCTCAACCTTAATCTGATCTGATCTGATGTAAACAAAGTTTATCAAAACTTTAGAAATACTGCACACACTGTAGAAAACAATGGTTTACTAAAGGTAAGAGCAGTTGTAGCATTGTTTTTAAGTATTGTTACAGGTTTTTAAAACTGAACTACTCGATCCTTTGGTCTTTCTGTGTGTTTTGGGCTATTGCAGACCAAACATCGAATTTATTTGTTCCTATCTAGTTCCAATAGGCCAAGCTGAGAATGATTCTGTTAAAATCTCTCTACGGTACCATTAGACGGGATGAATGTAGTTTATCGGGACAGGGCGATATCTTTCTTATTACCAGCCCAATCGTTTTTCCTTATGGAGAAGATGTGCTTTACTATGATCCGATATACCATAATATGAAGTTATTTTACATTTTCTAAGTTCGGCCCAAGAAGGGGGTCCGGGGGCTTGCCCCCGGCTAGGGGTTGTGACCTGGGAACTACTAGGTTCGGTTAGTTTGGGTTTGTGGGGTTTGTATGATAGCGACAGTGGTTGGGGGGTCGCAGGGGCCCGTTAGCCCCCCCGTTAGGTCATTAGGAAGGTAAGGACATGGCTTGTAGGTCAGGTTGGGGGGGGGGGGAAAGTTTGGGTTAGTTGTTGTCCATTTT
Source organism: Palaemon carinicauda (assembly GCF_036898095.1). Taxonomy (NCBI): domain Eukaryota; kingdom Metazoa; phylum Arthropoda; class Malacostraca; order Decapoda; family Palaemonidae; genus Palaemon; species Palaemon carinicauda. The sequence goes on along the minus strand of NC_090725.1, from coordinate 236,145,531 downwards.
TCTCGGCGTGTCCCCATAAACTACAAAGGCTCCCTTAGCAGGAAGACCCAAGAGTTATAGGCTCCCTCAAACCCTCCATTCATAGCTCACAAGAATGATGAGGATGCAGACACTACAAGAAACTATCAAACTTGAGCGGGACTTGAACCCCAGTCAAGCAGATTGTCAGTTGGCTACCTTAATATCGTATTTATTACAAATTGCGCATGATTTTGTGCACATAACAGGTCGTGTGCCTGATCTCTTGTGTAGTTACATTCATATAAGCACTATAGTCATGACTGATTAATACTGTATGTATATGCATAATGCATCATATATGTAATACCTGCGTCGATTCTCTTAGACCCAATTAATGACGTAGGGCAGGTTGTTACTGGTAGTGTGTAGGTAGATGGGTCACCAAAATACTCGCCCACTTGGCCAGAGTGCATAGCGCAACATGTGCCGTTTGCTAGAACTAAAGAGCAACGAGATAATATTTATTTGCTAGTGAAGCGAGCCACAGTGATTTAAAGAGCAGCGAGTGAATAATTAGTTTTAGTTTGTATAGTTTTTTTTACAGCACTTCATCGTTATTGTAAGACGTAGAAAACGACTTAAGGTCTGGTAAAATGGCACAACGTGTATTTTGATTTTGTATTAAATATTTAAGGATGAACGGCGGGAAGTCAGAACTGACGTATGCCAGACTGACATAAATATGGGTACAGTATTACTGTACTGATGCATGTACAGTATAAGAGAAATTGTGCACAAAACCTGTTATATGCACAATCTACTTTGAGCTGAGTTGAACATATTAGTGGCTTCATGTTCGGTGTCATTATTATGGTCTTTACTCATTTGTTTTTATTATCATAGCCTAATTAGCCTTACTGGGTAACAGCTAAATGTGAATTAATGAATGGGTGATGGGAGAACCTCTAGGGACAAGCTGTTATTCGCGCAATATTTAGTGAATAAGAGCAATAAACATGATTAAATCATATGCATACTACTACTATACACACAACAGATCATTTGCAAGTGCAGGACTGTATCGTGCAAATTTACTGTTTGTTCCGTAACTGGAATACAAACCACGCTATTTAATAGAGGTATTACTTTCGGCGTAGCTGAAATGACGTGCCATTAATTTTTAACGAGGGTTTACTACCCACACCGCTAGTTAGCGGGGATAGGGGAGGGTAGCATGCTACCCCCCCTCTCACACACCTGTGCTTGAGCTCACTTTGCTCTCGGCTCGGATGGTAGTCGGACGTGTCCGCTTTCATCCTCGCCGTCATTTGGCAGCCATTTAACCTGCCCTGGGTTTCTAGACCGCCCCTGTGGAACATTCATGTCGGCGGTCGAGACCGATCCTCACGCCCTTTGTCCTTCTTGTAGGGGCCAACGGTGAGATAGTAATAACAGGTGTGGTGAGTGTAGGGAGTGGTCTACCTCCCAGTGGGAGAGGTTTTTGCGACGACGGAAGAAGAAGGCCAAACGGGATATTTCTCCTTCATAGGTTTCTTCGAAAGGAGAAAAACCCAAGGCCTCTTCTTCCGTTGCCCAAACCTCCTCCGAAGCTCCCACTCGGTCGGTCTGTTTCGAGAGTCCGTCAAGTGGTAGCGTAGACCGATGTACTGTTTACCAAACTCGGGGCTCGAGAGATGATGTTGCTTACCCTAGCGAAGCTGCTCCACCTCTCCCCCCGGGGGAGGATATGTTACTAACCCCCCTTTTTTAGCTTTGGTCCTCCTTGGGGCTTACGGGTTCGCCCTCCAAGGAGGTTTTACTTGACTACATCCGATTGGATGCCGCTGTCAAGCAATCGCCGTCACCGACAGAGGTTGATCCTCTGTCTCTTGTCGACGTTGTGGTGTCAGAGGTATCCAATGCGGTATCACCCATCACCTCTGCCTCTTCAAACCCTACGGTAGCTGACGGCTTAGTTTCTCCCGTTCCTGTTCAACCAACGAGGGAGAAACTAAGTCCAACAGTCTCTCCTGCTAGTGTTTCTTTCCCTCGGGGGAGTTCACTTACAGAGACTCCTCTTCGGAGGACCGCAGAAGGTCAGTTCGCTGACCCTACGGCCCCCAGAGGGCACATTCGTCACAAGGCTCACCTTCCTCTTCGCGAGAGAGGCAGGAGGCACTTCTTTGGTTCAACATCTTCGATGCAGTCCCCCGCAGAGGAGCCTCAACAACAATCACCGATCACTGTTCCTGCATTGGTCCTGGACCTTTCTGCAGATCGTTTGCGATCTCCTTCGGTGGAAGGTAGTCCTTTTAAAGGACACGTCGACCTTCCACCCGACAGACCTGCCGGCCTGCTATCACCCTTCCTGTTTAAACCTAGCAAGGTTTCATCTGAGCACGCTAAGGCCCGCCACCCAGATACGCGCTATGCGCCAACGAAACCTGACGAACGCGCTCTAGTAGCTCGTTAGGCCCCATCAACAAACCCTAGCACTGGGCATTAAGGGCGTATGCGCCAACACGCACATACGTCCCAACAGGAGCACAGCTCCATTACGCGCTATGCACGCACTCACTCACATACGCGCCCGCGTTCTCCTGCGCGCCAGGCCTTGCCTGAACCTAAGCCTACGCGCCCACGCCCAGCTGCGCACCAACTCTCACCTGCGCGCCGTCAACCTCCTACGCGCCAGCACTCACGCCCAGCAGTTAACTCTTCTGCGCACCAATGATCGACTGATCTGGGCGCTACTGGGAAGTCAACTAGACTGACTTCTCCCACGCACCAGCGCTCGCAATCACGCTAGCACTTGCCTTCGCGCCAGCTCTCGCCATCGCCCGCACGCATCCATGAAGATACGCGCGCACGCGCCCCGCTTGCACTCGCCTATCCTCTCCTACGGATTCGCGCCCACATTCTGTCGCACGCCCACGAGCAGCACAGGCTTCAACTGCGCGCCCGCGCGCTAGGGGTCTTTCTCCTGCGCGCGCGCGCCCTACGACTGGTACAGGAACGCGCGAACTCTCGCCCACGTGCTCAATGCCTTGATCCTGCGCACGCGCGAATACTCTCCTGCGCGCCAACAGTCTCCCTCACGCGCTCCTGTGCGCCCACAGTCTCCCGCACACGCTCCTGTGCACCCACAGTCTCCCACACGCGCTCCTGTGCGCCATCAGTCTCCCACACGCGCTCCTGTGCGCCATCAGTCTCCTGCGCTCCTGCAGTCTCCTACGCGGCCGCGCGCGCCAGCAGTCTCCCACGTGTGATTCCCGGTATTCTCCCATGCGCGAGCACCATTACTCTCCCTCGCGTGAGCGTCAACATCCTCCTGCGTGTGCGACTGCTGAACTACACACGGCAAGGTCGCCATCGCCTCATTCCCCTCCCCGCTAGCGCATACCAGCTCGCATTGTGGGAGAAGGGAAACATCTAGAGGGGTCCAGGATCCCAAAGCCTTTTCAGGCGAACCCATCAGTGATGAGAACTCCTCCCAGGGATCCTTCAATTCCTGTCCCTTCAAGGGGTATGTCTGATAGCACGTCTGTCAGCCAACAGCCCTGGTTCAGTGCACCAATCAGAGCCGTAACGCAGGCGTTCAAGCCTGTCTTCTCTGAATTAGGGCACAGATCCATGGCTGCTTCTACCCCTTTGAAGAGAAAAAGAGGAGTTCCAGACGCGGTAACTTCTCCAAGGGCAAAACTGACTCCACGCAAGCCTTCGAAGCAGGTTCCTTCTTTCCCCCAGACTGTCTCTCCTTCCCTTTCGGACGAAGATTTCCCGTCCTCAGCGGAATCACGTGAGGAGAGACTTTCCCCCATCGCACCAATGAGGGAAACCTCTCCTCGCGCCGAGATGTCTTCTCAGGCGGGGACTGAAAGGAACATGCTGTCCTCGTCAATGTTGGAGTCCTACATCTTTCCCAGGAAGTAATCGAAGGACTCTAAAACATTGCCAAAGTCCTCTACTAGGAATGGGATGGAGCCAGCTAGCCACTCGGAAAACGTCTGCGACTCTCCCCAAGAAGAGCCTTTGGGGACAGGAGACTTTGCTGCAAGTCCTACATCAGGAGGAGACCAGTAAGAGTCAGAACCTGCGTTTTGGCAAGTTCTGACTCTAATGAGGGCTCTCAACGGGTTTTCCGACCCAGAGATCCCTCCTCGAGAGGGCAAGAACGTGGTCTTGGACCGTGTCTTTGGTACTCAGAAACCTTCCAAGACCAGTGCAGCACTGCCCTGGTCTCAAGGGGTTAAGAGTACCAGGGACAAGATCTCTCTACAGCTCTCTGAGATGTCCTTCTCCAACCGTTCCAGTGCCACCAACAAGCTCCTCCCACCTCCTCGCGTACTGCAGAGGAGGTACTTCGAGATCCTTAAGGAGTCTTGTTTAGCTCTTCCTCTTCACCACTCGGAAGAGCTTACCAGGGGAGTCTATCTTGAGAGAGACTCCAACCGGCAGGTCTCATTCTCGGCAACCGAGAACCTTAACCAAGAGAAAGTTGCGAAGTGTGCTATGCAAGCCACGAATCTGGTTGGGGACCTTAGGTATCCTGATACGTTCTGAGGATTTCTCCAAAGAACGTACCAGGAAAGCCATGGAGACCTTTCTTCTCTCAGGTACTCGCACGATCGAGTTTCTGGCTCACCAAGTCTCGAACTTGTGGGCAAATACCATTCTGAAATGTCGGGATGCAGTAGCTGAGAGATTCCATCAGAAGATCCCCAGCACCGAGATCAATAGGCTCAGACATTCCTCTCTAGAGGGATCCATCTTGTTTAAGCCTAAGGATGTGGAACATACCACTGAGAGGTGGAGGAAGTCTCATCAAGACTCCCTTCTTCATAGGGCTTTAACATCTAAGCCCTATAAGCCTCCAGCACCACAGCAGTCCCGTCCAGTTAAGACCGCTAAAATGACGACAGCAGGGAAGGCCGTGGTGTCTAAGCCCTTTCCTGTCAAAGAAAGGAAAGGCAAAAAGTCCTCCAGGGGAGGCAAGAATCCTAGAGGGAGCAGCCGAGGCCGCAAACGCTAGGATAGGCATGTCCACCAGTGGGGGGATGCCTACAAAGTTGCTCAAACAGGTGGAAGCAACTTGGGGCCGATTCCTGGACAATCTCCGTTATTAGTCTAGGATATCGCGTCCCGTTCATAACATCTCTACCTCCCCTGACGACGAATCCAGTGTCATTGAGCTCCCTTGCCATGGGATTGGCAAGGGGGCAAGCCCTTCAGGCAGAAGTCCAGACCCTGTTGAAGAAGGGCGCTCTCCAAGAGGTCCTCGACAAATCTCCAGGCTTCTTCAGTCGACTCTTTCTAGTAAAGAAGGCGTCTGGAGGCTGGAGACCAGTCATCGACCTCTCAGCTCTGAACAAGTTTGTCAAACAAACTCCGTTCAGCATGGAGACGGTGGACACGGTCAGACTAGCAGTAAGAACGCAAGACTTCATGTGCACACTGGACCTAAATGACGCGTACTTCCAGATCCCAGTCCATCCGTCTTCAAGGAAGTACTTAAGATTCAGCCTAGACAACAGAAAGTACCAGTTCAAGGTGCTGTGCTTCAGTCTCTCCACAGCACCACAAGTCTTCACCAGAGTGTTCACCGTAGTATCATCTTGGGCACACAGGATTGGCATCCGTCTCCTCAGTTATCTGGACGACTGGTTAATCCTAGCAGACTTGGTGTCATCCCTTCTTCAACACCGAGACAAACTTCTGAGACTTTGCCAATATCTGGGGATCATGGTAAATCTCGAGAAGTCCTCACTGCTTTCCACTCAAAGACTGGTATACCTAGGCATGATTATAGACACCTATCTCCACAAAGCCTGCCCATCAGACAACAGGATAGCAAGGCTGAGGAAGGTCGCAAGGCCTTTTCTCAGACAAGAAGAACTTCCAGCTCAATCGTGGTTACGTCTCCTCGGTCACCTTTCATCGCTGGCTCGTCTAGTTCCCAACGGTCGCCTCAGGATGAGATCCCTCCAGTGGCCACTCAAGTCCCGATGGAATCAAGCGTACGATTCCCCGGACATCCAGATCCCCATGGGACCTGCGGAACTGACGGATCTCCAGTGGTGAGTGGCAGACGAGAACCTACGAAAAGGAGTGGATCTTCTCGTCCTCCCCCCGGATTTGATGCTGTTTTCGGACGCATCAAAAAAAGGGTGGGGGGCCCATGTGCTGCACCACACGGCCTCAGGCCTCTGGTCAGAGTCAGAAAAATACCTCCATATAAATCTCCTAGAGATGAAGGCTGTCTTTCTGGCCCTTCAACAGTTCCAACAGTACCTAGCAAGTCACTCTGTGGTGGTGATTAGAGACAACACCACAGTAGTGGCCTACATCAACAAACAAGGAGGTACTTTTTCGCAGCAACTATCCCATCTAGCAGTAGAGATACTGAGATGGGCCGAAGTCCACTTGATACCACTATCGCGACTACACTTCAGTAGTAGCCTACATAAACAAACAAGGCTGTATCTTTTCGCAGCCCCGGGCCATCTAGCAGTAGAGATACTGAGATGAACAGAAAACAACTCGATGTCCCTGTCAGCTGGCTTCATTCCAGGCAAGAGGAATGTGCTTGCAGACAATCTGAGTAGAGCGACTCGGGTAGTGGGCTCCAAGTGGTCTTTGAATCATCTAGTAGCTGACAAAGTCCTGATTTTGTGCGGTTCCCCGACTGTGCACCTGTTTGCAACGGCCCTGAACTTCAGGCTTCCGTACTGTTCCCCACTCCCGGGTCCCCAGGCTCTCTGGTAAGATGCATTCCAACAATGGGAGGACAGCATTGATGTTTATGCATTTCCCCTGTTCTCTCTGATGAGAAAGTCCTCAACAAAGTCAGAATAAGTGAGAACTTATCAATGACGCTAATAGCTTTGCTATGGCATCATGCAGTGATTCCTGGACCTGCAACTCCTGACAGAATTCCCGAGAGAACCCCTCCACGACACGATCTACTCAAACAGCCACATGCTAACATCTTCCACAAGTCTGTAGCTTCGCTTTGGCTTCACGCCTGGAGACTGTCCATCACCTCCTCACCCAGAGAGGATTTTCGAAACGAGTTGCGGAAAGGATGGCTGGACACCTCAGACGATCTTCAGCATAAGTCTGTCAGTGTAAGTGGACTGTCTTCTATGGTTGGTGTCATGGAAAGGGTATCTCTCCCCTTTATGCCACTATTCCAACAATAGTGGAGTTTCTTGTATACCTTCTGGAAGAAATGCTCCTCTCGGTTTCAGCAGTGAAAGGCTACCACTCAGCCTTGAGTCTGGCCTTTAAATTGAAAGGAGTAGATATTTCCTCCTCATCGGAACTTTTTCTCCTCATACAAAGTTGAGATTACCTGCCCCAGTTGGAAGTTAGACTTCCTCCTTGGAACATGGCTCACTTCCTTCAGTCTCTGAAGGGTGCCCCCAACGGACCATTACAGCAGGGAACAGATCGCCACCTTACTCTGAAAATAGTGTTCTTACTTGCTCTGGCTTCGGCCAAAAGAGTTAATGTACTGTATAGGATTTCGTACGACATTGCCCATTCAAGGGGATGGGGAGAGGTCATTCTCACCTTCGTCCCTGAGTTTACAGTATTGCTAGGATTCAAAATCCGGGAGTAGCGGATCCTAGATTCGGGCCCTTCAGGATTGGGAGTCTTTGTTCCATAACTGATGACCCAGACCAACTTGTACTTTGTCCAGTAAAGAGTCTAAGGTGTTACCGCAAGAGAACAGCAGCACCTGTCGGCACGGGGAAGGTCAAGAGGAGGGTCACGAAAAATACCATCTCGTCGTGGATTTGCAAGGTCATTGACTTGGCAATTAATTCCGACTCTCCTCCACGACGACGACTCGGAGCTCATGATGTCGGGGGCATTACATCATCCCTGATGTTCAGAAAGAACTACTCTGTGACACAGGTACTGCAAGCGGGTGTGTGGAAGCATCAGACAACCTTCACCGTCCACTACCTGCAAGACGAGACTCACAGGAGCATGGAAACTATTTCCATTGGTAATGTGGTGGCTGCACAACAAGTGCTCTAAATATCGGGGCTTAGTCTGGGATGAATGAGTAAGAATGACTGGCTTCCTTTGTTCCTTTACCTTCCCCTCTCTTGGGAATCAGCACCAGGGTCTTATTTACAGCTGATCTCACCTTTCTCCAGGTAAGAACCATTTTCCTTGTTTAACCTAGTATAGAAATATTTTTTGTTGCTTCGCAATACCTCTAGCGAGGGGGGATTGGGTAATGTCTAAGGTACTCTCAAAGATTCCTATGACTTGGAGAACTCATACCTAGACCAGTCACATGGACAGTATCACGAGCACAAAGTTTGCTGAGGCCGCTTGTCGTACGTAGCACAATATTTTAGCTACGTGTAAGGGTTCCTACTGATTGCGATCTATATTGTAAGGAGAGAACCCGGGGTCAATAAAAAAGGGCCATTTGGTACTGTCGTCTACCCTCCTAAGATGTAAGTCATCCCAATAAATAGTGAGGGTTTGTATAGAGTGACGGAACAAATGATAAATTTTGGAAGTAATTTATATTTTTCCTAACTTTACATAGCTGGAGTTATTTATGTAGATTGGCTTGCTAGCACTTGTTCCCCAAGAATGAATGAATGAATGATTTGAAGTTCTCTGGCATCCTGACATTGAAGGTCATTGACGCCAATATCGTTTATCATAAATAAAGAATAAAAGAATATTCAATTAAAACCAGAAAAGTAAATATGTTATTAAAGTTAAATAGCATTCAGAAGACCTGCTTCTGCTATAAATTTAAGAATGCCACTAGCATTGTACGACACATCATGTCTAAGGATCTTGGTAAAGATGATCCTGCCATCCTCACCTCGAGCCCCAAACAGTTATCTATTTCTTTCTGTGCAATAAGTGTGTTAATTAGTCATCAAAGGCCTCACTGTCAAGAGTATCAAACAGTCATCGCAATATGGTTATTGTTGGCCAGCCAGCAGAAACTCAAGAAAGTCCTGCCTGCAAGCAAAGTGGGTGCTCAGCCCAGGTGTTGTGAGTAAGCGGGGTAGCTGCCTGCAAGCAAAGTGGGTGCTCAGCCAAGGTGTTGTGAGTGAGCGGGTTAGCTGCCTGCAAGCAAAGTGGGTGCTCAGCCCAGGTGATGTGAGTGAGCGGGGTAGCTGCCTGCAAGCAAAGTGGGTGCTCAGCCCAGGTGTTGTGAGTGAGCGGGGTAGCTGGCTATCCCCCACCCCTCCCGCTAACGCTGGCTACCCCCACCCCTCCCGCTAACGCTGGCTATCTCCACCCCTCCCGCTAACTAGCTGTTGGGGTAGTTATCCCTCACTAAAAGTCTTATGGCTTGTCTTAAAGCTATGCTGAAAGTAATATCCCTATAAATAGCTCCAGGTTTTTATCGTTAGGTAAAATACAAATTACTTCCAAATTTTAAACATAGTTATATATATAGCTTACGTTCCTGACGTCACGGCAGAAAATTCAAAACTCGTGCCAATCGCCGATTGGATAGCCAGGTGTACCACCCCTGCACCCTAGCGAGGTACCTAGGAACCATTCCAGGAACCTTCATATATTCCCTGCCGTCCCTAGCGGCGACACGTGGATATTTTGCTCGTCAAATTATTGATCTTACTTTGATGAAGTACAAAACTTTGGTTGTTGACTCCCGCTTGTTTGATTTCGCTTTTTTAATATGATTGGATTTAGAAAATTTTTGACCCTTGCTTGTTTGATTTCTCTTTAAATTTTTCAAAATGGTCACCCCCCCATAACTTTTAGGTTGTGTGTGAGTGGGTGTGAGACCCGAATGGCTAAAGCTTCTCTTGATCCCCATTCTCTCTGCGTTACTTGCAGAGGTAAAGAATGTGATTTGGGGGATCGTTGTGATGAGTGTGTTCTTTTATCAGAGATTGAATGGATTGAGTTTGACCGTTATAGACGTAAACTCAAAAGGGATAGATTGAGACAAAGTTCTTCTCATTCTTCTAAAGACTTTTCCTCTTCCCATGTCACTAACCCTATTCCTTCCCCTGTAGTGGTAGATCCTGATCCCGCTACTGTAACTGCTAATGAGCCTACGCTCAAAGACATGTTGGTTCCGATTCAAGCGCTGGGCGCTAAAGTGGAATCGCTTGCAGCGGATAGAACTCAGGTTATGTCCGACGTTAAGTAATTGAAGGGTGAAAGTGCAGTGAAGTTAAGTGCTGTGGAGGGTGTGCCTGCTCGCGTCTGTCGTCCTCCTAGTCCTAGACCTCTTCCAAGCTCCCCAACCCCTGGGAGAAGGAATGTCGAACGACGAAAGGAAACGAGAGGCTTTAAAACACGAGCAGACGTCCCTTCGAACGTACCTGTGGGCGTTTCCCAGGACGTTCACCCTCACCAATGGAAAGGTGAGGTTAAGTGTTTCTCGTCGTCTTCGGATGACGCCTTGCCTAAAAGAGGCTGGAAGCTTGCTTCCAGACCTCTTAAGAGGACCTTTGAAAAGGCCAACCAACGTCCTGCTAGTTCACAGCCTGGCTGTAGCCATTGGGATATGCCAGAATTGTTTGAAAGTTCTCCGACTAAACGTCCTGCTAGGACGTCGGACGCTACTAAGGATCCTACTAAGCAGTTGTCAGGACCAGGCTTAACCTCGATACAGGCTCCCACGCAGCCTTCAGACTGGTTTTCACCATCCAGATGCTCTGTACGCCTGAGCGATGAGGAGAACGTTGTGGTGTTATCACCAATATCGCAACGTTCAGATCCTAACTTTATCATGCTACAAGAGATGCAAAACAGGCTCTCTTCTTTCATGCAGAACTACCAACGTAGCGTCAAGCCTCAAGCTGACACACGTGACAGTTATTGTCAGGATCGAGACAGCGAGCGGTCTGCTCAGCACGTTATGAAACGTCCTGTAGGACGTGATCCCGAGCGTAGTCTTAAGCACGCGGTGGTTCATGATCTCGAACGTCCTCCTATTCGAGGCTCCGAGCTTCCTGCTAGCTACATTGAACGTCCTTTAGGACGTGATCCTGAACGATCAGCTAAGTCTGCAGTTGACAGCCCTAATGTCGAACGCGCTTTACTTCGAGGCTCAGAACGTTCTATCAAGCGCAAAAAGGTCCTTCAGTCAGATCGTGTGCTCGAACGTCCTACAAAGAGAGACGTCGAACGTCCTGCTAAACAGGCTGTCGAACGTCCTGCGAAACAAGCTGTTGAACATCCTGCGAAACAAGCTGTTGAACGTCCTGCGAAACAGGCTGTCGAACGTCCTAGTTCTCAGGATGCCTACCGTTCTTCAAGATACTTTAGTGAACGTCCTCCAGGACGTGTAACCGAGCGACAAACAACCGAACAGGTCGTTGAGCGGCAAGCGGTACGCAGCGCTGAACGCTTGTCAGGAAGCAACATCAAGCACCTTTCAGAATATGATCCTGAACGCCTACTTCTTACCATATTTCAGACGCTTCAGAAGTTAGTCTTGATTATGACGATGAGGCTTACATTCTTCAAGATAACGCTGATTCTAACGCAGTTCACATTCAGGAACTCAATAGCTCCGATCGCGTTGATCGCAAGCATTTGGCTGAGCGGCAAGTAACACGCCCACTTGATAATATACGTAAGGATCCAGTTTCTGTTGCTGTCGGAACTCAGGATCTTCTTGAGAAGGATACTGCTCTCAACACTGTTGCTCCCGATGGAACTTTACCAGAGAAGGACATCGATGGTCAGCTTTCTCCTGTGGAGTTTGAGGAAATTTCAGAAGACGAAGACTCCATTTCTTTTCGTCATTCTGTTAATCTGAAAAAACTTATGAAAGTTTTCACTGAGGAATTCTCAAACTTTTTTGTACCAGTTGCTCCCCGTTCGCCACCATTTGAGTTTACTCTTAGGAAGGTGTCAAAGAAGGCTCGATTTACCAAGATGGTCTTATCACGATCGTCTAAGAGGGCTCTAAGACTGATGGGTGACTGGATGCAGTCCAAGAAAGACCTAGGGAAAGTGGCTTTCGCATTTCCTCCAGCTAGACTAGCCTCTAGGTCTAGTATCTGGTACGAGACAGGAGAAGTTCTCGGCTTGGGGATACCTGCCTCTGCCCAGGGAGATTTCTCAAGTCTTGTAGACGCTCCTCGTCGGTCGGCCATGAGGAAGACCAAGATTTTCTGGTCTACATCGGAGCTGGATCATCTGCTTAAGGGCATATTTAGAGCCTTCAAAGTTTTTAACTTCCTGGACTGGACTTTAGGAGCATTGGGTAAAAAAGTTGCTACTTTTAAAGAAGGGGATACCTCTGCCTTAGTCCATTTAATGTCCTGTATGGATAAGGCTTTGCGGGATGGAGCACTCTTTTCTGCAGGCATTCTAAAGAAAAGGGATCAGTTATGCTCATTTCTTTCTCTGGGGGTTACTCCCTTCCAGAAATCCGAGCTGTTATATGCGCCTCTTTCTCCCTTGTTGTTCCCACAAGAGCTAATCAAGGAAATATCGTCGGCCTTAACTCAAAATTCTACTCAAGACCTGGTCTCTAAGACAGCCAGAAAAGCCCTACCACCTTCTTTTTCCAGCTGCAAAACTAAGGAAGAAACTTCTTTTCCTAAGTTTTCCCAGCCCTTTCGAGGGAGGTCTTCCAGCAGGGGTAGCTCCAGACCTGACGCAAGAAGGAATAAGAGGAGAGGCTTCAGATCAGGGCGAAGCAGAGTCTGACTGCTTTCGCCTTCAGGCAGTAGGAGCCAGACTACTCAACTTCTGGCAAGCGTGGGAGAAGAAAGGAGCAGATCAATGGTCTATACAGATCTTGAAGGAGGGTTACAAGATCCCCTTTCTAGGGAATCCTCCTTTGGTCTTAGCTCCAGTGGATCTCTCTCCCAGATACAGAGAGGAGGCAAAGACACAGGCACTGATTATCTAAGTGTCTCTCATGTTGGAGAAGGGGGCCATAGAAAGAGTACAGGACAAATGTTCACCAGGCTTTTACAACTGCCTGTACCTGGTACCCAAGAACTCAGGGGGATGGCGTCCAGTCCTGGACGTGAGTGCGCTGAACAAGTTCATCCAGAAGACGAAGTTCTCAATGGAGACTTCGAAATCAGTTCTCGCTGCAGTAAGGAAAGGCGACTGGATGGTCTCGTTAGACCTCCAGGACGCCTATTTTCACATCCCAATACATCCGAGCTTCAGGCCTTACCTAAGATTCGTATTCAAGGGAGAATTTTTCCAATTTTGAGCCCTATGTTTCGGCCTCAGCACAGCCCCACAAATCTTTACGAAACTCATGCTAAACATAGCAAAAATCCTCCACTCAAGGGGCATCAGAGCCTTCCTGTATCTCGACGACTGGCTTCTCCGAGCTCACACATACGATCACTGCCTGAAGGATCTCCAGACAACCTTGATCCTTACAAAAGAACTGGGTCTCCTTGTCAACAAGGAAAAGTCTCTCTTGATTCCATCACAAGAGATTCTTTATTTGGGAATGACGATTCGGAGTCAGATTTTTCGGGCTTTTCCATCTCCTTTAAGGATGGAGCAAGCCAGGTTGAAACTCTGATCTTTTCTAAGCAAAAACATGTGTTCAGCGAGGAAGTGGATGAGTCTAGTAGGAACCCTCTCCTCCTTAGAACAATTTGTTCCCCTAGGAAGACTGAACCTTCGTCCTCTCCAATTCCATCTCAACCACCATTGGAACAAGGAGAAAGACCTAGAGACTATAAATATTCCAATTACGGACTCCATAAAAGACTGCCTTTGGTGGTGGGACGAACCGAACAAGTTCCAAGAAGGTCTCGACCTAACTCAAAAGAACCCAGACCTTGTGTTATGTTCCGACGCCTCGGACTCAGGGTGGGGAGCAACTCTGAACAAGTTGGAAGAACTTTCATATCAATCACAAAGAATTGTTGGTAGTCCTATTAGCCTTCAAAAGTTTCGAAGGTTCAGTCACCAACAAAGTGGTTCAAGTCAATGCCAACAACACGACGGCATTGGCTTACATTGCCAAACAGGGGGAACTCACTCGATATCTCTGTACGAGACGGCAAAGAATCTCCTTTTGTGGGCAAAGGAGAGGAACGTGATCCTAATGACGAGGTTCATCCAAGGAGAGAAAAACGTAATGGCAGACAGCCTCAGCAGAAGAGGTCAGATCCTACCGACAGAGTGGACGCTCCATCTTCAAGTTTGCAAGAGTCTGTGGCGACTTTGGGGTCGACCATGCATAGATCTCTTCGCAATATCAAAGACAGAGAGGTTAGAGGCATATTGCTTTCCAGTACCAGATCTAGAAGCAGTCCACATAGATGCTTTTCTGTTGAATTGGACCAATTTAGATCTGTACGCTTTTCCACCATACAAGATCCTGTACAAAGTGGTACAGAAGTTTGTAGCAACCAAAGGGACCAGGATGACCCTAGTGGCCCCCTTTTGGCCGTCAAGAGAATGGTTCACAGAGGTAATGGAATGGATGGTAGACACCCCAAGAAGCCTTCCATTAAGAGTAGATTTACTCAAACAACCCCACTTGGAAAGATTCCATCAAAATCTCCATGTTCTTCAGCTGACTGCCTTCAGACTATCGAAAGACTCACTAGAGCTAGAGGCTTTTCGAAGGAGGCAGCTCAAGCCATTGCAAGAGCAAGAAGAACTTCAACTATCAAAGTTAATCAATCCAAGTGGGAGGTTTGTAGAGAGTGGTGTAGAGTCAACTCTCTTTCCTCATCCAGTACCTCTGTAGCCCAAATTGCGGACTTCCTGCTCCACCTTCGAAGGAAGCGCAACTTCTCCTCCTCGACTATTAAAGGATATAGGAGCATATTAGTGACTGTATTCAGGCACAGAAACCTGGACCTTTCTAACAATAAGGATCTGCAAGAACTTCTTAGGTCTTTTGATACTACAAAGCAACGACACCAAGATTCACCTGCCTGGAATCTGGATATTGTATTGAAGTTTTTTAAATATTTAACTTAGCCGGTGAATATATAATAGCTGAGCCTCCGGCGGCTCGACAGAAAAACACAAAAACTCGCGAGCGATCGCTATGAAGGTTGCGGGTGTGCCCACTAGCGCCAACTATCGGCCAGATACCGCATATACATGTAAATAGCTCCAATTCTTCTCTGTCGGTCTGATCGACAAGACGTACCATTACTCGCTGTTAACCTGGAGTTTTTCAACAGTCTTGGTGAAGTACTTCCTTTTGGTTTGAGCTTTCGCAGTGCAGGTGTTTTATCTTCAACTTAAATCTTGAACTCTTTTTTGGATAGATTTAATTGTTGATGACTTTGGATTGTTTTTTGGACTTTCTTTGACTTTTCAAAATGGCCGACCCTTCCCTTAGTACGGAAGTGTGTTTTAGGCTTTTAGCAATTATCTTATCACGTTATAAATTGTTGTTGTTAATTATAGATTTTCCTCTATATATTTTATATCTCACCCGCCTTTATTAGGCCTCTTCGATTAGCTTTCCATTTATAATAAACATCAAGATAAATTTTAATGATTTGTTTATATGCGGCCTTACCTATTCCTCCCCTAATCCGAGAGTAGGCGGTCCTAACTTGGAAACCGAAGTTAAACAACGTTGAGCCCTTTCAATCGTAAATACAGAGCAAATGATTTAAAACTTATTAAATGAATATTTTTTAGTAGATATTTTATGAAAGATTTTCTTTGAATAGTCTTCGTGCTGTTTCAAAGATGAACTAACGTTTGGTTTATTTATGCTACGCAGTTTGCGCTCTATCGTTACGATAGAGAGAGAGAGAATCACGGTTTCACTTTGCAGAAAGAGTAAATCGATTCTGACGTTCTGTTCATTCTTCTTTCAAACTGAAATGTTTTAAATACTAATTTAAAGGAACTTGTTAATTTTCAATTTCTTAGTCCTTTCAGTTTTTTCCTTTGTTCAAATAACCTGTTTATTGACGAAAGGTGAGTGGGCTTTTCTCTTCGGTGTGAAATCAAGAGAGAGAGAGAGAGAGAGACGGAGAGAGAAAGAGGAAGAGAGAACGTTCCGATCTTTATTCTCGTCCCAAGCGAGTAACGTTGTTCTCGAGTCAGTTTTTTACTCTCGTCCCAAGTCTCTTTACGGGGAGAAAGGATAAAACGTTTTTAGTTTTTATTCTCGTCCCAAGGCACTGTACGGTGAGAGATTGAAAACGTAGTTTTGAATGAACTAGTGTTTAGTCTCCTCCCCAGTCACTGATCCTTTTATCTTTATATATTTCCATTTTATTCGATATATATGTTTACTGTTTTTTGCTTGTATTAATGTGCTTACATTATACGACTTATTTCGCAATTATAACCTTTTGATGTAGGGTAGAATTGCGTGCTTCAGGTAGAAATCAGTTTTATTCATGCCTAATGTGAATTATTGAAAAATTCGATTTCAGTGAAGTAAGTGCAAAACAGAAAATCGTAGTGATAAAGTGATAATTGCGCAAAGTGTTATCAGTGTTGCGACAGAGGGTTCGTCTGTTCGTGCCTGTCGTTCGCCTAGTCCGAGACCTCTTGCAAGCTCCCATGCCCCAGGGAGAAGTAATGTCGTAGGACTTATGGGTTCGAGAGGCTTTAACCAACGAACAGACGTTCCCTCTATGGTATCGGGCGTGTCTAGCAAGATCGCCCCTACCATAAGACGAGCGAGACGGTTTTCTCCTCGTCATCCGAAGGCTTATCGCGTAAGAAACCATGGAGCAAGGTTTCGAGACCCTTAAAGCGAAAGTCAGTCCCTTCAGGACAGGTCCAGCGTCCTGGTTGTAGCCATTGGGACAGCTCTGACCCTGTGCAGTCATCGGAAGACTGCTCGACGCCTAAACAGAAGCGTAAGACAGGCTCAGAGAGTCTTATTGTAGGCAAGGTTTTGCAGTCACAGACATTACCCTCGTCTCTTACCGCACCCATTCCCGTTGATCCTTAATGGGTTGTACTGCAAGACATGCAGAATAAGCTTGCCTCTCTTATGGAGGACTATTCTGCTGAGCAGGTTCACGATGATCCTTGCCGCTTAGCTGATCGAGATCCTGGCCGTCAGCCGCCCAAACGAGCCTTTGCTCGTCCTGTTGACGTTGACGTTACAAAGTCACGTCAATCACGTTTTGTAGAGCCTCACTCGATGCAGTCCCGTGTTGACTCTCAGCCGCTTGTGGACGTTCAGCCGCTGCCGCTTGCTCTTGTTGACGTTCAGGACGTTCGCCAACCAGCTAAGTTGACTTGTTTTGACGTTGAGCGTCAAGCACCGCAGTCAAGAGTTGTTTTGACTGCTCAGTCTAGGCAGTCAAGGCAGTCTCGAGTTGACGTCGAGCGTCCTCCCGCACCTGTTGTTGTTGCTGGTCAGTCCTTTAAGCAGTTACATGACATAGCGTCCTTGACTGCTACTGTTGCTCCTTTGCGTGTGGACTCTGCTTGTCAAGCATTGCCACCACGGCAGGTCTCTCCCTTGCTTGAGACTCGGCAATTGTCGGACAAGGTTCCTTCAGATGAGGAAGTTGCTGATCCCCCTCCTACTGATATTCCCTTGGGGACTCTGTCAGAAGGAGAGGAGCCTAAAGCTGCTCAGCCCTCTATGGACTTTAAATAAATCATGCTGATTTTTAAGGATCTTTGTCCGGATCTTTTTGTAACTGGTGCTCCTCGTTCGCCTAAACGTCAGAGTTTACACTAGGCCTAGCTACTTCGAAGCCGTTGTTTTCTAAGCTAGTGCTCTCTCGCTCTTCTAAGAGAGCTTTACGTTTGCTAGGCGACTGGTTGATCACCAGGAGGAGTTTGGGGGAGACAGCCTTTGCTTTCCCTCCTTTTAAACTGGCTTATAGAGCGAGAGTCTGGTATGACACGGGAGAAGTTCTCGGCTTGGGAGTTCCTGCCTCTGCCCAGATAGACTTCTCAAACCTCATAGACTCTCCCTGGCGCCTGGCCATGAGACGCTCCAAGATTTTATGGTCGGCTTCAGAGCTAGACTATCTCCTGTTAGGAGTTTTTTTCGAGCGTTTGAAGTTTTGCTGTACAATTATGTCATGCATAAACAAGGCTATCAGGGATGGCTCCAATAATCTGACAGCCACGTTCTCTGCAGGAACAAGACTATCAGGGATGGCTCCAATGATCTGGCAGCCACGTTCACTGCAGGAGTACGTAAGAGGCAAGTGCGCTCAATGTGTTCATTGTCAAGACAAACTTCACAATGAAGTCTACCAGGCTGTCTTGACAGCATTAATGGAAGGCGACTGGATGGTCTCTCTCGACCTTCAGGATGCATACTTCCACATTCCTATACACCCGGATTCCCAACCGTTTCTGAGGTTTGTTTACAGGAATGTGGGGTACCAGTTTCGAGCCCTGTGCTTTGGCCTCAGTCCTGCTCCTCTCGTGTTTACGAGGCTCATGAGGAATGTGGCAAAATTCCTCCATCTATCGGGAATCCAAGCCTCCCTGTACTTGGACGACTGGCTTCTCAGAGCATCGTCCAGTCATCGCTGTCTGCAGGATCTACATTGGACGTTGAGTCTGGCCAGGGAGTTGGGACTTTTGGTCAACCTAGAAAAGTCCCAACTGACCCCATCCCAGACTATTCTATATTTGGGGATGGAGATTCGCAGTCCAGTTTTTCGGGCTTTTCCGTCTGCCACCCGAATAGAACAAGCCCTGCTCAAAGTCCAACTAATGCTGAAAAGAGAACGTTTGTTCAGTCAGGAGTTGGAAGAGTCTCGTAGGGACTCTCTCATCCCTGGAGCAGTTTGTCTCGCTAGGGAGACTACACCTTCGGCCTCTCCAGTTCCATCTAGCCTCTCACTGGAACAAGGACAAGACGTTAGAGACGGTATCAATCCCAGTCTCCGAACCAGTAAAGGCATGCCTGAAATGGTGGGACAGCAATATCAGTCTGAGAGAGGGACTATCCCTAGCAGTCAAGAACCCAAACCACGTGTTGTTCTCAGACGCGTTGGATTTGGGTTGGGGTGCGACCCTTGACGGTCGGGAATGCTCGGGTCTGTGGACCTCAAGTCAGAAGAGCATGCACATCAACGGCAAGGAGCTATTAGCAGTCCACTTGGCCTTGATGAAATTCGAAAGCTTTCTTCGAAACAAAGTGGTAGAGGTCAACTCAGACAACACCACAGCTTTGGCGTACATCTCCAAGCAAGGAGGCACACACTCCCTCACGCTGTACGAGATCGCAAGGGACCTCATATGGTCAAGAAATCGAGGCATCTCCCTGTTGACGAGATTCATCCAGGGGGACTTGAACGTCTTGGCAGACTGTCTCAGTCGGAGGGGTCAGGTGATACCCACGGAATGGACCCTCCACAAGGACGTGTGCAAGAGTCTTTGGGCGACTTGGGGTCAACCCACCATAGACCTCTTTGCCACCTCGTTGACCAAAAGGTTACCAATCTATTGCTCACCAGTCCCAGATCCAGAAGCAATCCACATAGACGCGTTTCTACTGGATTGGTCTCATCTGGACTTGTATGCATTCCCACCATTCAAGATAGTCAACAAGGTACTGCAGAAGTTCGCCTCTCACGAAGGGACAAGGTTGACGTTGGTTGCTCCCCTCTGGCCCGCGAGAGAGTGGTTCACCGAGGTACTTCAATGGCTGGTAGACATTCCAAGAAGTCTTCCTCTAAGGGTAGATCTCTTACGTCAGCCCCACGTAAAGAATGTTCATCAAAGCCTCCCCGTGCTTCGTCTGACTGCCTTCAGACTATCGCGAGACTCTCAAGAGCTCGAGGCTTTTCGAAGGAGGCAGCCAGTGCGATTGCGAGAGCTAGGAGAGCTTCTACCATCAGAGTATACCAGTCGAAGTGGGAAGTCTTTCGAGACTGGTGCAAGTCAGCATCTGTGTCCTCTTCCAGTACCTCTGTAGCCCAAATCGGAGATTTTCTTTTACATCTGAGAAA
Source organism: Palaemon carinicauda (assembly GCF_036898095.1). Classification (NCBI taxonomy): domain Eukaryota; kingdom Metazoa; phylum Arthropoda; class Malacostraca; order Decapoda; family Palaemonidae; genus Palaemon; species Palaemon carinicauda. Next base: position 236,125,681 of record NC_090725.1, on the reverse strand, counting down.
TGTTCGCTCCCTCTCAGCTCCCACGATTAAGGGCTACAGGAGCATGTTGGCTTCGGTCTTTCGTCATAGAGGCTTAAATCTTTCCAACAATAAATATCTCCAAGATCTCCTTAAGTCTTTCGAGACCTTAAGGAACGTCGTTTGGCAACTCCTGGATGGAACTTAGACGTGGTCCTAACGTTCCTCATGTCAGACAGGTTTGAGCCATTACATTCAGCCTCCCTGAAGGATCTCACCCTCAAGACGCTTTTCGTAGTGTGCTTGGCTTCGGCTAAAAGGGTCAGTGAAATTCATGCCTTCAGTAAGAACATCGGCTTTTCTACAGAAAAAGCCACTTGTTCACTTCAACTTGGTTTCCTGGCCAAAAATGAACTGCCTTCTCGTCCTTGGCCTAAGTCTTTTGATATACCTTGCCTGTCAGAGATCGTAGGCAACGAACTTGAAACAGTGCTGTGTTCAGTTAGAGCTCTTAAGTTCTACTTAGCTCGTACTAAGTCCTTACGAGGTGGATCTGAGGCATTATGGTGCTCAGTTAAGAAACCATCATTGCCTATGTCAAAGAATGCTTTGTCATATTTTATCAGATTTTTAATACGAGAGGCTCATTCTCACTTGAATGAAGAAGACCGATGCTTGCTTAAGGTTAAGACGCACGAAGTAAGAGCTATAGCAACTTCCGTGGCCTTTAAGCAAAATAGATCTCTGCAAAGTATTATGGACACGACCGTTTGGAGAAGCAAGTCGGTATTCGCGTCATTTTACTTAAAAGATGTCCAGACTCTTTACGAGGACTGCTACACACTGGGTCCATTCGTTACAGCGAGTGCAGTAGTGGGTAAGGGTTCTACCACTACATTCCCTTAATTCCAATATCCTTTTAATCTGCTCTTGAAATGTTTTTTTTTAATTGGGTTGTACGGAAGGCTAAGAAGCCTTTCGCATCCTTTTTTGATTTGGCGGGTGGTCAAATGTCATTTCTTGAGAGCGCCCAGATTAGGGGTTTGATGAGGTCCTGTTGTATGGGTTGCAGCCCTTGATACTTCAGCTCCTGGGAGTCTTTCAGCATCCTAAGAGGATCGCTGGGCTTCGTGAGGAAGACAGACTAACAAGGCAGAGTAATTGTCTAAGTCGACTTCCTTACCAGGTACCTATATATATTTGGGTTTTGTTATGATATAACTGTCAAAAACTCTAAGCATGTACGCTGTAAACTTAATTAACTCTGGTCTCTACCCACCACCATGGGTGTGAATCAGCTATTATATATTCACCGGCTAAGTTAAATTTTTCAATATTAAACTTACCCGATAATCATGTAGCTGTCAACTCCGTTGCCCGACAGAATTCTATGGAGGGATACGCCAGCTATCACAATACTAGAAGGGGGTGTACTTACCAGCGCCACCTGTGGCCAGGTACTCAAGTACTTCTTGTTGACACCTCCTCAATTATTCCTCTGTCGTGCTTCCGGCAAGACGTTCTGGGATACGCTTATGATCTTCGAGTTTGTTCACGGCTAATTGGTGAAGTATTCTCTCAGATTTCGGCTGTCGCATTACTGGAAACCTTCTTATATTAGCTAGATAGCTTTTATATAGTCCTGATTAACGGTTAACGATCTTTTGCTTGATTTTGGAAACCCCTTTGGCTAACTCTTTGGATTCAAGATGTCTGACATTTCGCAAGCCCCCTCCCATAGACGATGTAGGTCTTGCAATAGGCGTATTCCGAAGGCCTCGGTAGATCCTCACACCGCTTGTTCTGACTGTAGGGACAGGCCCTGTCAGTTAGAAAATCGATGTGAGGAATGCGCCGGACTTTCGGAACTGGATTTTGTCCGTCTTTTAAAATATTCATCTAAGTTAGAGAGAGGTAGAGTTAGGAGGAGTTCTTCTCACTCTTCAATGTTTTCCTCACCTCATGATCCCCTACCTTTTCCTACCCCTGTAGTGGCTACCCCCGAACCTACTGTTTGCCCTCCGCCTGATATGTCTGTTGTTTTGCGTGCTATTCAGGCCTTAGGCGATAAAGTAGAGTCAGTGGTAAGTGACCATAAGTCTCTGATGGCCGAAGTTAAGGAACTTAAGGTCAAGAGTGCAGTGGGTGGAGTTAGTGCCAGTGCTGTGACGAGTGCTAGTGTCAGTGCAGTGCCAAGTGCTAGTGTCAGTGCCAGTGTGGTGCGTGAGGATTCTTCTGTGCGAGCCAGTCGTCCTCCCAGTCCGGGACCTCTTGCAAGCTCCCATGCCCAGGGGAGAAGCAATGTCGAAGGGCATAAGGGTTCGGCAGGCCTTGTTAGGCGCACAGAAGTTTCCTCGGTGGTTGCGGGCGTGTCTTCCAAAGACCGTCACTCCCACCCGCAGACGATTGAGCCCGTCTTTTTCTCGTCCGCTGATCATCTGTCAGGGAAGAAACGTTGGTCTCAGGTCTCGAGACCACTTAAACGTAGAGTCCAGTCCGCGAGTGCTCAGCCAGGTTGCAGTCATTGGCTCAGCTCTGACTCGCCGCAGTCATCTGTCGACTGCACTCCGCCCAAGAGGAGTAAGGTTCTGCCACAACAGAGCTCGACTGTCGACCCTAAGTGGACTCTACTACAGTCCATGCAAGCACAGCTTTCGGACTTGATGCGTGAGTGTCGGGCTGAGAGTGTTGCTCCTCCGCCTCCGCCTACACTCCCTCCGCCTGCGCTCGCTCCGCCTGCGCTCGCTCCGCCTGCGCTTGCTCCGCCTGATCGCAGTACCACCTGCCAGGCGTACGATGTTGAGCCACGGTCTGAGTTTGCTGTTCCCAGTGGTGTTCAGCCTCCGCCTTCTTTAAGGCAACCTTTGCTATGGGATCAGGAGGATTATACCTCTCTTCCTCCGCCTCCCTTTGCTGCTCCACCAGTGGTGCAACTCTTGGCTGAGGTACAACAACCTCTCCCGTCCATGAGTCAGTCTCCTCAGCTCTCGCTGCAGCGAGCTCAACCATCCACAAGGCAAGCTCCACTACACCTTGGCCTTGCGCCTCAGGAGCCTCAGCTTGCGAGACATTTACCTTGTTCTGCGCAGCCTCAACCTCATCACGCTCCGCTCACACCACAGGAACAGGAACTTGCTACTCCGCTTCCTCCAACCGCTCAGCAAGCGCAATCCTTGGGTTCAACCGCTCATGCTAGGAGTCAGCCTCCTCCACCCATGCGCCTTCCTTCTGCTTCGTCTGCTATTCAGCCTTTGCAGTCTGAGCCTCAGGTTCTCCCTCAACAGTTACTTGTAGAGGAAACCACTACTATTGTTCCTACTCGTTCTGACTCTGCTGTTCAGCATTCTTGTCCGATACCTTCGCTACACTCTGGTGATGAGGCGTCTGATGATGAGGAGGCACACCTGGATCCCTCATCAGACTTGGATGAATCCAAGCCTTCTCCACAGTCTATTGACTTTCGTAAGGTCTTGGCTCTGCTTAGGGAGGTTTACCCAGACCACTTTGTCTCTGCTATTCCCCGCTCTCCGCCATCTGAGTTTTCGCTGGGCATACAACAAGCTAAGTCCTCCTATACTAAGCTAGTCCTAGCAAGGTCCTCTAAGAGAGCATTAAGGATCTTAGGGGAGTGGCTGCAGTCTAAGCAACACCTAGGCAAGACTTCTTTCATGTTCCCGCCGACCAAGCTCACTTCGAAAGCGAGCGTTTGGTATGCCACAGGAGAAGCACCAGGCTTGGGAGTACCTGCCTCTGCCCAGGCTGACTTCTCAAGTCTGGTGGACTCGCCTCGGAGAACTGCAATGAGGCGCTCTAAGGTTTGCTGGACCTTCTCAGACCTTGATCACTTACTGAAAGGACTGTTTAGAGCATTTGAGATGTTCAACTTTCTTGACTGGTGCCTGGGGGCCCTCAGCAAGAAGACCTCTCCTGCGGACAAGGATTCTGCCATGCTATTAATGTCCTGCATGGATAAGGCCATTAGGGATGGATCTGGTGAGCTTGCGTCGATGTTTGTATCAGGGGTTTTGAAGAAAAGGGAACAGCTGTGTACCTTCCTTTCCTCCAGCATTACACCTTGCCAAAGGTCACAACTCCTTTTTGCTCCGCTCTCGAAGTTCCTCTTCCCTGAAGAGCTGGTTAAGGACTTGTCTGCTGCCCTGATACAAAAGGACACACACGATCTTGTAGCCTCATCGGCTCGTAAGTCTAAGGTTACTACCTCAGTCCCCAAGACTTATCGCTCACCAGTGGCTGATACCCCTGCGACGAGGTTCATACCGCCCTTTCGTGGTAGAGCCCCCAGCCGAGGAAGCTCCCGTCCAGACTCTTTCAGGAGCAAGTCCAGGAAAGGCTCCAGGACATCTAAAGGTAAACACTGACTCTCCGCATCTCCAGACAGCAGTAGGAGCCAGGCTCAAGATCTTCTGGCGAGCCTGGGAGAAGAGAGGTGCAGACGCCCAGTCTGTCAGTTGGCTGAGGAACGGTTACAGGATTCCATTCTGCCTCAAACCACCTCTGACCACATCACCCATCAACCTCTCTCCCAACTACAAAGAAGAGGACAAGAGGCTAGCATTGCACCAGGAGGTGTCGCTACTTGTGCAGAAGAAGGCAGTGGTTATAGTCCGGGACCATCAATCCCCGGGCTTCTACAACCGTCTCTTTCTTGTGGCCAAGAAGACAGGGGGTTGGAGACCGGTGCTGGACGTCAGCGCGCTCAACGCGTATGTCACCAAGCAGACGTTCACGATGGAGACGACGAAATCGGTCTTAGCAGCGGTCAGGCAGGAGGACTGGATGGTCTCGTTGGACTTGAAAGATGCCTACTTTCACGTTCCTATTCATCCAGACTCCCAACCTTTCCTGAGATTCGTTTTCGGAAAGGTTGTCTACCAATTCCAAGCCCTGTGTTTTGGCCTAAGCACAGCTCCTATGGTCTTTACTCATCTGATGAGGAATATAGCAAAATTCCTACACTTATCAGACGTCAGAGCCTCCCTCTACTTGGACGACTGGCTGTTGAGAGCCTCCACGAGTCGTCGCTGTCTGGAGAATCTCAATTGGACTTTAGACTTAATCAGAGAACTGGGTCTATTAGTCAACATAGAAAAGTCTCAACTCATTCCCTCCCAATCCATTGTGTACCTGGGAATGGAGATTCGGAGTCAGGATTTTCGGGCTTTTCCTTCGGCCCCCAGGATAAGCCAAGCCCTAGAGTGCATCATGAGCATGCTGAAGAGGAGCAGTTGCTCGGTGAGACAGTGGATGAGTCTCACAGGGACCCTTTCATCACTGGCCCTGTTCGTCGAGCTAGGGAGACTCCACCTCCGCCCTCTTCAATTCCATCTTGCAGCTCATTGGGACAAGGGTTCGACTCTCGAAGCAGTCTCTATCCCAATCACCCAAGAGATGAAGACCACTCTCCTGTGGTGGAAGCACAACCTCCTTCTCAGGGAGGGTCTATCGTTGGCTATTCAGACCCCCAATCTTCATCTCTTCTCAGATGCATCGGACTCGGGCTGGGGTGCGACCTTGAACGGACGGGAATGCTCGGGAACGTGGAACGAAGAACAGGGATTACTCCACATCAACTGCAAGGAGCTACTAGCAGTTCATTTAGCCCTGTTACACTTCAAGTCCCTCCTGCTAGGCAAAGTGGTGGAGGTGAACTCAGACAATACCACAGCCTTGGCTTACATCTCCAAGCAAGGAGGGACCCATTCGAGGAGCCTTTACGAGATCGCAAGGGACCTCCTCATTTGGTCAAGAGGTCTAAACCTCACTCTGGTCACGAGGTTCATTCAGGGCGATATGAACGTCTCAGCAGATCGCCTAAGCAGAAGGAATCAGGTCATTCCCACGGAATGGACCCTCCACAAGAGTGTGTGCAACAGACTTTGGACCTTGTGGGGTCAACCTACCATAGATCTGTTTGCCACCTCCATAACCAAGAGACTTCCGCTGTACTGTTCCCCTGTTCCAGACCCTGCAGCAGTTCATGTGGATGCTTTTCTACTGAACTGGTCCCATCTCGACCTGTACGCATTCCCACCGTTCAAGATAATAAACAAAGTTCTGCAGAAATTCCTCTCGCACGAAGGGACATGGCTGACGCTGGTTGCTCCCCTTTGGCCTGCAAGAGAATGGTTCACAGAGGTACTTCAATGGCTAGTCGACATCCCCAGGACTCTACCTCTAAGAGTGGACCTTCTACGTCAACCTCACGTAGACAGGTTGCACCCAAACCTCCACGCTCTTCGGCTGACTGCCTTCAGACTGTCGAAAGATTCGCTAGAGCTAGAGGCTTTTCGAAGGAGGCAGCCAGTGCGATTGCCAGAGCGAGAAGGGTTTCCACTCGTAGAGTCTACCAGTCTAAGTGGGAGGTCTTCCGAAGCTGGTGTAGAGCCAATTCAATATCCTCTACCAATACCTCTGTGACCCAAATAGCTGACTTCCTTCTACATCTTAGGAATGAGAGATCCCTTTCAGCCCCTACGATTAAAGGATATAGGAGTATGTTGGCTTCAGTTCTCCGCCACAGAGGTTTGGACCTTTCTTCCAACAAGGACCTTCAAGACATTCTTAAGTCTTTTGAGACGTCTAAAGAGCGTCGTCTATCCACTCCAGGCTGGAACCTAGACGTAGTCTTAAGGTTCCTTATGTCTCCTAGGTTCGAACCTCTCCAGTCAGCTTCCTTCAAGGACCTTACCCTCAAGACTCTCTTTCTCGTCTGCCTTGCAACAGCTAAGAGAGTCAGTGAGGTTCATGCCTTCAGCAAGAACATTGGTTTCACGACCGAATCTGCAACATGTTCTTTTCAGCTTGGATTCCTAGCAAAGAACGAACTTCCTTCACGTCCTTGGCCTAGATCGTTTGAAATACCTAGCCTCTCCAACATGGTAGGTAACGAACTAGAGAGAGTTCTTTGCCCTGTCAGAGCTCTCAAATTTTATCTTAAGAGGTCTAAACCTCTTCGAGGACAGTCAGAAGCCTTATGGTGTGCCATCAAGAAACCTTCGAGGCCCATGTCCAAGAATGGGGTTTCATATTATATAAGGCTTCTGATTAGAGAAGCCCACTCTCACTTAAAGGAGGAAGACCTTGCATTGCTGAAGGTAAGGACCCACGAAGTAAGAGCCGTAGCTACTTCGATGGCCTTTAATAAAAACCGTTCTCTGCAGAGCATAATGGATGCAACCTATTGGAGGAGCAAGTCAGTGTTTGCATCATTTTATCTGAAAGATGTCCAGTCTCTTTACGAGAACTGCTACACCCTGGGACCATTCGTAGCAGCGAGTGCAGTAGTAGGTGAGGGCTCAGCCACTACATTCCCTTAATCCCATAACCTTTTTTAACCTTTCTCTTGAATGCTTTTATTGTTGTTTTTATGGTTGTTACGGTAGGCTAAGAAGCCTTCCGCATCCTTTTGATTTGGCGGGTGGTCTATTCATTCTTGAGAAGCGCCTGGGTTAGAGGTTTTGTAGAGGTCCTTTAGTAGGGGTTGCAACCCCATATACTTTGGCACCTTTGGGTTGATTCAGCCTCCAAGAGGAACGCTGCGCTCAGTAAGGAAGACGAACTTAAAAAAGAGGCAGAGTAACGGTTCAATTCGACTTCCTTACCAGGTACTTATTATTTCATTGTTATTTGAGATAACTGTTATATGAAATATGGGATACTTAGCTATCCTTTAATCTTGTACACTGGTTTTCACCCACCCCCCTGGGTGTGAATCAGCTACATGATTATCGGGTAAGTTTAATATTGAAAAATGTTATTTTTATTAGTAAAATAAATTTTTGAATATACTTACCCGATAATCATGATTTAATCGACCCTCCCTTCCTCCCCAGAGAGAACCAGTGGACCGAGGAATAATTGAGGAGGTGTCAACAAGAAGTACTTGAGTACCTGGCCACAGGTGGCGCTGGTAAGTACACCCCCTTCTAGTATTGTGATAGCTGGCGTATCCCTCCATAGAATTCTGTCGGGCAACGGAGTTGACAGCTACATGATTATCGGGTAAGTATATTCAAAAATTTATTTTACTAATAAAAATAACATATTTAAAAATGATATTTCTGGGCTTGAACCTGTGCCGGCCAGTGAATAAGCTCCTATTAGCACTTATTCTTAGGTAATTTACTGCTAAATATACCAGAGAAAAAATGTAAAGGAGTGCTAGGTTAACTAGCTCGCTCACCTATTGGTGTCGGTATAAAATTGGGCGTATAATCCAGAGGTCCCGCACTATTTAGATTCATCCACGACAAAGACCCCAATAGAGGAGAGCCGTTCAACCTCACTCGGCACCAGCAACTCGGCATCCGCTCAGATCCCAACTCCTTTTTAGCACGCCTGTATGGTAACCCGCTTTTTTGTGCTCTCGTGTTTTTCCTTATTTTTCATGGATTATGGCTTCTTCATCGGTTTCCCAGGAGACACCGTCTAAGTTAAGTACCAAGCTATGTTTTGCTGTGTTTTGAGCAATCTAGATCGTTTAATATTTAAATTATAGGAGTTTATTCTCTCCGATCATATCGATCTTGCTTGATTCCGCTTACGGTTGGTACTCCTGTTTTGAGAGCTGTTAGTTTCACTCGCGGTGTTACTAAGTGTATTATTTTTATTATTAATTAAATTTTTATATGTTTTATTGTGGATATTCATTATTTAGCGTTTAGAACCCTTGTGGTTCATATTTAGGGCCGATATCAGTTACGTATCGTAGATGGCTTGCCGACCTTCGTTACTGGGCGGCAATTTTTATTATTTAAGCCATCAGGTTGCTGTCCTTTGGGATTTATTTATTATGTTGCATACCTTGCCCTAAATTTTTATGTGTATATTCATATATTTTTCAACGCTATTACTTTTATAATGAATATTTGTGCTTATTACTCTGTATGATCTGTTTTGGTAGTGTTTGGGGATCGTCAGTTGGTAGCCCTGCTGCTCCGTATCACGTGATCCTCCCCCAAGCTCCCCCTCTCGCTAGGTTGGTGGCTAGGCTTCTCTCCCCCCTCTCCTAGGGGACCGTTGCCTTCCCTCCTTTTAGAGGGGGTAGTTCAGTGTTTATGGACTTTGTCCTCCGGGTGTCCCGGCGGTTTCGTCTCTGTCTAGACGGGTTGGCCACCTTTCAACAGAGTAGGATCCCGGTGCACCCTATTTTATATTCACCTATCACAATTTTATTATGTTATACGAAACCCTCCGGGTTCTGTTGGCGGTTCTTATCTACAGTTCCGCCCCCCTCTTTATTTATAATAGTTTCTATGATTATATATGATTATATATGACAGATCACTATCCCGGAGTTCCTATATATATTGGTTTATGGATGTACTTTTATTTCCCGGCCCGGGGCTTAACCTCGCTCCGGGAAATCAGACACCATGTGTCTTAATTCTTTGTTGCATCCTTCTTTATGATCCCGGCTCGACCGGAATGAATAGTTATACTCTAGTCTTAAGTTAGACTTATGTTTAGGCCTGGGTCCTCCGGACCCACCCCTACTTAAGAGTATCACAGTTAAGCTAGACTTATGTTTAGGCCCGGGTCCTCCGGACCCGCCCCTACTTAAGAGTATTACAGTTAAGCTCTAGTCTTAAGTTAGACTTATGTTTAGTCCCGGGTCCTCCGGACCCGCCCCTACTTAAGAGAATTACAGTTTCTCATATACTATTCTTTTTATAGATGGTGCATTGTCAGACGACGGCCTGTGCGGCTGTCCTTCACCAGCCTTGTGGCCATACTGTTTGTAGGTCTCACGCCCTCTGCGGAGTTCAGCTGGAAGACATCGTGGTCTGGCACCCTGATAATTGTATGGTCTGTTTTGACCTCATCACCACCCTCGGATCTGATTCGGTGAGTCCCGTTGGCTATGTTATCTTTCTAATTATTTTACCTCTTTTGGTATACATACACTATTTAGTAAGATCTCTATGGTCTTGAAGGACCTCCTGGAATCTTCCTTTCGGTAATTCCCACTATTATTTCAGGCATCCCCGGAGCAGAAGACTGCGGCTCGGGACACACTGAAAGTGTGGGTTAGGGGATTTGCCCGGAATGTGAAATCCAAACAGCCTTACGTCCTGTCTGAAGACTACTGTGCAATGATCTACCCTAATGCCAAGTCTTCAGCCGCCGTGGCTAGGCATGTTGCGGCACCCATCATTGCCCACATTGATGCCACTATTGCGGGATTCATAGACCAGGAACAAGATCCGTTGGATGCCCCCGGAGATCTGGAAGACAATGTTGCCTCCATGAACTTGGACGTCGAACCTATGTTGTTGGATGATCCGGATGCAGGTAGGGTGGTAAGTGAGGCAGGTGTTACCGGCGCTGAGATTCCTATCCTCAGCCCCGCTCTTTCTTCTTCATCTGATCTCTCTTCTTTCCGATCACACCCGGTTCCCCCCAAAGATAAGTCTATATCTAGGACTTTGCCAAAAGCTCGTAAGCCCCACAAGGCTTCCCATAGTTCCAAGTCTAATACGAACCCGTCATCTAAGGCTTCCGGCTCCTCCTCTAAGTCTCACGACCCGGGAGTACAATCCGCCACTTCTGCTCCTAATCCGGGCCTTTCCGAATCAGCCATGCTTCGCATTGTGTCGGAGATGCAAGCTAAGTTGGTGTCGGAAATGCAGGCCAAGATGGACACGATGTTCTCTAACATTGGTCAGAGACTTGGGGCATTAGAGCAGGGTGCTCCGGAGCGAGTTCAAAGCTCTCTCATCCCGGATGCCTCTAAGCTTCCGCTGTTTGCCAAGAATAACCCTTGGCGCATGGCTCTTCATTCCCCATTTTCAGACGGGATGTTAACATTGGAAGGTCTTGGCACTCGTCCCCTAGAGGACTTTGAATTCTTTCCTCCTGGTCTCGCATTTCCATTTCATGGTTATGCCAGGCTTACCGAGGAAGCTCTGGTTCGGCTGGATAAGGTCCCCAAAGAGACTGTCATTTTCCCAAAGGAACAAGCCCAATCTGTTTGGGCTAGGTTTCTGAATGATATTGGTTGCACCAATACCATGTTGACGCCTCATAAAAGTTCGTTCACAATGTTCTTAATGGACAAGAATACCGTGACTCCATGCGTCAATAAGGTTGCAGAACTGGCTTTTCAATATGCTCTGGAGGAGAAGCCCTTGCCTCCCATCCGAGAGGTAGACCCGATCTCCCTCCTTCTTCCTTCAGGTAATGAGTGTTGGGACAATGTCCATACCACCTTTACTTCTGGCAAGCTAACAGCCGACTGTGCGTCGGTAATGTTTAGCGAACGGCTTCCCCGTCTCCCGGAATCCCTTATTAAACAGGAGTATGATTCCCGCCTACGTGTTGGTCGAACTTTGAACTTGGCCACGTCTACGGAGTCGATAGCCTTAACTTATGATACTGAGAGTATCTTTAAGTCTCTCAATAAGGCTACTTTGCAGTCGTTATATTTCGATCTATATGACTTTGCTATTACCAAACGTAGGTGCCGCAAACACGTCCTGGCTGAGGCGACTATTAGGCACGAGCCTAATAAACTTATCCGGTCCTCTTGCTGGGGTTCAAATCTTTTCCCTGAGGATCTTGTGGAGGAAGTCTTGGCAGAGGCTACTAGGGTTAATCAGAGCCTTAAAACCCGTTGGGGTTTGACTCCTAAGCGGAAATATGATCCCGCAAATTACCAAGCCCGGGGTAGGAAGAAGCTCCGCCCGTATACCTCCACCCAGTTCCGGCAACAGCAGAGTAGTTCGTCTGTTTTCCGTCAGCCTCTTCCTCCATCTCCTGCTGCTCCTGCACAGCCTTCCACCTCTCGGGCTCCTTCATCGGACGACTATGTCACCGTTCTGCTCCCTAAGAGCCAGCTTCCCGGTGCCTCCACCACCTCTCCAGCCTTTAACCAGTCTTATGAGGCTCAAGGCTCTTCCCAGAGTTATAACAGAGGTAGAGGCTACCATCGTGGTTCAAACCAGAACAGAGGTAGAGGTAGATTCTTTCGCAAGGGAAAGAACTTCCGAGGCGGACGTGGAGGCAACTCCTCAAACCAATACTGAGGTGCAGCGGGTAGGGGGGAGGCTTTATGCCTTCCGCAACAAATGGAGGTTCAGTCCCTGGGCTTTCAGTATCATCTCCAAGGGACTGGGGTGGAGTTGGATTCAAGGACCTCCACCTCCGAACAGATTTCATCAACATTCCACTCCGGACCTAGTCGAATTTGTCCAGGACCTGTTACAAAAGAACGCCATACAAGAAACGAAACACCTGAAGTTTCAGGGTCGGCTGTTCAGTGTCCCGAAGAAGGATTCGGACAAGAGAAGAGTGATTCTAGACCTATCCCTTCTCAACTTGTCCATTCAATGCGACAAGTTTCGAATGCTTACCGTCTCGCAGGTGCGGACCTTACTTCCCCGTGGGGCCGTCACCACCTCTATCGATCTTACAGACGCCTATTATCACGTCCCGATAGCGAGACACTTCCGTCCGTATCTAGGCTTCCGCCTAGGGGACAAAAATTACTCCTTCAAGGTGATGCCCTTTGGGCTCAACATCGCCCCAAGGATCTTCACAAAGTTAGCAGAAGTTGCTGTTCAGGAACTCAGAAATCAAGGGATTCAAGTAGTAGCCTATCTGGACGACTGGCTCATTTGGTCAGACACCTCCCAAAATTGCCTAAAAGCCACTCACAGAGTCATCCAATACCTTCAATCTCTAGGCTTCCAGATCAACTTCAAGAAGTCCCGTCTTCTTCCGAAATCAAAGTTCCAATGGCTCGGCCTGCAATGGGATCTTATCTCATACTCTGTGTCTTCCCAAACCCAAGAGGTTAGAGATTGCAATGAACACCAAACGCTTTCTCAAAGACAAAGTAAGTTCCAGACGACTCCAAGAGAGGATCCTAGGGTCCCTTCAATTTGCTTCAGTGACGGATCTACTTCTGAAGGCAAAATTGAAAGATATCAATCGTGTCTGGCGTTCGAGGGCGAACCGGAAGCTCCGGGACAGGAAAGTCCGCCTTCCTCCCATTCTCCGGGAAAGACTTCTACCTTGGACAAGGGCCAACAATCTGTCAAAGTCAGTTCCCCTTCGATTTCCGCCTCCGAAGTTAATCATTCACACGGACGCATCCCTATCAGGTTGGGGAGGCTATTCTCAGCTCAGGAAAGTTCAAGGTCTTTGGTCTCCCTTATTCCGCCAATTTCACATCAATGTGCTGGAGGCCATGGCAGTTCTTCTAACCCTGAAACGTCTCGCTCCACCCAAGAGACAACACCTTCGTCTGGTTCTCGACAGCGAAGTGGTGGTCCGCTGCCTCAACAGAGGCGGATCAAAATCAGGGCCTCTGAACCATGTTCTAGTAGCCATATTCTCCCTAGCAGCCTCGAACCGTTGGCATCTTTCAGCTGTCCACCTGGCGGGAGTCCGGAACGTAGTGGCAGACGCCTTGTCCCGGACCTCCCCTCTAGAATCGGAATGGTCACTCGATCTAAAGTCATTCCGGTGGATTCTCTCTCGGGTTCCGGGTCTCCAAGTGGACCTCTTCGCCACGGAGTCCAACCACAAGTTGAGAGTATATGTGGCTCCCAATCTAGACCCTCAGGCCTACGCCACAGACGCTATGTCACAGAATTGGGACATCTGGGAAAGGATTTATCTCTTTCCCCCGGTGAATCTTTTACTGAAAGTCCTAGACAAGCTGAGATCCTTCAAGGGACGAGTAGCCTTGGTCGCACCCAACTGGCCCAAGAGCAATTGGTATCCTCTCCTGCGAGAGTTGAGACTACATCCTCACCCGATACCCAATCCGGTTCTGTCTCAGATAGTACAAACACGCGTTGTGTACGCTTTCTCAAACATTCAGAGCGCCCTAACTTTATGGACTTCATGAAGTTTGCGGCCATGCATGGTGCCAATATCGATCCTCAAAACACCCTGTTCCTAGAATCAGATAAACGGGATTCCACCATCCGCCAATATGATTCTGCGGTTAAAAAGTTGGCTAAATTTTTGATAGACTCAGACGTTCACTGTATGAACTTGAACCTTACAGTCACTTTCTTTAGAACTTTATTAGAATCAGGTCTGGCAGCCAATACTATCACCACTATTAAATCGGCTCTGAAAAAGATATTCCTAGTGGGTTTTAACATAGACTTAACCGACTCTTTGTTAGCTTCAATTCCGAAAGCCTGTGCCAGACTGAAACCGGTTACTCGTCCTACCCCGGTTACCTGGTTCCTTAATGATGTACTCAAATTGGCTTCTGATACCATTAACAGTTCTTGTGATTACATTCCCCTTCTCAGGAAAACACTTTTCCTGGTGAGTTTGGCTTCCGGGGCAAGAATTTCTGAACTGGCAGCTTTGTCAAGAGACCCGGGTCATATTGAGTTCCTTCCTTCGGGAGAGGTCCTTCTTTCACCTAACAAATTCTTTTTAGCTAAGAACGAAGACCCTCAGAACAGATGGTCCTCCTGGAAAATTGTTCCCCTCACGCAAGATCCGTCTCTGTGCCCTGTTACTACTCTTAGGTCTTATTTATCCCGGACCTCCTCTAACTCCTCGGGGCCTCTATTCGTTAGAGAACAAGGCGGTACCATTACCATTAAAGGGATCAGGCAACAAATTTTGTATTTTATTAAACAAGCTAGCCCTGACTCTTTTCCTCTTGCACATGATATCAGAGCGGTTGCTACTTCGGTGAACTTTTTTCACCACATGAATTTTACGGATCTTTCCAGGTATACAGGGTGGAAGTCACCCTCAGTGTTCAAGAAACACTACCTTAAACATTTGGAAGCCCTTAAATTTCCTACAGTAGCTGCAGGGAGCGTAGTTACCCCCAGGTAACTCATATGTTAATTCCTTGTTATTTTACCTCTCCCCCTTACCTGCCTCATTTATACCCTATTTGTATTCGTTGGTTTCGCACCTGATTACTATTATTATATTTGTAAATTTTTGACTCCTGAGTATCTGTATATATCATCACTCACGGCATTATTATACCTTACCTTTTTTGGTCAATTGTTCTACCAAGGGGATTTATGTTCTTTTTAAGATACCCTTATAGCTGTTTTTGGCAATCATCTCTGATTAAAGCAACTTGTATTTCCCTTATGTTTATGTTTTTCCTTTATTTTGCAAGTTTGGTGACATTTCTCTTGTATATATTCACTGGCCGGCACAGGTTCAAGCCCAGAAAAGGGATTTTGACGTAGGAAAAATCTATTTCTGGGCGAGGGACCTGTGCCGCCCAGTGAACCCTCCCAGCTCCTCTCCCTTGGAGTCCCCAAACTTTGGGTGCTAAGGAGTTGGGTTCTGAGCGGATGCCGAGTTGCTGGTGCCGAGTGAGGTTGAACGGCTCTCCTCTATTGGGGTCTTTGTCGTGGATGAATCTAAATAGTGCGGGACCTCTGGATTATACGCCCAATTTTATACCGACACCAATAGGTGAGCGAGCTAGTTAACCTAGCACTCCTTTACATTTTTTCTCTGGTATATTTAGCAGTAAATTACCTAAGAATAAGTGCTAATAGGAGCTTATTCACTGGGCGGCACAGGTCCCTCGCCCAGAAATAGATTTTTCCTACGTCAAAATCCCTTTTTAATTATAAAATAAATTTTTGAATATACTTACCCGGTGAATATATAAATTAAAGGCCCCCCCCCTTCCTCCCCGATAGAGACCCAGCGGGATGAGAAGAATTGGAGCTATTTACATGTATATGCGGTATCTGGCCGATAGTTGGCGCTAGTGGGCACACCCGCAACCTTCATAGCGATCGCTCGCGAGTTTTTGTGTTTTTCTGTCGAGCCGCCGGAGGCTCAGCTATTATATATTCACCGGGTAAGTATATTAAAAAATTTATTTTATAATTAAAATATAATTTTTATGAGTGACAGATTTGAGTCCTTAGGTTCAGCTTCTATGAAGGACCTTACTATGAAAACTCTATTTTTGGTTAGTCTTGCAACAGCCAAAAGAGTGAGTGAAATACATGCGTTTAGCAAGAATGTTGGTTTTCGTGATGGTAAGGATGTCTGTGCCTTACAACTAGGCTTTCTCGCCAAAAATGAACGCCCTTCTCAACCTTGGCCCAAAGCGTTTGAGATTCCGAATCTTTCGGATTTAGTTGGCAAGGAGTTGGAAGGAGTCCTATGCCCAGTAAGAGCTCTGAGATTCTACCTGGACAGAACAAAAGACTTGTGAGGCAATTCTGAAGCTCTATGGTGCTCGGTCAAAAAGCCCACGTTGCAGACATTTTGGAGGAGCAAATCTGTGTTCGCTTCACATTATTTGAAAAGTGTTCAGACTCATTACGAGGACTGCTACACTCTGGGTCCATTCGTAGCAGCGAGTGCAGTAGTGGGTGAAGGATCCACCACTACGTTCCCATAATCCCAATAACCTTTTCTTCTCTTGGTACTTTTATTTGTTTTTATGGTTGTTTGTGGAGATTGTGTCAGTCTTCCACAATCATTGATTTTAGTCAGGTGGTCAATTTTGTTCCTTGAAGAGTGCCCGGAACTGGTTATTGGAGGAGGTTCTGTCATAATGAGGTATATACACCGGTTTGACAGTCCCTACGAGATCTTCAGCCCCCTGGGAGGATCGCTGGATCTCATAAGGCTAGCAGACATAATGAGGCAGAGAATCATTGAAGTCAGCTTCCTTATCAGGTACGAACCCTTAAGTTTGTTTTAATTAACTCTTAAGTAGAATTCCAGATATACTAGCTGTCTCTAACCCTCCACCAAAGGTGTTAATCAGCTATATATATAACTACCGGGTAAGTATGTTCAAAAATTTATTTTATAATGAAAATACCATTTTGTAATTTTTCCAAACGATACAAACCTTGAGCTCTTCACACAAATTTGTCCTGCCTGCATCTATCCCCCTGCAAGTTCTGCCTACAAACAAAAGTGACGATAGAACATAGGTGTGTGTGTGTGTGAGCGGAGTAGCTGGTATTACCCCTTACCCTCTGCTGAGTAGCTGTGGGTAGTATACCTCCCTCGTTAAAAGTCTTATGACTAGTCTTCCAGCTTCGCCGAAAGTATATTCCCAATAAAGAGCTCAAGGTTTGTATCGTTAGGAAAAATAATTATTTAAAAATTTGTCAATTTTCTTCAGTGAACTGTATTACTGTACAATATTTTGTACTCTACTGTAGTTTAACTATACCATATCAAAAATGTTAATTCATACAAATTTAGC
This sequence comes from Palaemon carinicauda, assembly GCF_036898095.1. Taxonomy (NCBI): domain Eukaryota; kingdom Metazoa; phylum Arthropoda; class Malacostraca; order Decapoda; family Palaemonidae; genus Palaemon; species Palaemon carinicauda. The sequence continues at coordinate 236,108,508 of NC_090725.1, read as the reverse complement.
CACAGTTTTGTCAGGTCACATGTGGGCATTTATTGGTTTGGATCAAGTGCTTGACTAAAATCCTTTGAATTGGGCTGAAATATGCATGCAGAAGGCTCTTGAACTTTACTCTTGTAATATTTGTACCATGAAAAAATGCTTCATAGTAATATCTTAGTTCCCATAAATAGTCTTGAGTGTGTTTAATAGTTGTTTTGCTTTTCTTTAAACCTAGCAGCAAATGGAGTGTATTATTTACCAAGTAGTATGGCTGCCCCACCAGTAGAAGTGGATGGAAAATCTAAAATCAGTTTGAGTGAAGCTCATTTTTTCAGGTATGTATTGTTTTTGAGAACTACCAGGACTGTGAAGTGTTTTTCTCAGAAAAAAAACATGTAGTTACCCAAATGTAATCTTTTTCATCTTTGCAAAAATGTAGTTATTTTATTTTTAGTTCATTTTAAACTAAAAAAAACATGGTTTTTATATTTATCTGTTAATTTCTGAATGTTCTGACACCAGAATACAAATCATACGCTCTTTATTAGGGTATAGTATATACTTTCAGAAAAGCTGAAACTATCCATAAGACTTTTTATCAAAGTGTAACCACCCAGTGGGGGTGTGGTGTAGCCGGCTACCCCGCACATACACACACCTGTGTTTTATTGTAACTTTTTACTTTTGAGTTGGCGAGAGTAGATGTTTTTCTCTCTCTGCCCAACATTTTTAACTGGCCTTCGACCTTTATCTGGTTTTCTTGTATAGTACAGTATATATATATATATATATATATATATATATATATATATATATATATATATATATATATATATATATATATATATACATATATATATATATAGATATATATATATAGATATATATATAGATATATATATATATAGATATAGATATATATATATATATATATATATATATATATATATATATATATATATATATATATATATATATATATATATACAGTATATATTGGTTCCAACACGAATACTTACCTCGAACTACTTTCTTAGTAGTTACCTGTAATCTCCTCTCTACCGACCAGAGTTTTGTGTAGTATACCCTATACCCGTTTTCTATGGAGGGCTAACCCTGGAGTGAGAGAACGTGCCCCGAGGGTAGCCTTTGCGCTAGGTCGAGGTCCGCTTGGGTCGTGTGCGCCAGTAAGTTCTCTGGTCGCGACGTGATACCACGTCGCTCTCATCTCTCGACCCTTTGTGTCCACCTCGTGTGTCCCGCGTGGTTACCGCGTGGTAGCTTTGTGCTTATCCCTTGTGTTCCTGTGTGTTCACTACCCTTCCTTGTGCTTCCCAAGTGTATCCCTTTGATTCCCTGCGTTCCTGTGTCTTGTGGTTGTGTGCTATGGAGCAAATCCGCCGTTGTCCTGGGCCTAGAGCCGAAAAATCGTGTGGAGCGTTCCTCTCCAAGCCTGAAGTGGATCCTCACTCCCTTTGCTCTTCCTGTAGGGGCAAGATGTGCTCTCCTTCTGATACGTGCTTTGAGTGTGTTGGTTGGAGTGAGATTCAGTGGGTGCAATACGGCACGAAGAAAAAGAAGTCGTCGAAACGTTCGCCCAGAAAATCTAGCGTCTCTTCGCCGCTACCGTCACCCAGTGGACGGTCCGACGGGGCTTCTGTCTCGCCTTCCCCTACACAGAGTAGGGGACGAGGTAAGTCCGTTGCGGGGAAAGAGCCGAGGGTTCTTCCCCAGGAGTCTAGTGTGTGTGAAGTGGGAGTTGCGGGGCCTTCTCGGGCTAGTGGGGAGCCTGGTAGTGCTGTGTCGGGGGGTTCTGGAGACTCGGCTCTTGTGCTTGGGGGGCACGTTTCCTCCGACGATCCCTCATGGTGTAGTAATGTTGTTCCTGTTTCTTCGCCCCCTTCGTGGGCCTGTGTTTCAGGTTCTTCGGCAGGCGGCGACACCCAGGGTAAGTTAGACTCCACGGTAAGTGATTCCTTCGGGTGGAAGCTCCCTAAAACGCCAGGTAGGTCCCCTATGCGGATGGAAGAGGGCCTGGATACCTGGTTCCCTAGTGTTAGGCGCCAACCCTCGTTCCCAGCTCCTCTGACGACCGTCCCAGAAACCTTCCTGCAACCCTCTACCTCGGGTACGCAACGAGTCGCGAAACCCTCTGCGGCCCCCGCTTCTGCCCGCCGTGCGGGTGGTACAGTGTCGTCGGGCTCTTCGGACCGTGGGGCGTCATTCTCTTCAGAAGAAGAAGCCAGGAGGAGACATCGGCGCCAGAGGGAGCGGTCCAGGAGCAGGCGTTCCCGCTCAAGATCCCGTTCGAGGTTCAGCAGGAGACGGTCCCGCTCTCCACGGAGGAAACACAGGAGGAGTAGGTCCCCCGATGGTGATTGGGTATTCGTTCCCCGTAAGTCAGAGTTACAGTGTTCCCCAGACCTGCAATCCAGGGATTTCTCACTACGGAGACCATCCTCCAGACGTAGATATGACCCTCGCAGGGAGAAATGCGAGAAGGCCTCTTCAGGCAGGCGTAATGCCGCGAAGCTTCCGGTTCACCCCGCCCAGCGGGGGGAACCGTGCTTCCTTACGGGCATCCTGGCCGAATCAGCCCAGCTGGTTCGGCCCTCGGACTTTAAGGAACGGTTCCCGCCGTCGGGTCAGCCCACGGGATCCGCGTCCTAGTCCCCCAGAGAGAATGATCGGACGGTAGTCCTCGCCGGCTCGGCGATGCCAGTTCTGACCCCCGTACCTGGTGCGGAGGTTTCCGCCGGGGAAGACCAGTACCTCCGCAGGGGAGTGCCTGTTGTGCCAGAACCAAGGCGCCCGGTGGGAGTGCCCGGTGACCCGGCTCCTCGAGATCAGGTCGAGGGTTCTGCCGACGGTAGGGAAGGTTCCCCGACCGAGGACTCGGCCTATCGGAAAGTTATAAGCCTGATCCGAAGGCATCACAGAATTGAAGAGCCAGTTGCTACCGATGAGGACTACTGGAGGTCCAGCCTTACCCGTTTGATGCAAGCACCTGTCCAACAGAAATCCTCCCTGGCCCTTCCTGTGGCCCGAGATCTCGTCCTGGGACGAGCGCACGTTGATAGAGTTGTAGCAGGCAATGCCGAAGCTCCCAAAACGCAGAGCTCTTCGAAGTTGCTCCAAGGGCTCAAAACACAGAGCAGGGTTTATGTGCCAGAGGGACAACGACCGGGAGCCTGCAAGGTGGAGCCTGCCCTCGACATTCTGGGACAGGGTGCCTCGGAGGACAGAGCCTCTTCAGCCCCGATTTGTTTTTCACAATCGGAGGCTGCGATGATGGAGGAGATGTCTAAAGACCTAGTTCACGTCTCCTCTTGGTTGGACTGGTGGGCTTCCACACTAGTAGGTGTGCAAGCAACATATGACCTGATGGACCCAGAACAGCAAAGCCTCCTGAGGGAGCTTATCATCTCCGGAGGCAAGACCCTGAAGTTCCTCACCTACCAGTCCCTCGCCCTGTCAGAGAATTGGGTTCTTCGCAAAAGGGACACCATCCTGGCGAGGCTTTCCTGGAAGATCCCAGACAGAGAGGCGAGGGCCATGAGGAGCCTTCCTGTGTGGGGTGACTCCTTGTTCCCCTTGAAGGAGTTAGAGGAGATCATGGAGAAGGTGGCTAAGAGAAAAGAAGTGAACGCTCCCAGGCCTCCACCGGTAAGGAGGCCCCCCTACAAGAGGTCAGCCTCAGACGGTTCCTCGGCTTCTCAGGCCCCGCCTAGCCTGACGAGGAGAGAAGCCCCTTCTTCCTCGTGGGCCTCAGCGCCTCAGCCCCCCCGTAGAGGAGCCCCAGCAGCGTCGGCCTCGTTTAGGACAGGTTATTCTGCCTCCAGGAGAGGCCGTTCAGGCCGCTCCTCCAGGAGGAGGTAGAGTGGGAGGCCCCCTACTCCTGCCCAAGCCTCAGGTTGGGGGATGCCTCAGACTACATTGGCAAGCATGGAAGGCTCACGGAGCAGAGCCCTGGACAGTGCCCGTACTGAAGGAGGGTTACAGGTTACCGTTCTTAGCAGAACCCCCCCCTCTAATTCCGGCCAGCCTGTCGGAGTGGTTGGTACCCAAGGACCCGTTGAAGAGGGCTGCCCTTCAAGAAGAGGTGTCCACGATGTTGGAAAAGGGCGCCATGGAGGAGATCCTGCACCCAGGGCCAGGTTTCTATAGCCGTCTGTTCCTGGTAGAAAAGGCGACGGGGGGGTGGAGACCGGTGATAGATCTGTCGGCTCTCAACAAGTTTGTACGAAAGACAGAGTTCAAAATGGACACTCCGAAGTCAGTCCTGCTGTCCTTGAGGGAGAAAGACTACATGATGACCATAGACCTCAAGGACGCTTACTTCCAAATTCCGGTCCATCCCTCAAGTCGGAAGTTTCTCCGGGTGAAATGGGGTACCCAGATCCTGCAATTCAAGACCCTTTGCTTCGGATTGTCAACAGCTCCCCAGGTATTCACGAGAGTCTTCACGACAGTCTTGGTGTGGGCTCACGAGCGAGGCATTCGCCTCATCCGATACCTGGACGACTGGTTGCTTCTTTCCTCCTCGAAGGACGTTTTGAAGGAGCAGGGTATAAAGCTTCTCCAGTTTTGCAAGGGTCTGGGTATCATGATCAACCCAGAAAAATCGAACCTATCTCCCTCCACCAGAATGACCTATTTGGGGATGACACTGGATTCCCTACTAGTGAAAGCTTTCCCGTTGGAGGAGAGGATAAGCAATCTGATGAAGATCCTTCGTCCGTTCCTGTCGGGGCAACCCAGGAGGGCGAAGGACTGGCAAAGACTAATAAGTCATCTGGTGTCGTTGGAAAAACTGGTTCCCCAGGGGAGACTCAGACTCAAGAGCCGTCCAATGGAACCTGAAGAACTTCTGGAACCAACTGGACTCGCCCCAGAAATTAATCCCAGTCCTACCAAACACAATACCCTCCCTGGAATGGTGGCATTGCCGGTCGAACTCGCTCAAGGGGATGCCCTTCGCGACCGACCCTCCCGAGTTACTTCTATTCACAGACGCCTCCAACCAGGGATGGGGAGCCCATCTCCTCAACGGGACGGCGAGAGGAACCTGGATGGACGGGGAGAAGGACCTACACATCAATGTCCTAGAGTTGAAGGCAGTCCAGAAAGCTTGCCTGCACTTCGTCGATCTACTAAGGGGAAACACTGTGGCGTTGATGTGCGACAACGCCACAGTGGTAGCGTACGTAAAGAAGCAAGGAGGCTTGAAATCAAGGGAGTTGTGCGTTCTCGCCCTAGAGATCCTAGATTGGGCAGAAGCGAA
>NC_090725.1:236093245-236098245 GCF_036898095.1 Palaemon carinicauda | reverse complement strand
AGATTCATGGAAAAGAAGCACATCCATTACATTTGTAGTACAGTACAGTAGTAGCCAACAGCAGCCTTACACCATTCTAATATGGTATGACTGCATCTGATTTGCGTTTCATGTTCAATTTAATTTTACTACGTACTGTATACAGTACTGAATTATCGTATGATCACATTCTCTTTTCGTGTTTTATTTCTTTCTGTGCTTAATTATATGTCATATGTAATGCAATGAACAATCAGTAAGAGCAGATATTACTAATTACAGTATTAATGGAATTACAGGTAACGAAATATCGTATTTGGGGTCTTCAGATATTGCGGTATTTTCGAAATTTTCGGAAAATCCGCGATATGTATTTATATATGGGTTATGGAAAAAACCCGCGAAGTGGTGAATCCGCGATGGTCGAACCGCGAAGTAGCGAGGGTTCACTGTACATACATATATATATATATATATATATATATATATATATATATATATATATATATATATATATATATATATATATATATTTGTTCCAACACGGTTACTTACCTAGAACTACCTTCTTAGGAGTTACTGGTAACTCTACCTAACCGACCAGCTTTTTTTATAGTTTACCCTCTTTCCGTTTTCTACGGGGTCAACCTCAGGCAGTGTGATATGTGCCCTGAGGCGACCCAGGGTCGGGAAGCGTGCTAGCTCAGGTCGTCGAATCGTCAGTAAGTTTCTGGTCGCGACGTGATCAACATCTTGCCGCGCTCTCTCTTACCTTGTGTGACCCTTTGTGTCCCCCGATCCTTTTTGCTTACCGCGTGTTACCCATGTGTTTCCCTTTCATTTTCCCTTTGCATCCTTGTGTCTCTTGGTGTGTTAGCGTTGCGTTATGGAGCATCCTCGTCGTTGCCCTGGGCCTGTGGCTGGGAAGTCTTGCGGGGCTTTCCTTTTCAAACCTGAGATTGATCCCCACTCCTTGTGCTCCATGTGTAGGGGGAAAGTGTGTTCCCCTGCCTCTACGTGCCCGGAGTGTGCTAACTGGACTGAGATCCAGTGGGTGCTCTTCGGGACTAAGAAGAAGAAGGCAACTAAGAAGTTGCCCAAGGACACCAGTATATCTTCGCCTGTGGTTTCTCCAGACGTCTCGGCAGACCGTAGCGCCTGTCCTTCTTCCCCTACCCAGCGTAGGGGACGAGGTAAGTCCGTTGCGGGGAAGAGGCCCATTGCCCTTCCCCAAGAGTCTGATATTCCTGTGGGGGAAGTGTCCAGTGTGGGGCAGGCATGTGTGGGGCCTGAGCGTAGTGCAGAAGTGTGGGTAGGAGGCGAGGGCCTGGTGCCCGCAGGTCCCGTCTCCTCGGAAGATCCTATGTGGGGTAGACTGAGTGTAGATACTTCCCTGGCCTCGTGGCGTGTTTCAGGTGCGTCAACCGCCGAGGGAGACACGGAAAAAGCAAGTTTGTCGTCTTCGGACTCCACCACGTGGGTGGCCTCTAGGACTCCCTTCAGGTCTCCCGTTAGAGGAGAAGATGATGTTGAGTAATGGCTCTGTAAAGGACTCGCTCGGTCCCCTCCAGCTCCCTCGTCTACGCTACCCCCTGTGTTTCTGCAGCCTCCCACGCCTGAGAAACGACGAGAATTTCCCCCCGCAGTCTTGGACGTTTCGGGCGGTCTGAGGGATTCGTCTTCATCCTCGTCATCGTCGTCGTCATCGGACTCTTCTTCTTCTTCGTTGTCAGAGGATGAGGACAGGAACCTTAGCAAGAGAAAGAGGGAGAAATCCCGCAAAAAGAAGAAGTCCCGTTCCAAGACATGGTAAGAAAAGATCGAAGTCCTCTAAAAAGAAAGCGAAGAGGAGCAAGTCCAAGGAGTGGGTGAATTTCACAGTGCCCCGGAGCGAGCTGTTTAGGTTTACCACAGCTGCGGCCGCTTCCGGGTGGCTCCCTAGAGCCTCGCCTTCTGTGTCTCATCCTCCTACCTCCTCCTTCGGACCAGTCGCTCGGCAAGAGGGGTCGAACCGGGCCCCCCGTGTAGTGACTAACCCAACGGTGGCCTCCGCTCCTTCTTCCCTTAGGAAGGATGTACGGAGTATGAAGGAAGGCTTAGCGTCGACCAAGGGCACCTTGGAGGCCTTCCTAAAGCACCAAGGGCGCCCGTCGGTCCGCATTAATCCCCCATCCACGGAGTCCCCCGTGGGACAAGGTACTCCCATGACGGATACCTTCGTCCCCACGGGGCAGCCCATACCACTGGCAGGCTCGTCTGCGTTGCCTTTCCCACCGTCACGGAGTACCCCCGTACGGAGTAACTGGTGACGGAAGACCTGGTGGAAGGAGGGGAGTGCTCGTCTGACGACATCTCCTCCTACCGTAAGGTTCTGGCCCTAATTCGTAGGCATCACCGATTGGATGAACCCAAGCCCTCAGCTGCAAAGGCCATGCTCTCCGGACTGTCCAGAATGATCGACAGCCCGGTGCAACAACAGCCCTCTTTGTCGCTCCCTCTCGCTCAGGACGTGAAGTTGGGGATGGAACAAATAGACGAGTACCTAGCAGGACTGGCGGAGGCCCCCAGAAGCCAGAGTTCCTCCAAGCTTCTTCAGGGCCTGAAATCCCGGAAACGTTTTTACGTCCCCGAAGGGCATCGCGGTGGACCCTGTGCGGTAGAAGCAGCGGTGACCTCACTGAACCAGGGAGCCTCGGAAGACAGGGCCTCCACTGCCCCTGTGTGCTTTTCCCCGTCAGAAGCCTCTATGATGGAGGACATGGCACAGGACCTGGTCTACGTGTCCTCCTGGTTAGATTGGTGGTCTTGCGCCTTGGTGTGGTTTCAGGCATCCCACGACCTCTTCCTCCCGGACAATCAGGCCATGCTGAGGGATCTAGTTAGTTCGGGAGGCAAGGCCTTTAAGTTTTTATCATCCCAGTCTCTGTCTGTGGCTACGAACTGGGTCCTTAGGAAGAGGGATACGGTACTGAGCAAACTGGTGCGGAAGTTACCGGACAGAGAAGCGAGGAGACTGAGGAATTTTTCTGTGTGGGGAAATGACATTTTCCCCATCAATTTGGTGGAAGATACAATGGAGAAAGTGAGGAAAGTGAGAGACGCGGATCCTAGGCCCCCCCCATGAGGAAGTCCGCGTTTAGAAGAGCCTCAACGGACGTCCCTCACTCCTCACAGGCCACACCCTTGCTGCCTCGAAGAGAACCACTGTCAGCTCCTTGGCTTCAAGCCTCGCAGCAGCCCACCCGTAGGACCACTGCAGGCCCTCAGTCAGCCTACAGACCCTCCTACGGTAACTCTAGGAGAGGTAGATCTGGCCGCTCCTCCAGAAGGAGGTAGGAAGAGAGGCCCCCTACTCCTTCAGGAGCCCCTAGTAGGGGGATGCCTCAGACATTTTTGGCAAGCATGGCGGGATCTCGGTGCGGATCCCTGGACTGTGACGGTCCTGAAAGAGGGCTATAGACTCCCTTTCTTAGAAGAGCCTCCCCCTCTCATCCCAGCCCACCGGGCCGAGTGGCTGGTTCCAAAGAACCCCTTGAAGAGGTCGGCACTACAGGAGGAAGTAGCGTCCATGATCGCCAAGGGAGCTTTAGAGACAGTGGAGAACCCCGGCCCGGGTTTCTTTAGCAGGCTCTTCCTTGTGGAGAAATCGACAGGAGGGTGGAGGCCGGTCATAGACCTCTCAGCCCTCAACAAGTTCGTCTCAAAGACGGACTTCAAAATGGACACCCCCAAGACAGTGCTAGCAGCCTTGAGGGAGGGGGATTTCCTCATGTCTCTTGACCTCAAGGATACCCATTTTCAAATCCCCGTGCACCCCTCCAGCAGGAAGTTCCTCAGAATCAAGTGGGAGTCCAGTGTCCTGCAGTTCAAAACCCTGTGCTTCGGCCTTTCGACGGCCCCACAAGTGTTCACGAGGGTGTTCACCACGATCTCGGCATGGGCGCACGAGAAAGGCATACGACTGATCAGGTACCTGGACGACTGGTTGCTTCTTTCTGCCTCAAGGGAACAACTGAAGGAGCAAGGCGTTATGTTGCTCGACCTCTGCAGGGTATTAGGGATCACGGTCAACCTAGGGAAGTCCCAACTAGTCCCCAGCACCAGAATGACTTACTTGGGGATGGTCCTGGACACCCAGTTAGTAAGAGCCTTCCCCTCAGGGGAGAGGTTAGCCAACCTGGAACATATCCTTCAACCCTTCCTGACGGGCCAACCCAGGAGGGCCAAGGACTGGCAGAAGTTACTGGGTCACCTGGTTTCGCTGGAGAAATTAGTACCGCAAGGGAGACTCAGGCTCCGCCCGGTACAGTGGAATCTGAAGGAGTCGTGGACCCAAGGCAAGGAGCCCCACAAAATAGTCCCAGTCCTCCCGAAGACGAGAGAGACCCTTCTTTGGTGGAACATCAGGTTGAACACAGAGAAGGGAATGCCCTTCGCCCCCGATCTCCCGGAAATGCTGCTGTTCACGGACGCATCGAAGGAGGGTTGGGGAGCACACCTTCTAGGGGAATCGACAAAAGGGCAGTGGTCCAGCGAGGAGGCGTCTCTCCATATAAACATCTTGGAGATGATAGCGGTTCTGAGGGCGTGTCGACAGTTCGTACACTTTCTGCGAGGAAACACTGTGGCGTTAATGTGCGACAACGCCACAGTAGTGGCGTATGTAAAGAAACAGGGAGGCATGAAGTCAAGAGTTCTATGCGCCCTAGCCGCGGAACTGTTAGAGTGGACGACAGAAGAAGGGATAGAACTGACGGCAAGGTTCATCCCAGGAAAGAGGAACGTGGTGGCCGACGGCCTCAGCAGGGTGGGTCAAGTGATAGGTTCAGAGTGGACCCTACACCCGGAGGTAGCTCGGGCAGTCATCCTAATGTGGGGCTCCCCAGTGATAGACTTATTCGCCACACGTCTGAACGCCCAACTCCCCGTGTTCTGTTCTCCGATCCCAGACCCGTCGGCAGCGTTCGAGGACGTCTTCCAACATCCCTGGGACGACCTCGATGTGTACGCCTTCCCTCCCT
>NC_090725.1:235938245-236085745 GCF_036898095.1 Palaemon carinicauda | reverse complement strand
CGCGGTCTTCCGCGCGAGCGCGCCAGCAGCCTTCCGCGAGAGCGCGCCAGCGGCCTTCTGCGCGAGCGTGCCAGCGGCCTTCCGCGCCAGCGCACCAGCGACCTTCCGCGCGAGCACGCCAGCGACCTTCCGCGCGAGCGCGCCAGCGGTCTTTCGCGCCAGCGGTCTTTCGCGCCAGCGGTCTCTCGCGCCAGCGGTCTTTCGCGCCAGCGGTCTTCCGCGCGCGCTAGTGGTTTTCCACGCGCATGCCACGCAATCGCGTGCCCATGCACCCACGCTTGCGCAACCAGTCAGGCGCTTCAGCGCATTCTAGGGAGACAGCACAAAACTACACAGTGCCTTACTGCGTGCCAGCGCTCACCTGCGGTCTCATATCCAGCACCCTCCTGCTCACTTGCGCTTGTCAGTGCGCCAACTCTTCACAAAGAGCCAGCGCTTGTCTGTTCGCCAGCGCTCTTCCGCGCTTTCCTGCGTCCTCCTGCGCATTTGCGGTCTAAGATCCAATGTGCCAGCTCATGCCAAAGAGCCAGTGCTTGCAGATCCAATGCGCCAGCGCTTGCCAAAGAGCCAGCGCTTGTGTGCGCTCATCTGCACATTCACCGGAAACTGCGCTTCAGCAGAAACTGAGCACCAGTATCATCCTGTGTGCCATCGCTCTAGTACTCTCCTGCACACTCGCGCAATAAGCAGAAAAAAGGAATAAAACTTTTTGGACAGGTCACCATTGTCCCAGTCCTCTCCCCGCAAAGGCATAACATGGTCACCGGGAAAAGAGGACCTTTCACGGCTGTCATCGGTGGATATTCGCCCTTCGAAAGAGCACATCCCAGTTCCTGATCGTCCTGCCAGCGGACCTGCCGACCTACCAGCGCTACCTTACGCTACAGTTAGTCCTTGGACTTTGGTCTTGGACTCTTCTGTGGATCGTTCCTGCATCTGCGTGCCAGCTCACCTGCACTTGCGCGCCAGTGCTTTCCTACGCGCCTGCGCTCATGCATGCCATCATTATCATGCGCACCATTGCTTCCGCACGCGCGTTAGCACCAACAGTCTTCTGCGCGCGCGCACGTGGTCTTCTGCGCGCGCACGCGGTCTTTTGCGCGAGCGTGCCAGCGGTTTTTTGCGCGAGCGTGCCAGCGGTCTTCCGCGCGAGCCCGCCAGTGGTCTTCCGCGCGAGCGCGCCAGCGGTCTTCCGTGCCAGCGGTCTTCCGCGCCAGCGGTCTTCCAGCCAATGTGCCAACCGGTCTTCCGCACGCGCTAGTGGTTTTCCATGCGCATGCCACGCAATCGCGTGCCCATGCACCCACGCTTGCGCAAACAGTCAGGCGCTTCAGCGCATTCTAGGGAGACAGCACAAAACTACACAGTGCCTTACTGCGTCCCAGCGCTCACCTGCGGTCTCGTATCCAGCACCCTCCTGCTCACTTGCGCTTGTCAGTGCGCCAACTCTTCCCAAAGAGCCAGCGCTTGTCTGTTCGCCAGCGCTCTTCCGCGCTTTCCTGCGTCCTCCTGCGCATTTGCGGTCTAAGATCCAATGTGCCAGCTCTTGCCAAAGAGCCAGTGCTTGCAGATCCAAAGAGCCAGCGCTTGCCAAAGAGCCAGCGCTTGTGTGCGCTCATCTGCACATTTACCGGAAACTGCGCTTCAGCAGAAACTGAGCACCAGTATCATCCTGTGTGCCATCGCTCTAGTAATCTCCTGCACACTCGCGCAATAAGCAGAAAAAAGGAATAAAACTTTTTGGACAGGTCACCATTGTCCCATTCCTCTCCCTGCAAACGCATAACATGGTCACCGGGAAAAGAGGACCTTTCATGGCTGTCATCGGTGGATGTTCGCCCTTCGAAAGAGCACATCCCAGTTCCTGATCGTCCTGCCAGCTGACCTGCCGACCTACCAGCGCTACCTTACGCTACAGTTAGTCCTTGGACTTTGGTCTTGGACTCTTCTGTGGATCGTTCCTGCATCTGCGTGCCAGCTCACCTGCACTTGCGCGCCAGTGCTTTCCTACGCGCCTGCGCTCATGCACGCCATCATTATCATGCGCACCATTGCTTCCGCACGCGCGCTAGCACCAACAGTCTTCCGCGCGCACGCGGTCTTTTGCGCGTGTGCCCGCGGTCTTCTCTGCGAGCGCGCTAGCGACCTTGCGCGCAAGCGTGCCAGCGGTCTTCCGCGCGAGCCCGCCAGTGGTCTTCCGCCCCAGCGGTCTTCTGCGCCAGCGGTCTTCCGCGCCAGCGGTCTTCCGCGCCAGCGGTCTTCCGCACCAGCGGTCTTCCGCGCCAGCGGTCTTCCGCGCCAGCGGTCTTCCGGCCAGCGTGCCAGCTGTCTTCCGGCCAGCGTGCCAGCGGTCTTCCGCACGCGCTAGTGGTTTTCCATGCGCATGCCACGCAATCGCGTGCCCATGCACCCACGCTTGCGCAACCAGTCAGGCGCTTCAGCGCATTCTAGGGAGACAGCACAAAACTTCACAGTGCCTTACTGCGTGCCAGCGCTCACCTGCGGTCTCATATCCAGCACCCTCCTGCTCACTTGCGCTTGTCAGTGCGCCTACTCTTCACAAAGAGCCAGCGCTTGTCTGTTCGCCAGCGCTCTTCCGCGCTTTCCTGCGTCCTCCTGCGCATTTGCGGTCTCAGATCCAATGTACCAGCTCTTGCCAAAGAGCTAGTGCTTGCAGATCCAATGCGCCAGCGCTTGCTAAAGAGCCAGCGCTTGTGTGCGCTCATCTGCACATTCACCGGAAACTGCGCTTCAGCAGAAACTGAGCACCAGTATCATCCTGTGTGCCAACGCTCTAGTACTCTCCTGCACACTCGCACAATAAGCAGAAAAAAGGAATAAAACTTTTTGGACAGGTCACCATTGTCCCATTCCTCTCCCCGAAAACGCATAACATGGTCACCGGGAAAAGAGGACCTTTCACGGCTGTCATCGGTGGATGTTCGCCCTTCGAAAGAGCACATCCCAGTTCCTGATCGTCCTGCCAGCTGACCTGCCGACCTACCAGCTCTACCTTACGCTACAGTTAGTCCTTGGACTTTGGTCTTGGACTCTTCTGTAGATTGTTCCTGCATCTGCGTGCCAGCTCACCTGCACTTGCGCGCCAGTGCTTTCTTACGCGCCTGCGCTCATGCACGCCATCATTATCATGCGCACCATTGCTTCCGCACGCGCGCTAGCACCAACAGTCTTCCGCGCGCGTGCACCAACAGTCTTCTGCGCGCGTGCACGTGGTCTTCTGCGCGCGCACGCGGTCTTTTGCGCGCGTGCCCGCGGTCTTCTGTGCGAGCGCGCTAGCGACCTTGCGCGCGAGCGTGCCAGCGGTCTTCCGCGCTAGCCCGCCAGTGGTCTTCCGCGCCAGCGGTCTTTCGCGCCAGCGGTCTTCCGCGCCAGCGGTCTTCCGCGCCAGCGGTCTTCCGCGCGCGCTAGTGGTTTTCCACGCGCATGCCACGCATTCGCGTGCCCATGCACCCACGCTTGCGCAACCAGTCAGGCGCTTCAGCGCATTCTAGGGAGACAGCACAAAACTACACAGTGCCTTACTGCGTGCCAGCGCTCACCTGCGGTCTCATATCCAGCACCCTCCTGCTCACTTGCGCTTGTCAGTGCGCCAACTTTTCACAAAGAGCCAGCGCTTGTCTGTTCGCCAGCGCTCTTCCGCGCTTTCCTGCATCCTCCTGCGCATTTGCGGTCTAAGATCCAATGTGCCAGCTCTTGCCAAAGAGCCAGTGCTTGCAGATCCAATGCGCCAGCGCTTGCCAAAGAGCCAGCGCTTGTGTGCGCTCATCTGCACATTCACCGGAAACTGCGCTTCAGCAGAAACTGAGCACCAGTATCATCCTGTGTGCCATCGCTCTAGTACTCTCCTGCACACTCGCGCAATAAGCAGAAAAAAGGAATAAAACTTTTTGGACAGGTCACCATTGTCCCATTCCTCTCCCCGCAAACGCATAACATGGTCACCGGGAAAAGAGGACCTTTCACGGCTGTCATCGGTGGATGTTTGCCCTTCGAAAGAGCACATCCCAGTTCCTGATCGTCCTGCCAGCTGACCTGCCGACCTACCAGCGCTACCTTACGCTACAGTTAGTCCCTGGACTTTGGTCTTGGACTCTTCTGTAGATCGTTCCTGCATCTGCGTGCCAGCTCACCTGCACTTGCGCGCCAGTGCTTTCCTACGCGCCTGCGCTCATGCACGCCATCATTATCATGCGCACCATTGCTTCCGCACGCGCGCTAGCACCAACAGTCTTCCGTGCGCGTGCACGTGGTCTTCTGCGCGCGCATGCGGTCTTCTGCGCGCGTGCCTGCGGTCTTCTGTGCGAGCGCGCTAGCGACCTTGTGCGCAAGCGTGCCAGCGGTCTTCCGCGCGAGCCCGCCAGTGGTCTTCCGCGCGAGCGCGCCAGCGGTCTTCCGGCCAGCGAGCCAGCGGTCTTCCGCACGCGCTAGTGGTTTTCCATGCGCATGCCACGCAATCGCGTGCCCATGCACCCACGCTTGCGCAACCAGTCAGGCGCTTCAGCGCATTCTAGGGAGACAGCACAAAACTACACAGTGCCTTACTGCGTGCCAGCGCTCACCTGCGGTCTCATATCCAGCACCCTCCTGCTCACTTGCGCTTGTCAGTGCGCCAACTCTTCCCAAAGAGCCAGCGCTTGTCTGTTCGCCAGCGCTCTTCCGCGCTTTCCTGCGTCCTCCTGCGCATTTGCGGTCTCAGATCCAATGTGCCAGCTCTTGCCAAAGAGCCAGTGCTTGCAGATGTAATGCGCCAGCGCTTGCCAAAGAGCCAGCGCTTGCCAAAGAGCCAGCGCTTGTGTGCGCTCATCTGCACATTCACCGGAAACTGCGCTTCAGCAGAAACTGAGCACCAGTATCATCCTGTGTGCCATCGCTCTAGTACTCTCCTGCACACTCGCGCAATAAGCAGAAAAAAGGAATAAAACTTTTTGGACAGGTCACCATTGTCCCATTCCTCTCCCCGCAAACGCATAACATGGTCACCGGGAAAAGAGGAAAGAGGCTTCACAGAAGGATTCAAGATCCCGAAGATTCCATCTTTTCCTTGACAGACCACCGTCAGCAAACAAGAAAGCATCAACAGACTGATCTCTAGATCACTGTCTGCTGATGGCTAGTTCATGGTTTGCTGATCGCTAGCTCGCCGATCATCAGATTGCCAATTGCTAGTTTAGCTCTGATCATTGACCTCTAGTCCCTCCAATGACTAACCATCTCCGATTGCTAGCATTCCAATCACTGATTGCTAGTCAATAATCAGTCATCAGCTTGCTGATCACAAGATCACTGATGGGCAGCTCATCTTTCTTCGATCATTGAACTCAGCTTGCTTATCTCTGACCAGCCCATCGTCAGCTTGCTGATCTCTGACCAACCAGGAGGGACCGTAGTCAGCTTGCTGATCTCTGACCAAATAGAGGGACCTTAGTCAGCTTGCTGATCTCTAGCATACCGATCACCTGTCCGCGATCTATCGCTGATCATCGATGGCTTGCCATCACCAACTGACTATCATTAAACCATTCTGCTGTCTCTCAGGGCTCTCAAAGCAGATTACCAACTCATTTATTGCCAACCTACCTTGGCTGACTGACCAGACAGCCTTCATCTGCCTGTCAGTTACCATCCTCGGCTCACTGACCGCCAATTCACCGATCATTGGCAATTCGCCAGCAGTTCGTGATTTGGACTTACTAGTCAACCTCTGCCTGTTTTTCCCTAGATCAGAAGGTATACAACATACTTCTCGCTACTGGCCGTTCGCCATCACACTAAAGTGATCGGCAAACGATCGACAACCCTCATCAGCGGCTTGTCGACAGGGGACAACTTGGCGAGCACTCTCCAGTTGCACAGTAACCACGATACCCAACCGTTAACCATTGATTAACATTCGCCAGATTGATTCTATTCTAAGGAATAGCATCAATCCTATCAGGGCGCTTGGTAGGGTTAAGGGTTGCCTTCCTTCTGTTAGTTAAAGGAATTCTCTCTCAGGGAATAATCCTTACACAGGGTATTGCATCTGATCCTTTACACCATGAGTCAAGACTCCAGCGTCAACAATCTCCCATGCAAAAGGATCCGCAAGGAGCTGTCCCTTTGGGTCGATGTCCACACCATGTTGGAGTTCGAACGAGGGCTAAGACCTCAGGTCTTCATTTGCACACTGGACCTAAAGGACACATACTTCCAGGCCCAAACCATCCATCTAGGTAGGTTGGAAGATTCAGTCTAGACAAATAAGAAACACCAGTTCAGGGCACTGTGCTTCAGTGTTTCCACTACACCCATCCTGGTCTCACAGGATCGACTTCTGTTTCCCCCGTTTCGGGACGACTGACTGACCTTAGCAGACTCAGTGGCAACCTTGCATTAGCACCGGAACTTCTGAAGTCTTTTTACCAAGATCCAGTGATCAAGGTAAACCTGTGGAAGTCTTCCCTGCTTCCCTCCCAGAAGACTGGTGTATCTGGGAATGATTCTAGACACTAATCTCTACAAAACTTTCTCAAAACGAGAAGAACTCCCATCCCAGAGTGAGTTGAGTCTGATTGGAATCAGGCCCTCGATCCCCCAGGCATTCTGACCCCCATGGGACCAGAAGTTTGGACGAAGCTCAAGGGATGGATGTCAGTCGAGAATCTACAGAGTGGTATAACCTTCTCATCCTTCCCCACCCCTAGGACTTGATGCTGTGCTTAGAACACATCAGAAGGAGAGAGGAGGGATCATAGTGCTGCTCCACACGACCTCAGCCTTCTGGACAGAGTCTGAAATTACCTTCACTTAGATTTCTTAAGAGATGAAGGCCAACTTTCCGGTCCTTCAGCAGCCTCATCGGTTACTGACAGACCACTCAGTGATGTGATGGGCGACAATACCACACACCACATAGAGGCTCACATTGGCAAGCAAGAAGGAACTTGCTCGTAGCCTCTTCCCATCTAACAGTATAAACACTAAGATGGGCTAAAGTCCGTTCGGTAACACTATCAGCCCGCTTGATTCCAGACTAGAGGAATGTGTTCACCGACAATCTGTGCACAGCATCTCAGATATGGTTTACCGAATGGTCTTCGGATCACCTTGTAGCCGACAAAGTCCCGACTTTACGGGGTCCTCCAACTAGGGAGCTGTTCGCAACGCCCTGAACCTCAGGCTGCCGTTGCTCCCCAGCCCTAAACCCCAAGGCTCTCTGGCAAAAAAACAAAAAAAAAAACAAAAAAAAAACAGGCCAACAATGGTGGGTAAAACAATGACATTTACTTCTCGTCCCTGTTTTGTCTGGAGAAGGGCACTCAAGAAGGCTAGAACATTGGTCAGCCTCTCGAGGACTCTCATAGCTCCACTATGGCATTACGCAGAACAGTTTCCAAACCTTTTGCAGCTCCTGATAGAGTCTCCAAGAGAATCCTCTCCACATCACAGACAACCCACTTCGACACCTACCACAAGCTATAGCTTTTCTATGATTGTACGCCTGGAGACTACCCAGTACCTCCTCTTCCTCAGAGGCTTTTCGCAATAAGTTGCGAAAAGGTTGTCTAGATATCTGAGGAATTCCTCAGCATTAGTCTACCAGGCAGTATAACGTCTTGTGTGGCTGGTGTCATGTGAAAGTGTCTCTCTCCATTCGATGCCTCTATTCCAGCAATAGCGGAATCCTCCAGTATATGCAAGAGGAAAAGACCCCCTATTCAATTTCAACAGGTAAAGATTATGACTCAACCTTGATCCTTCACCTTCAAACTGAAAGGAAGGGACATCCCCTCATTGCTAGACCTTTCCTAACTCATACAGACTTACAACTTGCCTTTCTTCAGTCGGAATTGAGACCTTCCTTTTGGAACATGGTTCAAATTCTCCGGTCTCTAAAGAGACCTCCTTATGTTCCACTTCACCAGGCAACAAATTTTCACCTGGTTTAAGAAGACAATGTTCCTACACACTCTGACAGCAGCCATACGAGTCAAGGAACTTCATGGTCTCTCTTTCGACATCGCCCATTAATGAGAAGGGCGAAAGGCAATGTTCAGTTTCGTCCCCGAGTATGTCACCAGACACAGTCTCCAGAGGGGACAGATCCCACACAAGTCTCCACTTGGTAGCGGACAATCCAGATCATCCGTTACTGTACCCAGGGTAAGGTATGAGACTCTACTTTAAGAGAACGGCAACAGCTCACCCGGGTCCCCTCTTTTGTCATCAACACTGGGAGAGACTAAAGGAGGATCACCAAAACATCATCTCAACATGACGACTCACGATGTCAGGGGCATAGCTATGCCCCTGGTCCTTTTAAGCAGATTACTCTGTGATGCAGGTTTTACAAGAAAGGATGTGAATGCTCCAGGTGACTTTCACAACCTTTCTCCTGCAAGACGTGACACATAGGAACTCGATACGATCTCTATCGGTCTGGTGGTGACTGCACAACAGCTGGTTGTATACCTCAATCTTATTGGACAAGTAACAGAAGGTTGAGAGCACTGTTACCCAGTTTTAGTCTGCGTGAATGAAAAGATTTGACTGGTTCTTATTCTTTTCTTCATTCTACCCACTCGTGGGGAAAGCAGCTTCCTGGGTTCTCTGCATAAGCTGACCTCAAACCACTGCAGGTAAACCATGCTCCCTTGTGTATCTAGTATTAAGCTAATACTGTTGCGTCCCCATACCCTGGTGAGGTGGTATTGGGAAAGTCTTGGCTACATCAGTTGTTTCCTTCAATAGAATTGGAATAACTTTACCGAGACAGTCACACTTCTGCATGTCTCAACAGACAGCTTGCATAGGCCGTGGACCTTGCAGGCACTCCTTATTTTTGAGTACAGTACTAATATACTCAGATAAGGAGCCCCCGGGTAAAGCCAAAAGCCAGATTTGCAAGGATGTTCATCCTTCCTATTGGGTGAGTCACCCCTAATAAATAGCGTGGTTTGTATTCCAGTTTCGGAAAAAATGACAAATTCGTAGATAATTTGTATTTTTCCTAACTATACAAACCTTAGCTAATTATACAAACTTGCCTGCCAGCCCTATCCCCCTTGAAGGCCTACCTCCAATCAAAGTGAGCTAAATCACAGGTGTGTGAGCGGGAGTGGTAGCAAGCTACCCCCCGCTAACTAGCGGTGTGGGTAGTTAACCCTCGCTAAATTTTAATGGCTCGTCATTTCAGCTTCGCCGAAAGTATAACCCCGAATAAATAGCTAAGGTTTGTATAGTTAGGAAAAATAAAAATTATCTTCAAATTTGTCATATTAGAATGCATTGTGCTTTGTTTTTATATACAGTACAATATATCTATTCAAGCAATTTTATTTCCAGTCTGCTAACTCAGGGAAATTTGTACACCCTTACACCTTTAACTGATGCCAAAGGATTGACTAAACTTCTTGTTGCATCATTGCAAAGAAAGGTGAGTTCAAACCTCCCTTAAATTGATGTGAGTCTGTATATTACATTTAACTGATGAAGAAAATTCTTTTTTCTCTATTCTTGCTACTGAAAGTTTGTGAACAAACATAGCTATGCTATACAAACCTGAGTCCTTTGAAAAGGGGAATGTCCAGTAGAGCTGCAATAGCTGTTGAATTCATTAATGGGGTAGTTAAAAGTAGGTGGTGAATGGTTGTGAGTACCTCCACCTATTCTCCTGTCAAAGACTCCACTTTTGACATTCTACTCAGGACTGGGGGTGTTGGAAACGGTGGTAAGTTTTAACTTTAAAGGACTCAGGTTTGTATAGCTAGGAAAAATGCAAATTACTTTTGAAATTGTATTTGTTATTGCGAGTACACAAACCTTTAGTTCATCAAAATAAGGAGACTCGCCTACTGGTGGGAACAAGTCCCCAAGAACCAAACTGGTTGGTTCTTTTTCTTCCGTGGAATATGCTAAGCTCCCTGATCATGTATGAGATTGAGGGAGATGACACCAGCAACTTCCTATCAGCCTCATCATATTGCTGAGTAGGCTGATAGGGCCAGGTCAGTACTTGGTTATGTACCTGATATTCAGTCACTGAGAGAATCTTTCTCTCCTCGAGGAGAGATGCAATATGATATGAAATACCTGGCCTATGATGACCAATGGATTTGGGGATGATTGGGGAGAACTACTTGTAACAGATTTAGTCTAATAAGAATGGTGCTCAGAAGTGTAGCTCACCAGTATTAATGTCAGATCCAGTGTGTAATGTATGACCACTTCATCCCCAAGAAAAGAAAGGGAAGATGTTGAAGAACCAGTCATTCTACCCTTCATTCCTGACTTATATTGAATATGTTAACCGAGACAACATGCTTCCTGTCCTGTGTGGGAGTTTTGCTGGTTAAACAACTACTTGAGCAGCTACCACTGGCCTAACAATATTGTCAAAGGAATTTTGGGTACAGTATTTATCATTAAGTAGAAGGCAGTGAGGATTGTTTGGTGCTTCCAAAATCCTTTCGTCATTACCTGGCCGTAGGGAAAATTTTTCTGGAAGGCAAAGGAGGGGAAAATACCCAACTTAATGAGCTCTAGCTCGTGTTGGTACCTCAACGGTCAAGGCATATGGTCTATGCATATGCCTTGCCACTGCTAAAGAAGAGTTGTTGACATTTAGGTTTGTGATGCTAAATCCTCTTCAGATAGCACAGCAGATCCATCATGGGACTCTAAAGTTTCTCTTCTCGATTATCACCGGATGCTACACATAGACAGAGGATGGGGAAGTTATGATTCTGTCTCTGTGTATCGATGGGTTCTGGCCACAAATTCAGGCACTGTGTTGGTTATTACATAAGAAATACTGTGCAACCCATTTACTCTCTTTAACGATGCTAAGGGTAGCAATATAAAACAGTCTTGAGAGTCCGATCTCCATCTGACGACCTTCTCAAAGGCTCATATGGGGTATGAGTAAGAGACCTGAGAGTATGGATCATGTCTCTTCAGGGTTGGGTTGGGAAAGATGCTAAAATTTCCACGAACATAGACAACTCCTACGATATGAAGTCTATACCCTTCAGTTGGAAATCAGTGCTTAAGGCTGAGTAATAGCCTTTCACAGCCCCAGCTGAGAAGAGCTTCTCTTGGGGAAGATAGATGAGGAAGTCTGTGTTATGGGCTAGAGATGCTCCGTTCAGAGAAATACAGTACCCCTTCTCCAGCATTGAAGATGTCGCTGACAGAGATGAATGTGCCATGGGAACCTTGACCTAAAAAGCTAACAGATCATGATACCACTCTGCTTGTGGCCATCTGGGAGCTACTAGGGTCATTCTGAGCTCTGGCATTATCACCACTTGGTTGATCAGCCAGTGAATCATGCTGAAGAGGGATAGGCTTAGGCATCCAGATGATCTCATGGTTGTTGGAAAGCATCTTTGAACACTGCCTACAGATCTATGATGGGGGGGGGATCAAAACACTCGGGGATTCCTGTTTAGGTGTTTGGCAAATGGGTCGATTCCTGGTGAGCCCCTTAAGGCAAGAAAACTTTCTGCAATACAAGGATGAAGGGATCACTCTTAATTCTACAACCTGCCTCTGGTGAGTAAAAATGCTAGTAAATTCCTCTTGCCAAGAATATGCCTGGCTAATACCTCCAAGGCATAAAATGCTATCCATATGTATATTCTTTTTGACATCTTGCAAAAGGAGAGAAAAGCCTTGCCTCCTTGCGTATTGACATAAACTACTACAGTAGTGTGGTTGCTCATCAGCACTACTGACTGTCTTATCAAATGTTCTTGGAATGCATGCAGTGTTGAGAAATGCTGCTTGCATTTCCTGGATGATAATGTGCATCTGCTGACCAAATACCTGACGTGACTAGGTCGTCCAGATGTGTACCCCATCCCTCCTTCAATGCATCTGAGAACAGTTGTGTGGCCCACACCTCCTTCAACGCATCTGAGAAGTTAAAAGAAACAATTGTTACTTGATCTATCATTTTCCAATTAGCATATTAATTCCAATAGTTTTATTTGAAATGCTTCTCTCATATTTTATTTACTTGTACTTTGAGTTGAATCGCATAAAGTTAACCGGAGTTTCATTCTTGTTGTCGATGCCTGATACTTTATAGTTTTTAGCTCTGTGGTTCTTGATTATAAAGCCTATAGAAGCAAAGAAACAAAGATTTCATTTATTACAGAGAGAGAGAGAGAGAGAGAGAGAGAGAGAGAAGAGGAGAGAGAGAGAGAGAGAGAGAGAGAGAGAGATTTGAAGTTTTCTGGCATCCTGACATCGAATAACAGAGAACTAATACTCTCTCTCTCTCTCTCTCTCTCTCTCTCTCTCTCTCCTCTCTCTCTCTCTCTCTCTCTCTCTCTCTCTCTCTCTCTCTCTCTCTCTCTCTCTCTCTTTAAATATTAAATTTTGTTTCGGAAGCATTACTGTATTACATTTTAGAAAATTATGATTACTTGAATAGTTAATTGTGCCTTAATAAAACATTTATATGCTTTTGTTTTAAATTTTGGGTATATTTTATCAATTCTAAGTATTTTGGGTGCAGTGATCAGCTGCTGATCTGATCACGGCACCCAAAATACTTAGATTGATAAAATACACCTAAAATTTAAAACAAAAGTACATAAGTGTTTTATTAAAGCTCAATTAACTATTTAAATAATCATAATTTTCTAGAATGCAGTAATGCTTCCGAAACAAAATCGAATATGAGAGAGAGAGAGAGAGAGAGAGAGAGAGAGAGAGAGAGAGAGAGAGAGAGAGAGAGAGAGAGAGAGAGAGATAGAGAGAGAGAGAGAGAGAGAGAGAGAGAGAAGATCAGCTGTTGAAAGGTAATTGAGTGCACAGTTTTTGTTTATCTAAAAGAAACAATTATCGAGATGATCAAGTTTTTAGTTTCTAAAATAAGCTGTATTTCTGTTTAAGAAAGTATAGATAACATACCGCACAAGAGACAACACATAAGTTGCATCATGCTACTAGAGTAGCGGCGTAGGCTACGAGTCTTGAACGAAAACACAGAACACTTACAGTAAGTACAGTTAAGCTGTACTGTATTAATATTACTGTACATATATTACAGTAATGTACCGTACAGTGTCAGTGAGGATTAGGTTACTGAACAGTATTACTAGATAGGAACAACTTTTGTTATACAGAACAGTAAGGGGATGATGAGGACTCGGTAAACTTTACTTTAGCACAATACTGTACTGTAACCTTACAGTGTCCAGTACGCAGTGTACATGTGTGCAAATGTACTGTACACTGTACATATGATTATAAACTTGTAGAAACCAAATTAAAACAATATTAGGCAGTACATCTACTGTGTTAATCATCAGTTCGGGCACCCACTCGTGGCAATGGGCAGTGACTATTTAGGTTAGGAGTTAGCCCACCTTAGTGTAGTATTTATTTGTGAAAATTCGCTCATCGCGCCTGTGTCTGTAACCTAACTATCACAAATAACGAGGCTTGACTCTATTACATCATACTCATCAGCCCCCCCCCCCTCTCTCTCTCTCTCTCTCTCTCTCTCTCTCTCTCTCTCTCCTCTCTCTCTCTCTCTCTCTCTCTCTTTCTCTCTCTCTCTCTCTCTCTCTCTCTCATTATACATTTGCAAAATTATTTGTTTATTTGTGAATTATTTTCTTTTTATAATACTTCATATTCAAATTGCTAAAATATCAATATTATGATAATAAGTTCTGTAAAATATAAGTTGGCTGTACAGTTTCTTGATGAACTAGCCTATCCTTGAATATGGATGGGGGAGGGGGTGGAAGTGAAGTTGCCATTTTTGCATTTTTTTTTTCTAACCAACTGACAATTCATTATAATTCATTCAATAGAAAATAATATCTCTTACTTATTACTAATGGAGTCCTACCACTGTAACTGGGTTTTGAATAGAATAGATAACATTTCAATAACTGAAATGTGGACTTTGCTAAATAAAGAAGTTTAGTATTACTGGTGATTCCTTGTACAATCCCTATATGAATTTCGGTATACATTCTAGTTGTTTCTGCACAAATACAAACACTTCGCTATTTATGATATATATATATATATATATATATATATATATATATATTATATATGTATATATATATATATATATATATATATATATATATATATATATATATATATATATATATATATATATCAAATAAGCCATATATATTAATACATTAAAGTCTGGATTCTCTTAACGACCTAGGGATCAGAGCCCCAGGCGAAATCACTCAAAGACTCAGACTGGGAGGGATAATTACCCCAACTGCTAGTTAGTGGGTGGGGGGTAGCCCAGCTACCCTGCTTACTCACTCACCTGGGCTGAGCAACCACATAGTTTCTGGCTCAGTAGAGACCAGACACACAGTAACTCTCCTGCTTTTTGACTTGCCTTGATGCTAACCTTTTTCTCTTTTCTTTGCAGATTGTGTGGAAGTGTCATGCGTACTTGTCCTGGTCCCGAAGGCCGCTCCTGCGGTACCTTCATGTCTTCCTTAGAGACAGACCCCCACCTATTGTGTCCAGTTTGCCGGGGGCGCCGGTGTTCCAGGGACGACACTTGAACTGAGTGTAGGGAGTAGTTTGCCCCAGTGGGAGAGGTTTGTGCGATAGAAGAAGAAGAAGGCCAAGCTTGATTCTTCTCCTTTGGGCTCTTCCTCGAAGTTGAAGAAACAGCGGTCTTCTTCTACCCCACGATCTGCTCCCGAAGCTGCTCCTCTGCCGGTCCCTTCCGGGGATCATCCGAGTAGCAGAGCAGGCCTGGTTACTCCAGATCAACCTTATGGGCAAAGTGACAGCGCTATCTCCTCTAGTAAGACCGATCTGCCTCTTCCCCCAGGGAGCTCGTGCTCTATCTCTGACATTATGTCTTTATGGCCATCACTGGGCGTTGATGGTCACCCTTCTAAGGACGTTCTCTTTGAACTCCTTTAATTGGGAGTGGAGAGAGGAGGTGGTCATCTCCTTCCTTCGCGAAGGTTGATCCTCCTTCTGTGGGCGCAGGTGCTGCAGCCCGTCGATCGGACTTTTGGTCCCATGAGATCAAATTCGAGGACTTCATTGACCTACAAGGGGTGGTGGCAGAACAGAATCAAAAGCAGGATTCCCCTTCGGAAGAAAACATCATGGAACCTTCGGGTTCCAGTTGCGTTGAGCTGGGCCTCCACCTGCCCCGAGACAATTGTCACCCTCACAACGCCCAGATCCTCCCCCGAAGGAAAGGCCTGTGCCGATCTTGCCTCGAGGTAAGAGGGCTAAAATTCCAGCTGAGGTTTCGAAGCCCATACCGCCCCAAGGACATCCCTCCCAGAACATCGGGAGCGTGTGACCCCCCATGGCTGCGAGCATTATTTAATGTAATGTGGCGGCATTCGCAGGATTTCACTGTTGCCTGCTCTTGTCCTAGGCTCCTCTCCTTCTTCTTACCGCCAGAGGGAGTTCAGTGGACTCTGCCCCACCTGAGCCTCTACGCAAGGAGAAACCCATCTCTCCGTGCAAGAGGGCCAGGGAAGAGAGTGCTCCAGAACCACAGTGGAGTCCCCAGCAGTTCAAGTTACCACAGGCCTAACCCAAAGGGAGGAGGCAGAGGATACGACCATCTCCTCCAAAGGAAGACAGGAAAATCTCCTATATGGACTTGTTCCTCCATATCCCTGTTGAGGTAGTACCAAAGGAAGCATGCCTTCCAACACAGTGCGACGTGGTTCTTCCTGCCGAGTCCCATCTCCTTCTCAGGCCAGCAGAGACCGACAGGCCTACGCTGATTGAGGAACTTCTAGCCCAAGGCAGAGAGCTGAAGGATTTGTTTAATCCTCGGCCAGACCTCCTTTACCTCGACTTGAGAGGCAAAGGGAGTTGATCACATCCACAGGGATTGCCCTGTCCTTGGCCTATCCTAAGATGACGAAGGATGAACAAAAGAAGTCTGAACACGCCTTCTGGCAGGTGTTGGCCTGCATTCGTACCATCAACGGGCTGCCAGATCCATCGGCAGCCCCTCATGAAGGTAAGAGCACGGTCCTCAACCAGTTCTATGGTACCCGGAGACCCCTGAGGGCCAGTGCAGGTCTGCCCTGGTCAAAGGGGTTGATGAGTGCCAAGCAGAAGGCGGTGTCTCAGGGTACTGGTTCATCTTCCTCTCTTCATTCTAACAACTCCTCCAGACTCCTCCCGCCACCTTTTGTGCTGCAGAGACGGTACTCTGAGGTTATCAGTGAGCCTCTCCCATCGCTACCTCTTGACCACTCTATGGAGGCACTCTCAATGGGTATGCCCTTTGAGAAGTTAACGGGATTGCCAGTCTTGTTGTCGGCCTCTGAGATCCGCAATCAAGAAAAGTCGCATTGTACGCCATGTAGGCTATTTTGTGGCTTGATTTTTGGTTGGGGTCTGTGGGACAACAGGTCTGGTCTCAGGACTGGTCTCAGGAGTCCGTTAGGAAGTCTATGGAGACTTCCTGTTGTCCGGCATTCGGGCAATCGAGTTCCTCTCTTATCATGTGGTGAAATTTGGGACAACACCATTTTAAAAAGGAGGGACACTGTCATAGGGAAGTTCCATAGGCAACTCCCTCAGGCCAATGTAGTAAGGTTCAGGGACTCTCCTTTCAAGGGAAGTTCCCTGTTCAGCCCTGAGGATCTCGAGCGGGTAGCTGAAAAATGGAGAAAGTCCAATCACGACTCTCTCATCCATAAGGCCTTAACATCAAGGCCTTACCCTGCTCACCCACAGCAGAGACCAACAACTAAACTGCCGACGAAGAAGGTTAGAGACCCAAAACAACAGGGTCCCAAGGTATTTAAGGGGCCCGGCCGGAATGCCAATATATTGGGGTATAAGAAGAAAAACACAAAATCCTGAAAAAATTCACTGAGCTTCGTATGGCAATAGAAAATGCGTATACACAATATTTTGTTAAAATTCCTCTTACTTTCGTAGTTACAGGGTAATTATTAAAAGTAACTCAATAAACCAAAAACATTGTTCCCTACAAGAAAATGCTGTATTTCTTCTGTTATTGTAAATTTTTATAATTATTACATTCTAATGTAAAATAAATTGTGAACAATGGCATCTGTATAGCTTCCATGAGTCACAAGACTATGTATTACTCGGTAAATTACACCCTTCGCCCTTCAGTCCTATCACAAACCTCATAGAAAGTACATGTCTGAGTTTGATCTCTGACATTCACTCATTTTTATGTTTTTTCCTTGTTTTTGGCAAGAATTTTATCATTTGAAAGAGGAAAAGACAATTTCAACATCTTGCTAACATAAGGAAGAAGAAAGTTTGCTCTATTGAGAGTTCAGAAGTGGGTAATATTGGTAGTGATGCAAAGAGAGAGAGAGAGAGAGAGAGAGAGAGAGAGAGAGAGAGAGTGTGTGTGTGTGTGTGTGTGTGTGTGTGTGATGGAGGAGCGGCCACCTTGCCTGACGGGAGCCATAAGAAGCAAGATATTGAGCAGAAAGATCTTCATTTATGATTAAATTATGATAAATAACTTTTCGTTTAAAAATATCCAAAAAGGAACATAAAATTCATAATATTCAGAATTTGTAAATATTGTCTTTGTAAAAATACAAAGAAAAACTTAGAACGCCCTCTGACATTCACTAATTTTTACGTTTGTATTTTCTCATTTTCGGCGAGAATTTTATCATTTCAAAGAGGAAAAGACAAATTCAACATCTTGCCAATATAAGGAAGAAGAAAATTTGCTCTATTAAGAGTTCAGAAGTGGGTAATATAGGTTGTGGCGCAGAAAGAGAGAGATTGTGTTGTGGATGGAAGAGCAGCCGCCTTGCCTGACAGGAGCCAATAGATGCAAGATATTGAGCAAAAAGATCTTCATTTATGATTAAACTATGATAAATAACATTTTTTTCGTTTATTAATATCCAAAAAGGAACATAAAATTCATAATCAGAATTTATTGATATTGCCTTTGCTATACAAAGAAAAACTGAATGTCTGTATCTCAAAACTATACTGTACTTATTGACCTTCAATGTCTATCTTCTCCCTTAGTTTTAAGGATATAGCATTGAAATTTGGTGTATAACGTAGAAAGACATTATTAAACGATTAAATGTTGCCCTTTTTTCCCATTTTTATTTACTTTTTATTTCTTAATTTTTTCCCTGATTTTTAGTTTATTTTTTCACCATAATGAAAAAATTCATATACTGTATAGCAAAAAAATTACTTTTAAGAAAAATGACTCCTCATTTTATTGGGAGGTCTACATCAGGTCTATATAGAGTAGTAATCCCAGGTCTTAATATTAATTATCAAGAGAGGAGATAGAATTGGAAAAACACTCATTTTCAGGATAATTCGCCCAGGTGTCGCAAAACCGAATGTCAGAGGCAAAAATCCTATGCAGTTTGGAGATGTCCTAAGTCACCTTATTAAGGGGTATGAATGTCATAGTCCTGTCCTTGAAAAACAGCATTAGCTGGCTGGCCCCTTAAGCAGACCTTTCGAGGCAAAATATCCTTCTGTGGAGGTAGGGGGAAGAGGGGGTCTGGCTGTGCCAACCCCTCTAGTACAGGCAGTCCTCCCATACGACCACCTGTGGGGGGTGCCTGCGGAGCTGCTGGCAGAGGTGGCTTCATCACGGGACCGAACCGTGGACAATCGAGGTTATTCGTTTAGGGTATTCACTCTATCTCTCCCTCCACTGACTCGAGTGCCACATTCATCAAACACCTATGCGAAGGGATCTGCACAGGAATTAGCCCTTTTGGCAGAAGTCCAGATCATGTTAGAGAAGGGTGCTCTCCAAGAGGTCCTCGACGGGTCCCCAGGCTTTTACAGTCAAGTCTTTCTTGTGAGAAAGGCGTCTGGAGGCTGGAGACCAGTCATCGATCTCTCAGCCCTGAATAGGTTTGTCAAACAGACACCATTCAGGATGGAGACACCCAACACTCTCAGACAAGCAGTAAGATTGCGGGACTTCATATGCACTATGGGTGAACTTGGACGTGTATGCGTTCCCCCTGTTTTGTCTGATGAGAAAAGTCCATAACCAGGTCCTAGTAAGCGAGAACTTACGGATGACTCATAGCTTTGCTATGGCATCATGCAGAATAGTTTCCAGACCTTCTGCAACTCCTCACGGAGATCTCGAGAGAACTCCTTTCACGACACGATCTACTCAAACAGCCACATGCCAATCTGTACCACAAAGCTGCAGCTTCTCTTCGACTTTACGCCTTAAGACTGTCCAGCACCTTCTCACACAGAGAGGCTTTTTGCAACGAGTTGCGAGAAGGTTGGCTGGACACCTTAGACGGTCCACAGCTTGAGTCTACCAGGCGAAGTGGTCAGTTTTTGGTGATTGGTGTCGTGGAAGGGGTCTCACCCCTCGATGCCACTGTCCCAAATATAGCGGAGTTCCTTGTATACCTTCGGGAAGAAATGCTTCTCTCGGTTTTGGCAGTCAAAGGCTACCGCCCAGCCTTGAGTCGGGCCTTTAAACTGAAAGGAGTTGATATTTCATCCTCGTTGGAACTTTAACTTACACATAGGGAGTTACGAGATTACTTGCCCCCAGTCAGAGCTTAGATCTCCTCCTTTGAACGTTGTTCGGGTCCACCAGTCCTTGAAGGGTTCGCCTTACGAACCATTACGCCAGGCAACAGATTGCCACCTTACTCTGAAGACAGTGTTCCTACTCGCCTTGGCATGGCCAAGATAGATAGTGAACTGCATGGTCCATTTTCTAATGTCTCCCACTCTAGGAGATGGGGAGAAGTAATTCTCAACTACGTCCCTGAGTTTATTGCTATGACTCAAAATCCGGGTGAACTGGACCCTAGGTTTGGCCTATTCCGGATAGAGTCTTCGTTATGTAACGGAAGATCCAGACCAACTGGTACTTTGCCCAGGCTTGAGTTTGAGGTGTTACTTGAAAAGAACCAGCTCACCCCCGTGTTCCAGCACTGTTTGTTAGCACGGGGAAGGTCAAGAGGAGGGTCACAAGGAATACCATTTCCTCCTGGACACTGGAAGTAATTAATTTTGCCCTTAACCAGATCCTCCTCCTTCCAAACGACCCAGAGCTCATGACGTCAGAGGTATTGCATCATCTTTGGCATTCAAAAAGAATTAGTCTGTGGTGCAGGCACTACAAGTGGACGTGTGGAAGCATCGGACGACCTTTACCGCCCACAACCTGCAAGATGTAACCCACAGGAACATGGATACATTTTCCATTGGTCCTGTGGTGACTGCACAACAAGTGGTCTAAATACCTCAAGCTCCTTGCTGGACAAGTAGCAGAAGGTTGAGGGCTGAGGTTACCCGGGTTAGTCTGGGGTGAATGAGTAAGAATGACTGGTTCCTTTCTTCCTTTCACCTTCTCCCCCCTTAGGGGAAAAAACACCACGGTCCTCAGCAGAGCTGACCTCACTTCTCTGCAGGTAGGACTCATTTCCCTTGTACATCATGAGTATAGAAATAATACTTAGTTGCGTCCCCAATACCTCTTCGAGAAAGGGTATTTGGTAAGTCTAAAAGAACTCTTGTCCTTATGTCCTGTATTAAGTTCCTACGTTAAATACAAGCCACATTGCTTGTTTCACGAACACACACTTCTGTAGGTTGCTAATAGTGCATACACTATTTTCAGCGCTTCTTTTTGGCGAGGGTAGAGGTCCTACCATAATTGATCATATATCGAGGTAGAGAGTACCCCAGGTTATGACCAAGGGCAGTTGGTAAGGACTTCCTCCTTACTAAGAGTAAGTCACTCCAATAAATAGCGAAAGGTTGGTATTTGTGTAGGAACAAATGATAAATTTGTAAGTACTGTGATTTATATTTTTCCTAGCGTACAAACCTGGAGCTATTTATACAAATTGGCCCGCCACCATGTCCCCCAAGAAGTCCTGCTAGAAAGCAAAATTTGATGTGCAGCCCAGGTGCGTGAGTGAGCGGGGTAGCTGGGCTAACCTCACCTCCACCTGCTAACTAGCGGTTGTGGTAGTTATCCCTCACTTAAATTATCATGGCTCGTGTTTCAGCTTTGCCGAAAGTAATACCCCTATGAATAGCTCCAGGTTTGTATGCTAGGAGAAATACAAATCACTTACAAATTTTTCATATTTCTATTTCTCCCCCACCTTGGTGTGTAATAGAATTCATGTAGACAGCTGTACTTAAAAAGTTAACTTAAAGACATAAGGTGATGTATAGAATATAACTCTATTAGGAAAAAAATAACTGAAATTGAGCATTGAAATTGAAACCTATTATATTTTTTTTCTCAGTCAAAACTACCATATTAGCTCCTCACGCTAACACTAAATTCTCAAGTGTAAATAATTCATTACTTTACTGTATTTATGAACAGCTATTTTTTCTAGTTTAGTAATCTGGTTGAACTTATATGATATTCATTAATAAAAAAATCATATAGAAGCCATTAAATTCATGATCAGATTATATCATTGCCATGGATATAGCCATAGTTTAACAATTAGAAAAAAAAAATTTTAAAACACTTATATGTCAAATAGAACGGATTTTGAGTGAAGCGAAAAATCTATTTTTGGGTGAGATAGCCATGTCGTCCTGATGGAAGGTTCCTTCAGTAGCTTCCTAAGGGTATATTTAACTACAGTGGGTATTCCCAGAGAATTGAACTAAAGGTTATCACAGAATTCTAACTTCTGGTGCGAGTACCCTAAAGGTTTCCCTCTAGGATATCGTATATCAACAGGGGACGCATGTATTAATATGCCACATAGCTATCTGCACCCCATATAGAGTTAACACTTCGATATGGAAAGGTGGCTGAGTAACCTAGGAGCCGTTCCAAAGTTACTCTCATCCGTGGCTACTTTTGGTACTCGAGACGTAAACAAACGGGCGCCATTGTTAAATGACGTCACGTCCGTCTTATTCCTACGTTCAGTTCCTACCAAACTTCGCGATACAGTATGTCAGGGAGGGGCCTGGAAGGATGAACTAGAACAGACGGGTGGGTCCATCAGGACGACATGGCTATCTCACCCAAAAATAGATTTTTCGCTTCGCTCAAAATCCGTTTTTTGGGCTCAATCCATGTCGTCCTGATGGAAGTGTACCAGAGAATTAATGTATCGTGGATTTTTCCCCAATCCAAGTGCCTAAGTCTTCGAACGATATTCCTATGGTCTGGTGATCGTGGAGACTGTGACATCCTTAGTAGATGTCCATACCAGAGTTTCTATGATGTTCTGGCTTCCCGCCCCCCTGACAGGGGAGTCCTGGTGGACAAGAGGGATATCTCGAAGTGATCAGTTAAAGAACTACTCACCTGGTGGAGAGATCATGCCGGTCTCGGAGACAGATTGAAGGTTCATATTCGTGTAGGAACATTATCAAGTCATTAGGTGAGTATACAATATAAGATACTTATATCATTCTCATTATCATTAGAAGAAAGGGGTAAATGAAACTATAACAATCGTATATTTCTTAATAAAGAATAGGAGCGAAAGGAGACGCACATGGTAAATAAAATAGACATTTTATTCCTAAGTTTGCAAGTAATTATAGAAAATTAATTACAATAATGATTATAGAATTTATTTACAATAATAATAAATAATGTACATAGAATTACTGAAGAGATGGTGATCTTGAGTCCGAAAAGGGAAAAAATTTTGCCTTTAAACACAAGTTCCTGGGGGAACGCCAATATTTTAGAGTTCAATTAACACTCCATGCTCGAGGGCATGTGGCACACGTGCAAAAATTCTATGACATTTCACCTTGATGAAGAACAGTCTATTAGAAACACTAAGTGTCCAATGAATCACTATGTATCACGATAGGGTCAACACAGGCACCCGTAGAGTTAGAGTCCCGAAATAACTCACTGTTCAATGCAGATTTAAGCAGCAGGTTTCATTACACTTCCTGCGGCTACCACAAATCGTTTCACTTCGTGCACCTGTTTCGCATAGTGCTTGAAGAACACGCGCGATGATTTCCAGCCCGTAAAACTCTTGAGGCTTTCGAAATCCATTCCTTGAAAGAAATTCAGGGAAGAGGCGACTTTCCTAGGATCATGACCTGTGGGTGTACTGTCAGGATCCGCTCTGCGAATGAAGTAGGTGATTTTCGCT
The DNA here is from genome assembly GCF_036898095.1 of Palaemon carinicauda. Taxonomy (NCBI): domain Eukaryota; kingdom Metazoa; phylum Arthropoda; class Malacostraca; order Decapoda; family Palaemonidae; genus Palaemon; species Palaemon carinicauda. The sequence goes on along the minus strand of NC_090725.1, from coordinate 236,062,619 downwards.
CGTAGTTGTTTCAGTGACAGGTCACTATCCGAGGTTTCTCCTTTGAAGAGTTGTCCTCCACCGAAGTATGATGTTCTTCGAAGATAGACCTTAAGGCTCTCCACTGGGCATAGAGAGACATCTTCCTTCAGGGGGCAGATTCTCCAAGGGCCCCATCTCTTGGTGGGTAGTTCATTCTTTGCAAGAAACGTTGGGTCGGGGAAGAGGGTAAGTTCCCCCGTGTCGGCGAATTGTATTTGGCCCTCTTCTCTTGATAATGCCACTATTTCACTGACTCGGGGTCCCGAAGCGAGAGCAAAAAGGAAAATAACTTTTTGAGTCAGGTCTTTCAGAGGGCAAGAATCGTTGTCCAGACTAGAGGCAAAATGGAGCACCTTATCCAGGGACCAGGAGATGGGTTTTGGTGGAGGTGCTGGACGTAGTCTAGCGCATGCCTTTGGTAGTTTATTGAAGATTTCGATGGACAAATCAATCTGGAAGGCATATAGGAGTGGCCTAGTCAAGGCCGATTTACAAGTGGAAATCATATTGGCCGCTAAGCCTTGTCCATGAAGGTGAATGAAGAAGGACATGCAAAAATCAATGGTGATTTCTGTAGGATTTTTTGCCTTGACAAAGGAAACCCATTTTCTCCAGGAAGATTCGTATTACCTTCTGGTAGACTCTGTTTTGTACTCCTCGAGGAAGTCTAAACTATTCTTCGAGATCACAAATCTTTTCTTCACGGCTAGGGAGAGAAAATCATGAGATGAAGGTCCTTGACTTTCAGTGATGAAGCGAAGACAGTCGACTTCTGTACCTGTTGGGAGAGAACTGGGCCCGGCAGGGGGATCAGCTTGGGCTGCAGCTCAAGGACCGTGGGATACCAATTGCTCCGGGGCCACTTGGGAGCCACTAGGGCCACTGTCCCTTTGAAGGTTCTCAATTTGGAGAGGACTTTTAGCAGAAGGTTGGGTGGGGGGAACAGGTAGATCTTGGACCATCTGTTCCAGTCCAGGGACATGGCGTCCACTGCTTCTGCATTGGGATCCTCGTAAGGGGCCACATATCGAGGAAGTTGATTGTTGTCGCTCGTCACGAAGAGGTCGATCTGAAGTTCCGGGACTTGGCGAGAGATGAAGGAGAATGATCTTGCGTCTAGGGACCATTCCGACTCTATGGGGCTTGTCCTTGATAGAGCGTCCGCCGTCACGTTGCGGAATCCTTGTAGGTGAACTGCAGACAAGTTCCATTTCTTCCTGTCCGCCAGACGGAAGATGGGTAGAAGCACCTGATTTATCTGGGGCGATTGAGACATCTGACTACCACCGAGCTGTCCAGAGTCAGACGGATGTGGATCAAGGGAGGCGGGGAAAGTTTCTTCAGGGTGAGAAGAACCGCCATGGCCTCCAAGATGTTGATGTGAAACGTCTTGAACAGGGGAGACCATGTTCTTTGAACCTGCTGTTGGTGGGAGTGATCTCCCCAACCCTCCAGAGAGGCGTCCGTGTGGATGTTGATTGATGGAGGCGGGTGTTGAAGAGGGATGGACCTTTTCAGGGCCTTTGCTTCCGACCACGGCTTTAGAAGTGAGCGAAGTCTGTTTGGAAGCCGTCTCTTGAGGTCTCTTCGAGCGATGGATGCGAAACGTCTCCAGACTCCCGATGCATCCTTTAGCTGTGCGCGTAGCACTGGGTTTGTCACTGAGGCGAACTGTAGGGAGCCGAGAACTTGTTCCTGTTGGCGTCTTGAGATCCGTTTGGATTTTAGAAGCCTCCTGACAGACCCTGCTATTTCCTTCTTTTTCATCAGTGGGATGGAAAGGCGGTGTGACTGAAGGTCCCAATGGATTCCTAACCATTGGAACTTCTGAGCTGGAGTGAGGCGAGATTTCTCGGTGTTTATCTTTAAACCTAGATGTTCCAGGAACTGGGTGACTTTGTTGCAGGATTGCAGACAATCTTCGGGCGATGTCGACCAGACTAGCCAGTCGTCTAGGTAGGCCATCACTTGGACGCCTTGAAGACGTAGCTGTTGGACGATTGCGTCTGCCAGCTTGGTGAAGATTCTTGGAGCCACGTTGAGCCCGAAGGGCATGGCCCTGAAGGCGTAGCTTTTTCTTTGGAGTCGAAATCCTAGGTAGGAGGAAGCGTAGTGGTTCATTGGAACGTGCCAGTAGGCATCCGCCAGGTCTATGGAGACCGTGTAGGCCTTGTGAGGCAGTAGGGGCCTTATTTATTGAAGAGTCAGCATCTTGAACTTGTTGAGAGGGGACAAGTCGAGAATGACTCTGAGTTTGTCTGAGTCTTTCTTGGGAACACAAAAGAGTCTTCCTTGGAACCTGGTTGACTTTACCCTCTTGATCACCTTCTTGTTCAAGAGTTCTAGGACATATTCTTCCAAGAGGGGGGTCAACGGTTGGAACAATTGCTGGAAGGAGGGGGGTGGTTGAGTCCAGCTCTAGCCTAGTCCGTTCTTGATGATGCTGTGTGTCCAAGGATCGAAGGTCCAACGATCCTGGAATTGGCGGAGTCTTCCTCCCACCGGAAGCACTTCATTGCTTCTGGTGTCCCGAGGGTTTGCCACCTCGGCCGCTAGCTCTTTCACCAAGTCTGACGGGAAGAGATGTTTACCCCAGATGTTGGAGGAAATCAGTCTCCGGGGTTCGTGTTTCACCGTCGCATTGGCGAACACGAACTCTTTACAGGCTCTGCGAGCCTTAACAAAGCTATACAGGTCCTTTGTCACAGTTGCTAGGTGTGACTTCGGTAGGACCATATACAAGTCTGGGACCCTAGTATCCCCGGCCATGACTTCTAGCTGTATCTGATGTGACAGAGAAGCGGCAAGTCTCTCCTCGGTGTCCTGTCCCCGACGAAGGAGATGGTTGTTCAGTAGTGGGAGGTCCTCATTGAACTGGCGACCAGCCACATCAGGTTCCAATTTCCCAACCGTAAAGCTGAACTGGATATCTTTCCAGTACCTATCATCGGGGGGAAGAGTGAGGGAGAAGGGTCTGCACTCCTCCAGTGCAGGGCAAGGTTTACCTTCTTTCACCGCCTTCATGACCACTTGGAAGGCCTTTTCTACAAAGGGGAAGGTCGCAGTAGCTGGAGCAATAAAGGACGGATGCTTTTTGATCAGTGCTGGCATCTTGGAGTTGGTGAAACCCCGACTCTTCACTGAGTGAGCCAGCATGGCTTGGGCCTTCGCGAGATCGAACACGATCACTTCCTTTGGTTCGGTCTCTTCTTTTGAGGCTGGTTCAGACCTGAGTCGGACGTAACAGTCCGATACGCCTCAAAATTCGGGAAGAATTCCACTTCTTCCAGGAGGACAGAACCAATCTTGTCATTCACAAAGATCTTGCCAGTCGTGATTGGCATATGCTCGGCGTACCTCCATGGGTTAAACTCCGAGCAGCTAGGGAGGTCCTTTACCGAGATCTTCTTCGTTTGTTCGAAGCCGATGAGAGTAGTCCGGAACTGCTCCTGAGTCTCTCTGAGCTTCTTCTCCATAAGGGCCTCCAGCATCCGGAAGACCTCTTGGGTGGCGGATGGTAATGTTTCCGAGGCGGTGGAGGTAGAGGGAACGGGTTCCTCGGTCACTACGGGTTTAACCGGGGTTGTTGGAGCGACCTCAGTCTCCGAATCAGAGTATTCCACCTGATCTTCCTCATAGTCGAGCTCTTTGCCCATGAGGGTCTTCTCCGTACCTTCGGACACCTCCGACATACGTTCCACCTCGTCGGAATCGATGTGACACGTACGAAGTGACTGGGCCATAACGATGTCAGGTTCGACCACCAGTTGGACGGTGGGGATCTGGTCTTGAGGGATCACAGAGTCCTTGGATGCTTTCGGGAAAAGCAAGGCCCTCATATCTTCATTTGGAAGGTAAGGTCCAGAGGCGTTCTTTTGGAAGCCGTGCACCCATTTGCGCAGCTTCTCTCTAGCAGTGTCCCGTACCTCCGTGGTAGGAGGTTTGTTGAACGCGTCATCTAGGATACTCTTGCAGACTGAACAGTTCTGCGGATCCCAGTATTTAAAGTCGCCTCTCTTGGCGACGCAGGGGGCGTGGGTCCGGCACGCCTTGTGCCCGTAAAAGTCCGGGCGTTTAACTCTGCAGAAGTTGCTTTCACACTTCATATACTCCTCCTGTAAAAGAAAGAGATCATGAGTACATGGAAGGCATAGGTATGACTTACATTACTCTAGACTTAAGAATAACTTAATCTGTAATATAGCATATTAATTATATGCTCAGGATAGATGAGCAGGAAAGGAAGTAGGTAGACACATACTTGTGAATCCCGTCCAGCCCGTTACCGTAACCTTATCTGTAGGCAATTCCTTAGGACCCGAGGGTTCCAAAGGAGGGAGAAATCCGTATGGATGAGCCAAGTTAGGCCTCCTTCTAAAGGAATTGTCCACAGAGTAGAAAAGGATCTGAGACCACTCAGAACCTAGTGAGTGAGAGGGGGAAAATAGGATAAACCCCCTTGGTAATAGGTAGGTTCCGGCAAGAGACTGCACTGAGAAGCACAGATTATGCTGGAAATGTTGTACCGTGCAACCGTACAGCATAGTCACTATATCAGAGGGTATATCAATACCAACAGGGAGGTGGCCAGGCTATCCGGCTGCATCGAATTGACCACGCCAGCCGGGGAAGGGGTGCATGCCCTTTAGTGCCTCATAGGGAGGTGCCGGCAGGCCGGCGGGAAGTCGGAGACCGCTCCTGCAAGGTGAAATCATCTAGGAGAGCACACTGAGCGATCGAGATGGAAGACACCAAGGGGGCGACCGCCGGCACAGCGGTGGGTCGCCGGCAGGGCGGCTGGCTCCGGCAGCCGGCGGGCTGACGGTATGGTGAGCCTTAGTTCAATTCATAAGATGAATAGGGCGTATACCTAGAATGTCGGCAATCAATGTCGGCAGATAAGGGGCGGCAGCCTCCGGCAGTCGGCAGGCTGCCGCCAGGTAATCCTGGGGGAAAAGTATGGGGTAGATACCCGGGACGTCGGCGGTATGCCGGCGGATGGCGGAAGCCTCCGGCAGACGGTAGGCTGTCACCTTAGAAGGGAGGTATATCTTATGTATAGAGGTCACCTGAGGTGGTGGCGGCTATCGCCGGCAGTAGAGGCGGCAAGGGACCGGCACCATAATAGAGTCTGGGAAAGGTAAGGAGGGAAGGGAAGGGTAATATCTTATACTCCACCGCCTTCCCTCCGGAGGGAGTGCGCTCATGATAGGTGTGGATACGTCTATCATCCGGCGGCAGGGGGCCGGCAGGCGGCCGGGAGCCTGAGGTAACCCAAGGGAGGGACAGAGAGCACTCAAAGAGGGGGAATCCTCCGCCGGCAGGACAGCTGTCGGCAACAACCCCCATAGCTCAGTATGAAGGGGAAGTGTACCAGAGCGGCCAGCTCAGCAGAGGAGCAAAGCTAACCCTACCACTCCGCCCAAGGGAGGAGTTGTAGGACAGCGGACAAGGGTGTGTAGGCAGGCCTACACGAAAGGGATAGAGGGGGGAGGGGGTTAGGGGTCTTTCTAGTGTGGGGAGACTCTGTACGAGGTAGGCCACCAAGGCAGGGGAGGACACTCCCCAACCTAGGATAGGTTAGCCCTGATCAGGTACAGCACTGGTGTACTGTCCTAAACTATAATAAAGGAGAATCTCCCCCCCAGAGCCTATCCTAAACCAGGAGAACCATTCTCCTAGGTTAGGGAGGGCTGGAAGACACATCGCTAGGTTGCAGGGAGGAAGGGGTGTCCCAAGCAAGTGCAAACTGGGGAAGAGCAGAGCCCTTCCTAAGGTCTCAGACACGATCCTAAGGGGGGTTATTCCCTTAGGGTGGGCTGATAGGAGCGATATATACTCTGGTTGAAAGACAAGATTCTCCCAAATATTAAATAAGGGAGAGGCAAGGCTACCCAGAGGGAATTACCCGTAGGTAAGGGGGAATTTAGGAAGCATACGAGGGTCCCAGCGTTAGGTTAGGGGAGTGTGGTGCACAGACCAACACGGTCCCTTGTATGGTCCCTCGAAGGCGAAAACACATATACAGCACAGTAACTAGTATGTTTAAATGCCTAAATCTTCATAACTTAAATAGGAACACTTATTATATCATGCAGCAATATGAGCACTAGGCTATCAAGTCTAGGGGCTAGGCCAGCGATCTAGTATGGGGTCGGCAAACAACGCTAACGCATAATATAATTACTTCCTAGCTATGAAGGCTAAATAACTAATGATAATTAGTTAAAGGACCGGAGAAGGCTGTTCTGGCTAACTAAATAAAGCATGCGACATGAACAGCGGCGCCGTAAAGTGGCGCGTCCGGTCTTGGCACAGCTCCGCCACAAAACACAATATTTTAAGAAAAGTAGAAGTTACTTTACGGCCAGAGCTTATTTAAACAATACTAGGACCTGGTACTCAACTTTCCAGAAGGCGGCGAGGCTGAGGGCTGAGACATGGCGAGGATGTACACAGATAAAAAAGTCACTTGGGAAAAAGCCAGCTGCAGGTAGGAACTACAACGAAAGAATAAGACGGACGTGACGTCATTTAACAATGGCGCCCGTTTGTTTACGTCTCGATTACCAAAAGTAGCCACGGATGAGAGTAACTTTGGAACGGCTCCTTGGTTACTCAGCCACCTTTCCATATCAAAGTGTTAACTCTATATGGGGTGCAGATAGCTATGTGGCGTGTTAATACATGCGTCCCCTGTTGATATACGATATCCTAGAGGGAAACCTTTAGGGTACTCGCACCAGAAGTTAGAATTCTTTGATAACCTTTAGTTTAATTTTCTGTGAATATCCACTGTAGTTAAATATACCCTTAGGAAGCTACTGAAGGAACCTTCCATCAGGACGACATGGCTTGAACCCAAAAATACCACTTAGTGCTTGGCCTGTACTGTTTATTATTAGGCCTAATATTTCACACACTGCTTTGCACATACTGAAGAGGTTGAAAAGTCTGTTATCAAATCAATATTATGCTGTTCATGTAAATCAGCAGAAAGAATTCCTGAAGTATACGAGTATTGGTATTTGTTATTTTTAAACAAGACTTACCTGGTAGTTATGTAAATAGCTTATGTCCCTGACGTCACGGCAGAAAATTCAAAACTCTCGCCGATTGGATAGCCAGGTGTACCACCTGTGCGCCCCTAGCGAGGTATCTAGAAACCATCCCATGGATATCCATATTTTCCCTGCCGCCTCAGCGGTAACATCGTTGGAATTCTTACTCGCTGTAATCTGTATATTACAGTTATTTTGGTGATGTACAATTTACTTTTAGCCTTCGCTGATTGGGTATTGTTTTTACTGAGTGTTAGTGTTTTAAAATCGTGTGTAGCCTTTACACAGATAGGTTGGGAGTTCTTTCCCCCTACAGTAAACTGATGTAAATACTCCTTAAAACATGATGGCGGAGATCGTTTCCGCCAACTTTATGACGTCATACTCGTGTGACGTAAGCTATTACGTCACAATCGTGTGACGTATCTGCATAGTACTACTGTACGTAGTATGTTGATATATTCTTTTCTTTGCGCTTGTAAAGAATGAAAGGAATTCTAACTTATAATAAGTATTTTACTTGCAATATAAAAGACTATATTATTTTTAAGAGAATTTTTGTCTTTTTAGTATTCATTCTTCTTGGGGTCGAAGAAGAAGAGTCGATGACGATTCATTGTTTATTAATCAGATACCCAGATTACAAGTGCCTGCAACAGGCTCCGCACGTCTTTATAAATGCGCGGGAAAACATATCGTACACACGGATCCCACATGCCCCTCCAAGATTGACATGTAATAATTACAACACTTACACTGCAATCTGATAATTATCAAATGGGGTAAATCAGTAACAAAACAGATAGGATGCACAATGTAGCATCTAGCTACACAAAAATAATCAGAGTAAATAAATCAATAATCGCTTAATAAAAATGGGTCGAATTGGCATAATAGAAATGGATCAACTGCATACAGTACTGCAAACATAGCCATACAAGAAAAAATTAAAACATTCACAGAACAAAGCAATGTGAGCAACACTATCAGATGTATAGTATAGCATGAATTTTCAATAATTCTTTAAAAAAAAAAAAAAAAAAAATCCATAATAACATGTGGACAAGGAAATCATCTATTTATAGGCTAGTAGTACACAAAAGCAATGACAATTACATATTATTTAACAAATTCAGTGAGCCAGCCAGGTTCTTTCCTGGAGCGTTGCGGTCTCGTAGCACGGGGTAGACTGGGTGTGGGGGAGCTAGACCTGGGCGGGCTCTCACTGCTGCTGTCAGCTGGTGTGGTGCTAGGGGTTGGGTCAGACAGTGGGCTGGGCGTGGGACAAGCTATCTGTCCCTTTAAATGTTTTCTGTTGCGCAATGATAACCTTCCACTCCCGTCAAGCCTTACTGTGTACTGCCGGTATGGGTGATGGGAGATGATGACACCTGATCTGTCCCACCTTTTAGTCCCGGGATCTTGAATCCTAACCTGGGTGCCCTCATGCAATGGAGTCATGTTGCAAGAGCGTTGTCTTGGTGATTGGGGAAATCTGTCACTAGACGATGCCATCAATATTTCCCGCTGTCGAAGGGTTCTTCTCCAGTGGCGATCTACCTTATACTGCTGTCTTGCTGTAGGAACACCATCACGAAGTGCTCTTCCTGTTGCTAGTTGAGCTGGTGACTTGCCTATCTCTCTCAAGGGCGTATTCAGGTATTGCAGCATTGCCTGTGTGCACCTGTCGTTGTCCAAACTACCGTTGGCCCCCGTGTTCGAGCGGATGATTCTTTTGGCGGATTTCACAGCAGCCTCTGCCCTCCCATTTGACTGCGGATAATGAGCAGATGAAAGGCGGACAGTAACCCTCCATTTCTTAAGAAAGTCCATCATCTCCTCACTAGCCAAGTTAGTGCCTCCATCAGTGGAGAGTTGCTCGGGAGCCCCCCACCTGGAAAAGTAGCCACGTAGTTTCGCTATAATTTTGTTGGAACCAGTTCCCTTGGGGAAATGCGCTATTTCTAGCCAACCCGTCAGTCTGTCAGCGTAGGCCAAATAAACTTGTCCTTCGAGTTGAAAGAGATCAGCCACCGTCTGCTGGAAGGGGTACTCAGGGGGAGGGGTAACAATCATGACTTCTGGCGGTGAAGAGGGCGTGTGCAGGTTGCAGACATCACAGGAAGCTCGGCATTGTTCCAGGTCGCCTGCTATTCCAGGCCAATACACGGTTGCTCTTGCACGACGTAACATCGAATCTAGCCCTTGATGGCTGGCATGCAGGTTCCTTGCTACTTTATTACGTAATGAGTCAGGTACCACTAATCTCACTGCCCCCTCCTCATGGGTATATGTCACCATACTTTGTGCAGCAGCCAACCTGTCCCTTACGCTGTAGAAGGGTCGAAGACACTGTAGTTCTTGGGATTTTTGCTTAGGCCAGTCCCCAGCACGGACTCTTGCAAGCAACAGCTGGTATACGGGATCATTATTTGCTGCGTCCATGACCATCTCTTCGTCCATTGTAATACCGTCATCTTGGCTCAATACAGCTACTGTTGCTGCTGCTACCGCCGCGGAGATATCTTCTTCTTGTATGGTGTCCTCCTTATCTGGGACTGCCATTAGGGAGGGGTACCGAGATAGAAAATCGGCTGCTGAATTCCACTTTCCTGGCAGGTACTTTATTGTGAACTTATATTGCAGAGTCTTTTCTTTAAGGCGGAATAACCTTGGGTTCACCACATCTGTGAGGGCCCTATCCCCCAAAAGCTTCACTAGTGGGCGGTGGTCTGTTACGATAATGAGGGAGGGGCATCCCAACAGAAACAATCTTGCTTTCCGTAGACACCAGGCCACTGCCAAAGCTTCTCCTTCCACTGCTGCGTATCCGGATTCGGCAGCAGACAGGTGACGACTCCCACACAGAGCCAGCCGCCAACCCCCTTTGCAACAAAAAGGGGTCTCTAGGGAGGTACAACCACAGTACTGTTGCAGGACAATGAAACCTATACCTTCCCTACTCCAATCTGTGATTACTGCTGTAGGCCTAGTCTTGTCGTAATACCGTAGTCCATCCTTTACCAGCCGACAAATAATATCTTGAGCCTGTCGGAACTTGTGTTGCAGTTGTTCGTCCCAATATACCTTCTTTCCTGTAGATTTCTTCAGTAGTTCCCGGAAGGGCTCCATGAGGGGCGCGGTGGCCAAAAAGGGTGCCAGCTGGTTGACGAAACCATACCAGGATCTGATATCCGTAACTGATGGTTGGGCTGGCATGGGAAAGTCTCTTATGGCAGCCAACCTTTCACTTGTAGGCTCATACGAGTCCCACCCCAGGTGAAAACCAACAAAGGTAGCCTCTCTCCTGCAAAATGAGAACTTTTCTGGTTTTAGGGTAATGCCTTTCTTCGCGCAGGTAGCCAGAAAATCAAAGGTGTGCCAAAAGGCTCCCTCAACACTTATGTCATGCAGAAGGGTGTCGTCTACACACTTGTACTTGCGAGGAATATCCATAATTGCGTCATCAAACCGTCGAGTGTAGGCATCGGAAGCTGCACAGTGGCCCATCGGGGTGCGACGATACTGGTACCTGCCCCATGGGGTTATGAAAGTTGTCAGTCTTCGGCTGTCCTCATCCAACTCCACCTGGTGGAAACCCCAGAACGCATCTGCAACAGTCTTATAGCTTCGAACAGGTACACCAGATACTATATCAAAGGGTGCTGGTGTATGGTGCGTTTCCCTCTTGCAACATGCATTTAAGCGCTGATAATCCACTGTCCTCCTCGGGTGGCCATCCTTTTTGGCCACTACTACCATTCTGGCGCACCACTCTGTGGCCTCCCCCGGTGGTACTGGCTGGATGATGCCCCTACGTACGTCCTCCTCCAGCTGAGCCTTGACTTCATCTTCCCAGTGCTTTGGGACCGCTGCAGGTGTGTGGCAAGCATAGGGTATGGCCCCGGTGACGAGGTGGATGCGGTGGGGTGGGCCCTCCATAACTGGGAGGGGTGACTTGGAGGTGTTGAAGGTTGTCGCCGAAAAACGTTGGAGTAGCCAATCTTGAAGTAAGGGAACGTTTTCTTCCAGCGGGGGGAATGGTAACACTGTCGGGCGTGAGAGATCCACCTCCTCTACTGTATCAACGGTGGCAACACTGGCGAGATGATAGGGGAACGTAGCTGGGACTAGACCCAACTCTTTACACATTGACAATGACAAGTATAAATTTGTTGCAGAATTCACGAAGAAAATCTCCTGCATAGAGGATCGACCATTTAATGATACACAACACTTAGTTGCCCCTAAACACTTCAAACGAATGCCTGCAACATCTCTCAGCGTCTGCTGCTTTTCAACTTTCGCGGGGTCGAGGTGCAGCAGCTGCAACAGCTCGCTGCCAGCGACGCAAACCTGGGCCCCCGTATCGGCAACGGCGGTGGTGGGTACACACTCCCTCCCCCCCGGCACTGACACTGATACATTTAATAACGGTTGTCCCGCAACGGCGGTAGATGCAATCACTACAGCACTAGATACTTCTGGCAGGACCTTACGTTTGCCCCTACAGCATTTCTTCAAATGCCCCACTTTCTGGCAATTATAACAAGTAACACCTTTGGCCAAACACGAATTCTTATCAGAGTGCGAACTGCCACAGTTGCCGCACCTCGTTGGCGGCGTACGATGCACAGCACGGTGGATAGTGGCGGCTGCACACTCCCCCTCCTCCGTGACATTGGCTGCCTCGACTGGCGGATAACTTGCAATTTGGCGGGAAATTTTCCCGCTCTCACCTACATCCCTAACCGCAGCTTCAAATGCTATGCACTGTGCCCTGAGGGCGTCTACGCTATCATACCTATGATAACTTTGAAAAATTTATCTTTTAAGCACTAAATTATTCAACCCTACCATCACTTTACGCAATAGCATATATTCAGACAGATCGGAATTACACTGTGGGCACTCGAACTCGCAATCTAGAGCTAACTGAGAACACCTTTGAAAATACACATTGATAGGCTCATCCGTGGCCTGAACATCATTAAAGAATTCGCTCCATAGCACTGCTTGGTTGGATGACCGTAGTACTAGGTTTTCAACGCTATCTAATGCCTCCTTGGGGCTCACACATGACCATTGGGCCGCTGAGAACTTTGCATCTAAAGCTCTCTGTAGAGCTGGCACACACAGAAGACTGATGTGCATGACGGCCTCCAAACTAGGCCACCTGTTCAGGTGAATCCAGCACTCCATAGACCGCCTCCATGTCCTGAACGCCGCTGAAGACATTTCCACATCACACTTCTCAGGAGCTGAAGCATTGGACACCCGTGGCACTCCGGCTACCGGCTGGTTAGCCACCTGGGTTTGCAGTGCAGTGATAGCTCGTTGCTGGGACATAATGGTGTCGCGGGCCTGACGAAGTGACGGAGTTGCGATGGCCCTCCTGGAGGGCGTTGCAAGACGAGGTCTAATAGGTGGTGCCATCCTGATCTACGCTCCACAGGCGTAGGTTCATATCTCACTGCGCCATCTTGGGGTCGAAGAAGAAGAGTCGATGACGATTCATTGTTTATTAATCAGATACCCAGATTACAAGTGCCTGCAACAGGCTCCGCACGTCTTTATAAATGCGCGGGAAAACATATCGTACACACGGATCCCACAATTCTTTAATCACCGATCTATTTTCTAAGATTAATAGAATAGTGTATTGTTTTTTTTTTTACGCTGCGCAGTCTCATGACAATCGATACAGTTCCAACAATTCTTGGATATCGTTGTTTATATGTTGGGATTCCAGTATTTTTCATATATTCACGTTTATGTTCCAATTGAAAAGTGTAGTAAACTGCTATTTTTGGTAACCCTTTTAATTAAGGGTTGTTTACATATATATATATATATATATATATATATATATATATATATATATATATATATATATATATATATATACAGTGAACCCTCGCTACTTCGCGGTTCGACCATCGCGGATTCACCACTTCGCGGATTTTTTCCATAACCCATATATATACAGTAATATATATATATATATATGTATGCATGTATTTATGTATATATGTATGTATGTATATGTGTAGGTATGTATATGTGTATACTTATAAATATATATATATATATATATATATATATATATATATATATATATGTATATATATATATATACACACACACACATATATATATATATATATATATATATATATATATATATATATATATATGTATATATATATATATATATATATATATATATATATATATATATATATATATATATATCTAAAGTAGGAAGATGTGATGTAGTTCTAAGGGAAAAGTATGGGAAATATGTCTGGGTAATAAGCAAAGCTCTACCTCCAGTTTGTTTCTTCATTATGATCAGAGTTAAATGTAAACAAAACATGGGTTGCCATTTTTTCTCGTGCTTTTTAGCGTGTTTAGGAAACGCATGATTTAAAATCACCTTTAATATTTGGGCCTGTTTTAGTTTAGGGTACTGTAGTACATGCATTAAGTGTTCTGTACATTAAAGGGTAGTTTGTTAACAGTACTACGTACAAGGGAAGGTTTTAAAAGTCTGAATATACATGTTGAATAAATAGGTAAATATGGTGTCACTACTTCGCGGATTTTCACCTATCGCGGCCGCGTCTGGAACCTATCTACCGCGATAAACGAGGGTTCACTGTATATATATATATATATATATATATATATATATACATATAGGCCTATATATATATATATATATATATATATATATATATATATATATATATATATATATATATATACGGATTTTGAGCGAAGCGAAAAATCTATTTTTGGGTGAGATAGCCATGGCGTCCTGATGGAAGGTTCCTTTTTGGTAGCTTCCTTGGGTAAATAACTACTAAGATATTCCCAGAGAATTTAACCACAGGTTATCACAGAATTCTAACTTCTGGAGCGAGTATCCTAAAGGTTTCCCTTTTAAGACATCGTATATAAACAGGGGACGCATGTATTAACGCGCCACATAGCTATCTACACCCCGAACAGAGTTAATGCTTCGGTGTGTAAAGGCGGAGAATTGCTGGGAGCCGTTCCATAGCTAATCTCATCCGTGGCTACTTTTGGTACTCGAGACGTAAACAAACGGGCGCCATTGCTTAAAGGACGTCACGTCCGTCTTCATCCTGAAGCCAGTTGCTTGCCGATCACCATGATACAGCAGAGCAGGGTGGGACCTAAAAACTGGACGAAGTAGCAGGGAGGGTCCATCAGGACGCCATGGCTATCTCACCCAAAAATAGATTTTTTGCTTCGCTCAAAATCCGTTTTTTGGGCTCAAGCCATGGCGTCCTGATGGAAGAATACCAGAGAATCAATGTATGGTGGTAGATTTTCCCCTATTGGTAAGTGCCAAGGGCTTTGAACAATATAGCATAGTAATCTTAATAAAGAACCGTAGGGAAGAATCTTCCTGCCCCCCTTGGCAGTGAAGTTCCCACGGGCCATGCCGAGATCAGAGTGGTTATTGAAGGGCTATTCACCTTGTTAGAAGAACCTGAAGAACTTGGAGACGAGACTGAATGGTTGGCATTCGTATCGGAACATTCTGGAGGGCAGACAAGTGGTGGTTGGACACTGTGTGCTGAGAAGGTTGGTTTCGTCTCCAGGGTATGAAGAGTAAGTATTCGTATTGGAATATTACGTTGTAAGAGTGAATATAAAATAAGGGTTAGGACCTTAAAATCTCCATGAACCATAAGGAAGGGGATAATAAAACTATGACAGGCATGTATTTCATAGTAAGTAGGAGCGGATTGAGACGCACAAGTAATAAAATAGGAATTTTATTTCACAGTTGCAGAAATTAAATGAATTGCAGCAATAAGTAAAGTTAATTTACAGTAATTATAATGTACATAGTAATAAAGACTTGCTCTTGAATCTGAAAGGGAATTTCAAATTTATTAGTAGGCACTCGTTCTCGAGGAACGTTAGTCTTTTATTAAAACACATCATGCTCTAGGCATGCGGCACTTGTGTGACAACTATGACATTTCACCTGGGATAAGAACAGTTATAAGAAAGCACTAAGTGTTTTCGACATCACTATGTATCGCTCGAGGGTCAACATAGGCACCCGAAGAGTTAGAGTCCCAAGTAACTCACTGTTCTATGCAGAGTTAGGTGCAGGTTTCATAACACTACCTGCGGCTACCACAAAATGTTTGACTTCGTGCACTTGTTTCGCATAATGTTTGAAGAAAACACGCGAGGACTTCCAGCCTGTGAAGCTTTTAAGGCTTTCGAAGTCCATACTCTGAAAGAAATTCAGAGACGATGCAACTTTTCTAGGATCGTGACCGGCGGGTGTACTGTCGGGATCCGCTCTGCGAATGAAGTAGGTGATTTTCGCTCTTAGTTGTTTCAGTGACAGGTCGCTGCCCGATGTTTCTCCTTTGAAGAGTTGGCCTCCACCAAAGTTCGAAGTTCTGCGAAGATAGACCTTGAGGCTCTCTACTGGGCATAAAGAGGCATCTTCCTTCAGGGGGCATATTCTCCAGGGGCCCCATCTTTTGGTGGGTAATTCATTTTTGGCGAGAAACGTCGGATCCGGGGAGAGGGTAATGTCTCCTGAATCAGTAAACAGGATATGACCCTCTTCTCTTGATAATGCCACTATTTCGCTGACTCGGGCTCCTGAGGCAAGAGCAAAGAGAAATATAACTTTCTGAGTCAGATCCTTGAGAGGGCATGAATCATTATCTAAGTTGGAGGCAAAATGGAGCACCTTGTCCAATGACCAGGAGATCGGTTTCGGTGGGGGTGCTGGGCGTAGACGAGCGCATGCTTTCGGCAGTTTATTGAAGATGTCGCTGGACAGATCAATTTGGAAGGCACACAATAGTGGTCTAGTCAAGGCCAATTTGCAAGTTGAAATCGTATTGGCTGCTAATCCCTGTCCATGAAGGTGAATGAAGAAGGACATGCAGAAATCAATTGTGATTTCCTTAGGATTTTTTGTCTTGACGAAAGAGACCCATTTTCTCCAAGATGATTCGTATTGCCGTCTTGTGGATTCGGTCTTGTATTCCTCGAGGAAGTCTAGACTTTTCTTCGAGATCCCAAACCTCTTCTTTGCGGCTAGGGAGAGAAAATCATGAGATGAAGGTCCTTGATTTTCGATGATGAAGCGAAGACAGTCGACTTCTGTACTTGTTGGGAGAGAACTGGGCCCGGGAGAGGGATCAGCTTGGGCTGCAGCTCCAGGACCAGGGGGTACCAGTTGCTCCGGGGCCACTTGGGAGCCACTAGGGCCGCTGTCCCTTTGAAGGTTCTCAGCTTGGAGAGGACTTTCAGCAGAAGGTTGGTGGGAGGGAACAGGTAGATCTTGGACCATCTGTTCCAGTCCAGTGACATGGCATCCACTGCTTCTGCCTTGGGGTCCTCGTACGGGGCCACGTACCGAGGAAGTTGATTGTTGTCGCTCGTTGCGAAGAGATCTATCTGAAGTTCTGGGACTTGGTGAGAGATGAAGGAGAATGATCTTGCGTCTAGAGACCATTCCGACTCTATCGGGTTTGTCCGAGATAGAGCATCCGCTGTCACGTTGCGGAATCCTTGTAGGTGAACTGCAGACAGGTGCCATTTCTTCTTCTCTGCCAGACGGAAGATTGGGAGAAGCACCTGATTTATCTGGGGCGATCTTGAGCCTTGGCGATTGAGACATCGAACTACCACCGAGTTGTCTAGGGTTAGACGAATATGGATCGAGGGAGGCGGGGAGAGTTTCTTCAGAGTTAGAAGGACCGCCATGGCCTCCAAGATGTTGATGTGAAACGTCTTGAACAGGGGAGACCATGTGCCTTGAGCCTGTTTTTGGTGGGAGTGACCTCGCCAACCCTCCAGCGAAGCGTCCGTGTGGATGTTGAGTGATGGAGGTGGGTGTTGAAGAGGAATGGACCTTTTTAGGGCCTTTGCTTCCGACCACGGCTTGAGGAGAAGTCGAAGTCTGTTTGGGAGCCGTCTCTTGAGGTCTCTTCGAGCGATGGATGCAGAACGTCTCCAGACTCCCGCGGCATCCTTTAGCTGTGCACGAAGCACTGGGTTTGTTACTGAGGCGAACTGTAGAGAGCCTAGAACTCGTTCCTGCTGGCGTCTTGAGATCCGCTTGGATTTCAGTAGTCGCTTGACAGACCCTGCTATTTCCTTCCTTTTCTTCTGGGGAATGGAAAGGCGGTGTGACTGAAGGTTCCATTGGATTCCTAACCATTGGAACTTCTGAGCTGGAGAGAGGCGAGATTTCTTCACGTTTATCTTGAATCCCAGGTGTTCTAGGTACTGGGTGACTTTGCTGCAGGATTTTACACAATCCTCGGGCGATGGAGCCCAAACTAGCCAATCGTCGAGGTAGGCCATCACCTGGACGTCTCGGAGGTGGAGCTGTTGTACTATGGCGTCCGCCAGCTTTGTGAAGATCCGAGGGGCCACATTGAGGCCGAAGGGCATGGCCCTGAAGGCGTAGCTTTTCCTTTGGAGTCGAAATCCTAGGTAGGAGGAAGCGTGATGGTTCATCGGAACGTGCCAGTAGGCATCCGCCAGGTCTATGGAGACCGTGTAAGAACCTCGAGGCAGAAGGGTCCTTATCTGTTGAAGAGTCAGCATCTTGAACTTGTCGTTCGCTATGAACTTGTTGAGGGGGGATAAGTCCAGAATGACTGAGTTTGTCGGAGTCTTTCTTGGGGACACAAAACAGTCTTCCTTGGAACCTGGTGGACTTTACCTTCCTTATCACCTTCTTGTTCAAGAGATCTAGGACATATTCTTCCAGAAGGGGGGTTGATTGTTGGAAGAATTGCTGGAATGTTGGGGGTGGTTGAGTCCAACTCCAGCCTAGACCCTTCTTGACGATGCTGTGTGCCCAGGGATCGAAGGTCCAACAATCCTGGAATTGGCGGAGTCTTCCTCCCACCGGAAGCACTTCATTGCTTCTGGTGTCCCGAGGGCTTACTGCCTCGGCCGCTAGCTCCCTTTCCTCCTCTGCCTCTGTAGGGACAGCGAGACGCGTCTCTGCCTGCACCTCTGCTTGAGCCTCTACCTTTGGGACGAAAGGTAGTCGTCTGTTGCTCGAAAGCAGGGGTGAAAACCGGTGACTGTGACAAGACCGGTTGGGTGACCAGCTGAAAGGTCTGCTGTGGCTGAGCTGCCACTTGGGAGGTAGCGGGTCCCGGAAACTGACGTCTTGGTTGACGTTGCTGGGGTTTCTGTTTGGAAGATTTCCTCTTAGGTTGAGGTCCGTCGTCCTGAGAGGATTTCCTCTTTTTTGACATGCCCCACTTGTGGAGAAGGTTCCTATTCTCCGTGGCGGCTTTGTCGGTGATCTCCTTCACAAGGTCAGAAGGAAAGAGGTGTTTACCCCAGATGTTGGAGGAAATCAGCCTCCGGGGTTCATGTTTCACAGTGGCACCTGCGAACACGAATTCACGACAGGCTCTCCGAGCCTTCATGAAGTGGTACATATCCTTCACCAGGGTTGCCATGTGGGATTTGGCAAGTACCATGTAGTGGTCTGGTACTCTGGTGTCACAGGCCATGATGTCCAGTTGGACCTGGTGAGACATGGATGCTGCGAGCCTCTCCTTCGTATCTTGTTCCCGACGAAGGAGGTGATCGTTGAGTTTCGGGAGGTCTTCATTAAACTGACGTCCGGCGACGTCAGGATCTAGCTTTCCCACCACGAAAGTATGCTGGATGTCCTTCCAGTGTCGAGCGTCGGGGGGAGTCACTATGGAGAAGGGTCTGCACTCCTCCAGTGCAGGGCAGGCTTTTCCCTCTTCCACAGCCTTGAGGCACGCAGCGAAGGCCTTTTCCATGAATGGAAGGACTGCATCCTCGGGTGCGACGTAGGTAGGGTGCTTCTTGCTCAGGGCCGGAAGCTTAGAGCAGGTAAAACCCCTACTTTTAAACGTGTTGGCTAGCATAGCCTGGGCCTTCGCGAGATCGAACACTATCTCCTCTTTTGGTTCGGTCTCTTCTTTAGAGGTAGGTTCAGAGCGAAGCCGGACGTAACAGTCCGGGTAGGCCTCGAAGTTTGGGAAGAACTCCACGTCTTCCAGGGGGACCGTGCCGATCTTGTCGCTGACGAAGATCCTGCCGGTCGCGATAACCATATGCTGAGCATACCTCCATGGGTTGGCATGTGAGCAAGCGGAGAGATCCTTAACCGAGATCTTCTTTGGTTCTTTGGATCCTATCATGGACCTGATGAACTCCTGATTTTCCTTCAGCCTGTCGTCCATGATGGCTTTAATCATCCGGAGCATCTCTTGGGTGGATGGCAAGGGTTCCGGGGTAGTGGAGGTAGACGGGAGAGACACTTCCGTCGGTGTAGGAGTAGGGGCGGTGATGGAAGGAGGAGCGACCTCTTGCTCCGACTCGGCGTATTCCACCTGGTCTTCATCATCTTCAGCACCTTGAGCCATAAGGGTCTTCTCCGTTTCCTCCGAAATATCCGACATGTGTTCATCATCTTCGGAATCCAGGCGGCACTCGTGCATGGACTGGGCCATGACTACATCTGGTTCCACCGTAATTTGGACAGTGGGGATCAAATCCTTGGGCACCACAGAATCAGGGGAGGCCTTTGGGAACAGAAGTGACCTCAATTCTTCAGTGGCCAGGTACGGTCCGGTGGCATTCTTCTGGAAGCCACGCACCCACTTGCGTAGCTTCTCCCGAGAAGTGTCCTTGACCTCCGCTGAGGGAGGGTTATGGAAGGCATCAACTAGGTGAGCCTGGCAGACCGTACAGTTCAGCGGGTCCCAGAATTTCAAATCCCCTTTCTTGTTAGCACAAGGGGCGTGAGTCCTGCAAGCCGTATGCCCGTAGAAGTGCGGGCGTTTCACAGCGCAGAAGTCGAAGTCACACTTCATCTGCTCCTCCTGTGGAAGAAAGAGAAAATGAGTATGGGGGGAGTCATAAGAATGGCTCTTAAGCTAAGTTAATATTAATCATTAACTTTAACTTGATAAAGGGTGTGATGCACAGAGGATTGAGATAGTAAAGAAACATACTCCGTGCATCCTGCCCGGCTGGTTACCGTAAGCTTCATCCTTGGATAATCCGAGGTGGCCGAAGGCGCAGGATAGAATTCCAGTAGAAGTCCATAGGGCAATGGAATTCCATGGGAATTGCCAAGGATAAGTTTAGGACTGAGGCCACTCAGTCCCAAATTAGGGGGCTAAAGGATCCCCAAGGGTAACTGCTTCCGGCAACCAGCCGCGCTAAGATACACGCAGCATGCTGGAAATCTGAAGAATGCAAAAGGACAGCATGATTACCAGTAGAACAGTACCAAGGTACTGATCCATTAACGTAAACAGGCCATCTGGTTGCAGTGTAGGGCTATCAGTATCAGATGATAGCTAGTAGAAGGGGGTGCAAGTCGTCTTGACGCCTCCGGAAGGTTCCGGCAGACCTCCGGCACGCCGGAGGCCGCTCCAGCAGAGTTTCTGGCATTAGGACAGACAATATAAGTCAAGAGTAATACCAGGGTGGCGGCCGCCGGCACAACGGCGGCACGCCGGCAGAGGGAGCGGCGGCTCCGGCAGCCGGAGGATGCCAGATTGGTGACAGGAACAAGGATGGTTATAGCAGAACCGGGTTGCCGGCAGTGGATGCCGGCACTCCGGGGGCCGGCCGGCGGGCGGATGGCCAAGCTATGAGGAAGGGGGAGAGCCATCGGCTGGAAGCCGGCGGCAGGCGGCAGTCCCCCGGCACACGGAGGACTGGCGGCCATGGGGGTATGGGGAGAGTCACCAAGGTAGGAGGTGGGTATCGCCGACAGTGGAGGCGGCAAGGGACCGGCACCCAGATAGTGAAAGAGACAGAGGGAGGGATGTAAGGAGTCCAGCCATGGACTCCCAGACATCCCCCCCTGAGAGGGTGTACCCATGATAGAGGCTGGCTCTATCACCCAGAAGCAGGGGCCGCAGAGGACCGGGAGCTAGGGTAGCCCAAGGGAGGGCTAGGGGACACCCAAAGAGGGGGAGACCCCTGTATACAGAACACATCCAGTGGCTAACCCCATAGGACACTATGAAGGGTATATGTACCAGAGCGGACTGTACACAGAAGCTCAAGGTAGCCCTATCACTCCACCCTAAGGAGGAGTTGTAGGACAGGGGACAGATGGGTATAGACTAACCTAAGTATAGGCTAGGCTATACAAGAGATAGGTGGGGAGGGGAGAAGAGAAGAGTCTTCCATGGAAGGGGTTCTGTACCAGAGCGGCCACTAAGGAAGGGAGGACACTCCCTAACCTAAGGTAAGGCAGCCTGACTGAAACGGTGCATGGGTACAGTTTCAGCAAGGAACAGAATTACCCTTCCAAAACCTAACCTAGAGCAGGGATGAACGTCCTGAACTAGGAAGGATAGAAGACATATCGCTATCGCAGGACAGTCGTATACTTAGTCCTAGCAATAGAGGAAAGACTAGCCGTTCCTCACTCTCAGGCGCAACCCTAAGGGGGGTTCATTCCCTTAGGGAGGACAGAGAGGCGATAACATACTCTGGTAAGAGCTTGATCCCCTTACGTGGTAAGGGGAGCAAGGCTACACAGAGGGAATGCCCAAGGGCAGGGGGATGAAGGAAGCATATAGGGGTCCTACATGTAGGTTAGGTTAGGAAGGTACACTAACTAACCTATCCCCTATATGGTCCCTGAAGGCGAAAACACTTGCATCACAGTCAATAGTATTGTAAAATAATGCCACTATCTTCATAAGTAAGCCTAGGATCACTGATAAAATCATGCATGAACACTAATATATAGGCGCTCTGGCCTGGGGGCTATAGTAGCCAACTGGTATGGGGTCAATCGATGACCGGTAAAAAGCGTCAAAATACGATATAAAAGTTCCTAGCTATGAAGACTAAATAAACTAATGTTATCGATTAGTAAATAAGGCCGGAAGCGTTGTTGTGGCTAACTAAATAAGGCATGCAGAACAACAACGACGCCATAAAATGGCGGGTCCGGTAGAGGCACAGCTCTGCCACAAAACTACAATTATCTCGAAAAGTAATATTTACTTTACGGTCAGAGCTTAACTAAACAATACTGGAACCTTGTACTCAACTTTCCAGAAGAAGGCGAGGCCGAAGGTAGCGACATGATAAAGATGCAAGGCGATAAAGATAGCACAGGGAAAATCCGTCTAAGTAAGGCGAGCTACTGTACAAAGGATGAAGACGGACGTGACGTCATTTAAGCAATGGCGCCCGTTTGTTTACGTCTCGAGTACCAAAAGTAGCCACGGATGAGATTAGCTGTGGAACGGCTCCCAGCTATTCTCCGCCTTTACACACCGAAGCATTAACTCTGTTCGGGGTGTAGATAGCTATGTGGCGCGTTAATACATGCGTCCCCTGTTGATATACGATGTATTAAAAGGGAAACCTTTAGGACACTCGCTCCAGAAGTTAGAATTCTGTGATAACCTGTGGTTAAATTCTCTGGGAATATCTTAGTAGTTATTTACCCAAGGAAGCTACCAAAAAGGAACCTTCCATCAGGACGCCATGGCTTGAGCCCAAAAATATATATACGTGATCACTTTATCTGGTAATTTTTAGGGTAACATTATTATTTTTGGGAATCCTTAAGAATTAAGGGTTGTTGACATATATATAGATGTTATTCCTATATCTGTTCATTTGATCATATTGCTGATAGTTATATGTAACGGACGGTTTTGTGTGTTCAAATATTTATTTTACAATAAAAAATGTCAGTGTAATTTTTTATTAAAATATTTTGTTACAATTTGTATGAACAAGAAATGAAAGATTTTGCATTCTTATTCAAGCCCTTGGCTGAGAGTAAGATCTCTCACAACAGGCAGGGCTTAGTCTTTTGTGTAAGAGGTTAAAGTGCAAGTTTCAGTGCTAAATTAATGCAGTGATTTTTTTCAGCACAGTGGAGGATGCATCTGCTCGGTTCTATCGTTATCCTAGCCTTAGACCTCTTCCAAGCTCCCCAGCCCCTGGGAGAAGGAATGTCGTTTGGCGAAAGGAAACGAGAGAGACCCTAGTTATAGCTCTAGAGCAGACGTCACCTTGAGTGTTCCGGTTGTCGTTGCCAGAACGCTCGCCCTTGCATGGGAAAGTCTCATACTAACACTGCTGTTTGAGTCTTGTATTGCATCACATATGATGATAATAGCAATACTATAACCTATATAGACACGCTTTTTTGTCCCAGAGCGCCAGTCGCCCATGAGAACCCTCTGAACGGAACACACTTAACCGTACGCGCCGAGCAGCATGATGTAATTAATTTTACTAGATCGCTCGGCGCCTCGTCTTTCAGGACGCTCGGCGCCACGTATTACAAGAGTAACCTCTATAGACACGGTTTTTTGTCCCAGAGCGCCAGTCGGCCATGAGAACCCTCTGAACGGAACTCTATTAACCGTACGCGCCGAGCAGCATAATGTACTGTAGATCATTTTGTTAGATCGTTCAGCGCCTAGTCTTTCAGGACATTCGGCGCCTCGTCTTTCAGGATGCTCGGCGCCAAGTCTTACAAGAATAACCTATAGTGTATAGACACGGTTTTTTGTCCTAGAGTGCCAGTCGGCCATGAGAACCCTCTGAACAGAACTCTTTTAACCGTACGCGCTGAGCAGCATAATGTAGATCATTTTGTTAGATTGCTCGGCGCCTAGTCTTTCAGGACGTTCGGCGCCTCGTCTTTCAGGACGCTTGGCGCCACGTCTTACAAGATTAACCTATATAGACACGATTTTTGTCCCAGAGCGCCAGTCGGCTATGAGAACCCTCTGAACGGAACTCTTTTTACCGTACGCGCCGAGCAGCATAATGTAGATCATTTTGCTAGATCGCTCGGCGCCTAGTCTTTCAGGACGTTCGGCGCCTCGTCTTTCAGGACACTCGGCGCCATGTCTTACTAGACGCTCGGTGCCACATCTGTCAGGACGTTCGGCGCCACGTCTTTAAGGACGTTCGGCGCCACGTCTTTAAGGACGTTCGGCGCCACATCTTTCAGGATGCTCGGCGCCACGTCTTACAGGACGATTGGTGCTTCGTATTCCAGGACGATCGGCGCCACGTCTTACAGGCCTTTCAGCGCCACGTCTTAAAAGACGTTTGGCGTCGTACTCTGTTGGCCGCTCGGCACCACGCTTTTCACGACGCTTGGCGCCACACGTTCGACGTCTAACATCTAGCATGAGGCATGACATTGATCATGAGAACTTCGGACTTTGTGATGACACTAGTCGATTTGAATTTTGAGATCACTGATCTCTTTGATCACAGACGCTTTTAAGGATGCGAAGTTCATCAAACGAGCGTCTAGCCTTAGAGCAACGTGGTGACAGAGGCGATGTTCTGGGTTTCTTTGACACCAGAAGTCAGGACCTTTACCAGACGTGTTCTATTAAACGTCGAGCGTCCTCCTGGATGTGAAATCTAGCACAACGTCACTACTGCCGTTAGTTCTTTGTCAGAAGAAGACATTGACAATCACGTTTCTTCTTTTGAATTATTTGAGTTTATCAGAAGGAGAGGATCCTTAGTCCGTTCGTCCTTCAGTTGATTAAGGAACTCATGAAAGTTTTTCGTGATGAGTTTCCAGACTATTTTGCACATGTCGCTCCGCATTAGCCTTCCTCTGAATTCACTTGGGAAAGCGTCGAGAAGTCTCTCTTTTTACCAAAATGGTTCTTACCAGGTAATCAATGGAGCTTTAAGGATGTTAAGAGACTGAATAGTGTCTCAGAAGGACCAAGGATAGGTAGCTTTCGTTTTTTCCTTCGAATAGTCTGGCCTCTAGATCTTGCATCTGGGATACAGCTCTAGTTGGAATACAAGAAGTTAGAGGTGTTTGTTTCAGCCTTTTGGGGTTGCCTCCTTTCAGAAATAGAATTTCTTTGCACATCTCTGTCTTCCTCTCTTTCTCAGTAGAGTTGATCAGAAAGTTTTCATCTGAGTTACCCAAAGGCCACCTAAGATTTGGTTTTGGATACGGCAAGAAAGGTTTTTCATCTACTGTATCCTTCTTTAGCCGCAAATCAAAGGAAGAATCTCATTTTCCGAACTTTTCTCAGGCTTTTCGAGGAAAGACTTTCAGCAGGATAGCTACCAGACTTACGAGGAACAGGGCAAAGCAGAGTCTGACTGCTTTCGCCTTCAGACAATAGAAGCCAAACTTTACTACTTTTGGCAATTATTGGGAGAAGTTCGGAGCAGACCTTGGTCGGTTCTTCTTCTGAAAGAGGATTATTTTTTTCATTTTTTAGGGAAACTTTAATGTTTTAGCTCCATAGACCTCTCTCCCAGTTCTAGAGATGAGTCTAAGAGTCCGACTGTGTGTTCACGTATCTAGTAACAGTATACTGCACTCAAGATCTGAGCCTCCCGGTTTAGGGAAGATTGGCTTCTCAGAACTCGTTCTTCCGATCTACATGTTGGATCTTCAGATAACGTTGAGCCTTTTTGAAGAATTGGATCTTCTTGTCTACAAAATGAGTCTCTTCTGACACCATCTCTAAATGGGGATTCAGAGTCTAGTTTTTTCGGGCTTTTACGTCTCCCATTAGAACAGTGCAAGCCATCTTGAATCTTTCTTTGAGATCCTTGATTTATCTCTGTTCATCCTAGTTTTCCTGGACCAGGGCTCGTTTCCCAGCCAGTCGGAAGCTAGAAGTTGTTATCCTTTTGTGATATTTCTTCGTCCTCTCCTTTTCATCCTCAGTCATTCTGGGACAAGGAGAAGATCTTGAGTCATTATACGTCCTTTTCGGATGCCATAAGATGCCTTCAGTGGTGGAACGATCCAGTCTATTTCAGTAGTTTCCAACCAGGAATCCTCCAGGCGTCCTCCAGGTGTCCTCCAGGCGTCCTCCAGGTGTTCTCCAGGCGTCCTTCAGGCGTCCTCCAGGCGTCCTCCAGTAGGTCTTCCCTTTTGAACAGAGGACCTTAGGCCTTGTGTTGTGTTCCGTTACCTCGGCTTCGAGGTGGGAGCAACACTGGACTGTTGGCAAGTCAATGCCGATTTACCACAGCATTTGTTTTCTTTTCCAAGCAGGGCGGAACTCACTCGAGTTCCTTTACGGGACGGCGAGGAGTCTTTTATCTGGGCGAGGAGAAGAATGTATCCTTCTGTAAGGTTCATTCAGGGGGAAAAGAAGTTCGGCAGATTATCTCAGCTGGAGAATGGACACTCCATTGAGAAGTCTACAAGAATCTGTGGCGACTTTAGTGTCGTCCTTGTATAGAATATTCACAGAGATACTGGAGTGGATAGTGGACTCTCCTAGGAGTCTTCCTTTTAGAGTAGTTTTTCTCAGACTCCTCCCTTGGAAAGGTACTTTTTATAGGAGCTTTAAAGACTTCTACCATCAGGATTTATCAATCCATATGGGAGGTTTTAGAGAATGGTTCAGAATCAACCCTGTTTTCTCTTCCAGTATCTCTACAGCTTAGTTTGCTGTTTTCCTGTTATTCCTTCGAAGGAAGCGCATTTGTGCATCCTCTTCCATCAAGGGATACAGGAGTGTGTTTACGACTGAGGTCAGGCACAGTATCATGCCTTTCAATTGTTAAAGTCCTACAGGAACTTCTCAAATTGTTTGAAACATCTAAACAACAAGGACTCACCAGTTTGTAGTCTGGATATAATCCTTAAGTTCCTTATGAGTGACAAGCTTGAGCACTTACATTCTTCTTCATTTTTAGGACCTCACGATGAATTCTTGTTTTGTTAGTCCCACGACAACTAAAAGTATCAGTGGATTCATGTGTTTTGTAAAACGTTGGCTTTCGAGATAACGAAGCTATCTGTTCATTGCAGTTAGGCTTTCTCGCCAAGAATGACCACCTTTCTTAACCTTGATCCAAGGCTTTTGAGTTTGTGACTTTCGGATATGGTTGGAGAAGGGTTGGAGAGAGTCCTGTGTCCAGTAAGAACCCTGTAGTTCTTCCTGGGCAGAATGAAAGAGTTGCGAGCAAGTCGAAAGCTCTTTGGGGCTTGATTAAGTAGCCCTCGTTACAGATGTCAAGAATGTCCTTTCATTCTTCATCAGACTCTTATAGGAGAGGCTCGTGCGATTTACAGTGAGACTTGTCTCTAGTTCTTTTAGAAGGTCAAGACACATGAAGTTAGTGCTGTAACAACTTCAGTGGCCTTCCAGCAGAATGGATTGTGACAGAGTTTTTTGGACAATCTTTTGGAGGAGTATATCTGTGTTCACTTCACTCTATTTGAATCATGTCCAGACTCTTTATGAGGATGGTTACTCTCTGGGACCATTCATAACAGCGAGTGCAGTAGTGGGAGAGGAACCCTCCTCTACGTTCCCATATCCTAATACCTTTTTCTTCTCTTGGAACTTTTATATTTTTATGGTTGTTGTGGCGATTGCGACAGTCGCCCACAATCATTGATTTCAGTCAGATGTTCTATTTGTTCTTGAGAGTGCCCCTGAACAAGGTTATTGGAAGAGGTCCTGTCACATAGAGGTTTTTAGACCAGTTTGATAGCTCCTAGAGGTCTTCAGCCCCCTGGGTTGATTGCTGGATCTCATAAGGAAAGTGGACATAATGAAAGAATTCATGGAAGTCAGCTTCCTTATCAGGTACGAACCCTTAAGTTTGTTTATTAACGCTTAAGTAAAATTCCATCTATATCGGCTGTCTCTAACCCTCCACCAAAGGTGTTAATCAGCTATATACATAACTACCAGGTAAGTCTTGTGTTTAAAAATGTTATTTTCATTATAAAATAAATTTTTGAACATACTGTATTTACCTGGTAATTATGTATGATTAAAATCCCCCCTCCTCCCCTCTAGAGACTAGTGGCATGGAAAATATGGATATCCATGGGATGGTTTCTAGATACCTCGCTAGGGCCGCACAGGTGGTATACCTGGCTATCCAATCGGCGATTGGCGCGAGTTTTGAATTTTCTGCCGTGACGTCAGGGACGTAAGCTATATACATAACTACCAGGTAAGCATGTTCAAAAATTTATTTTATAATGAAAATAACATTTCTCTGGTATCGGTATGGGTCTAGAAAAAAAAAAATTGGGTATTGTATTGGTATTGGTATCACCCTCTAAAGTGATATCGGCACATCTCTACTCTCTGAGTTTGTTAATATGATCATTTGATGAAAAGACTCTCACTATTGCCATGTATATTAGTATGGCCAGATACCTAAACCTCTGCTTCGGTGTGAGATTTGAATTTTCCCAATTTACCACAATCCCCAGTTTGCAGTAAAAGGAGAGTACTGTACTGTAGTCAATCTTTATTCTGTAGCAACTGCCTTAGAGGAGGCCAAGATCAACTAATAATTGAGATACATCATG
Organism: Palaemon carinicauda; assembly: GCF_036898095.1. NCBI lineage: Eukaryota > Metazoa > Arthropoda > Malacostraca > Decapoda > Palaemonidae > Palaemon > Palaemon carinicauda. Next base: position 236,034,164 of record NC_090725.1, on the reverse strand, counting down.
AGACACATCCCATGCGACTAGTGTGAGCACTCAAGTGATCACCTGGGGATCAGTGTACAGTCTGAAACACAGGATCTAGAACGGATACAATGCTGTGTTGAGGAAAAAGCGAAGGTACTTCCTAGAGGAGATGAATAGATACTTGGAAGTATCTATCCTCCAGATTTATCAAAAGAATGAAGTGTCCTTTTCTAATGGAAGTCAGTAGTCCATAACATTTCCCTCCTGAGCCTGGTTTGGGAGAGAGAGGTTAGTGACTGGTCTCCGAAACCCACTCTAGTTCTCTACCATTGAAAGTCAACTATAGAAGCCCAGAGATCTGTCCTGAATGACTTGTGCATTCTTCGTCCACCTCCTCTAGCAAAGCCAGGACTTTTGGTGATGTTGGAGGATATGTCATAAATGCTATTGGTCTTCTAGATATCGGGTGTTTGTGTCACTGCCAAGTTGTCCAAGGGCATGACGGACATCCCCCTACTCGTGGTAGGAAGAGAGGGAAACACTAACTTCAGAGTTGCCCTTTTTCTCCCTTCTGTCTTCTTCATCCTTCCTGAACTGGCTAGGTTGGGGACCTTGAAGGAGTTATGCATGAACATGCCTCTTTTGAGTAGATGTTGCTGGTGGTCCTGATCAGGGTCTAGAGAAAGACATCTTTGAAAGGCCTAGACATCTGAAGGTTAATGCTCTGTGGATTAAGTCAAGTAAAAGGGTTCTCCACTTCCACCTCTGCCTGGAGTGACGTGGATATCCGCACTGAAGCATTTCTTAAAGCAAGAGATGCTCTGGATCAACTTATTTTTGAGAATTGGGACACAACAGCATCCCTCCTTTTCAGAACCCATTTAGCCCACTGGTTTGCTGACTAATGTACCAAAAAGGTTACTACTTTCCAACCGGACAGCATTTGGTTCCTTTACTTTGCTACAGAGTTGGAGGCTTAAAATTCTGTCATATGCAAAGTGCAGTGCTTCATGGCATCTGATCACTGGTCAAGCTATGAGATGACTTGGAGGGCCTCCATGACCACCAACACAGAGGCTGAGAAGGACGATCCTTCTGCTCTATCTCTTCAAGGAAAGGCTCCCTGACTGGGCAGACACTGATGGATCAATTGGTAGAGGTGACGGTGGAGAAGACTGGCAACAATGCCTTGAAAATAGAGGGGCAGAATCTTGTTGGACCGACTGGGTGAAAAATAGTTTTCAAATCTGATCGTTCACTTGGTCCAGAACCACGCTAGCAAGATCCAACCATGGCAGCTCTAGAGAAGGTCTTGACCCTTGAGGGTCACTAAATCTCTGGTTAAAGATTGAGGAACCACCAGTCTCTTACATTTTTATTGCCACACCCAGTTTGTTATACTGACAAATGAGTGCAAGAACCTCGATAAAGAAACATTCCGACTCCTGGTTTTCTGACTCCATTGGTACTGGGCCAAGTTCCAGCGCCTTTGGGCCGGGAGAAACCTGAGCCCCGTCATCCCTCGACGTGCTGCTCAGGAGATCTATGCCTCATCCTCAAATACAAGACATCTTATCTAGGGACTTAACTAGCAATATAATCAGAAGCTGATGATGGACCTGCTAAACCACAGACAAAAAGTATGAAGTACCGCCGCCATCCTCCCTTTATGAGGGAGAGGATGGCCAAATGTATGAAAAAACTCATTGGTAATTACATTACATTCTCAGACATCTCCCCTATTGAGAGAAGGGTTCATCGAAGATCGAGTGCTGAATTACATAATCTGTCATATACCAGGCCCTGACAACTCATTCGTCCCAATGAATAGCTGTTTAGAGGTTGCTGGAGTTATCTTCCTTGCTCCCTTATGGGACCAGGAAGACTGACATTTCCAGGGAAGAAAAGAAAAATCTTCTTTTTCTTGGAAATGTCAGTCTAACAGTTTTGGTTCTAGGGCACTTCCTCCCACCTATGAGTGAGTCTCCTGTATTAAAGGACAAAAGGTTTTTCTCACATATACAAACCTGAGCCCTTTAATTTATACTCCCAACTCAGCCACCCTCTCACTCTTGAGTCAGAGGTCAAAGTGGCTAGTCTCTGACAGGTGGGCGTGGCTTCTCCCCTGTACTACTTGTCGTTAACGAAGTACCTCATTAATGAATCAATGGCCATCCCAGCATGTTCAGAAGACATCCCTTATATTAAAGGACTCAGGATTGTATAGCAAGGAAAATTACAAAGTACTTTGAAGATATGTTATTTTGTGGTCATATTCTACATGTTAAGAGATTTATGCAAGAGAATTACTTCATAGTTTAGATACAGTGCTTAACTTTATTTATGTAATTATGTTTTGATGTACTGGTATGTTCATTTTCAGATATACTGTATTGAATACAGCAATGGTAGACCACTGATGCGAGAAGTTCCTTTCACATATATTCCAGGTAAGTTAATGATATCTTTATTGTCCGGACGAGATTACTTTCCAAGCGGTTAATGTCTATAGTATACATTTCCAGACCCTATTGTTATTTCTTGGGCTTTTTTGTCATCATCATCATCTCCTACGTCTATTGACGCAAAGGGGCTCAGTTAGATTTCGCCAGTTGTCTCTATCTTGAGCTTTTAAATCGGTACTTCTCCTTTCATCATCTACTTCATGCTTCAAAGTCTTCAGCCATGTAGGCCTGGGTATCCATCTCTAGGACCTGCAGATCCCAATTCTGAAAATGGTGTTCCTACTCGCCTCGGCTTCAGCCATGAGAGGTAGTGAATTACATGGTCTATTATCTGATGTCTCCCACTCTAGGAGATTGGGAGAAGTAGTTCTCAACTACGTCCCTGAGTTTATTGCTAAAACTCAAAATCTGGGTGTAATGGATCCTTGGTTTGGCCCATTCCGGAAATAGAGAATGTTCGTTCTTTAACGGAAGATCCAGACCATCTGTCACTTTGCCCAGTCAGGAGTCTGAGGTGTTACCTGAAAAGAACGGCATCAGCTTGCCCCCATTTGCCAGCACTATTTGTTAGCACGGGGAAGGTCATAAGGAGGGTCACAAGGATTACCATTTCCTCCTGGATACGGAAAGGAATTGATTTCGCCCTTAACCAGATCCTCCTCCTTCCAAATGACCCACTCCTTCCAAATGACCCAGAGCTCATGACGTCAGAGGTATTGCAACGTCTCTGTCGTTCAGAAAGAACTACTCTATGACGCGGGCATTGCAAGCAGGCGTGTGGAAGCGTCGGACGACCTTTACCACCTGCAAGATGTTACCCACAGGAACATGGGTCCGTTTTCCATTGGTCCTGTGGTGGCTGCACAACAAGTGGTCTAAATACCTCAAGCTCCTTGCTGGACAAGTAGCAGAAGGTTGAGGGCTGAGGAGGTTACCCGGGTTAGTCTGGGGTGAATGAGTAAGAATGACTGGTTCCTTTCTTCCTTTCATCTTCTCCCCCCTTGGGGAAAACAGCATCACAGTCCTCATCATAGCTGACATTACCTCTCTGCAGGTAAGACTCATTTCCCTTGTGCATCCTGAGTATAGAAATAATACTTTGTTGTCCCCAATACCTCTTCGAGAGAAGGTATTTGGTAAGTCTAAAAGAACTCTCGTACTCATGTATTGAGTTCCTACACTAAAGGGAAGCCACATTTCTAGTTTCATGAACACACACACTTCTGATGGCTGCTAATAGTGCATACACTATTTTCAGCACTATAGTAGGGGGTCCTACTATAATCAATCATACATCGAGGTAGAGAGAACCCCAGATTATGACCAAGGGCAGTTGGTGAGGACTTCCTCTTTCCTAAAAGTAAGTCACCCTTATAAATAGTGAAGGGTTGGTATTTGTGCAGGAACAAATGACAAAATTGAAAGTACTGTAAATTGTATTTGTTCCGTAACCGAAATACAAACCACGCTATTTACGTTGGGTTTACCTTTTAGCGCAGCTGAAATGGCAAGCCATTAGAATTTAACGAGGGTGTATTACCCCCGCGCTAGTTAGCGGGGGGTAGGGGAGTGGTAGCTAGCTACCCCTCCCCCCCCTCACACACAGATGAATGCTCACTTTCACTTTTGGCTCGGACTGTGACAGACGTCTCTGTCTTGGTCCTCTCTTGGCAGCCATTGTTTGTTTTGTCTTTACTTAATCGCTTACTTTTCTTTTACTCAATATATATGTAAACATGTTTTCATGTTTGTATATATATTTGAGTATAGAAATCAGTAAGTTTCCTTTTCAGATTTGTGTGTGTAGTGTACGATTTCTACGTGGTGTCCTCGGCAGTTAGGCCACCACGGCGTAATTTTATGGGTGGCGATCGAGTTTGACTCCGGTCTTTCTCTCTCTCTCTCTCTTGAGGTCGTTCACCCTTTTACTACGTGTTACTACGCCCTTGTAGCTTCCTTTCCGTGTGGGGGGGGTTGCTACGCCGTACATTTGTCTCAATTAGTTTATGAATCTAATTGTAGTTGTTTTTTTTCAGCTTGTAGAACGATTCCTTTCGGGGTTTTCGTTCTTTCTTTAGTGTTCATTCATTTTTAAATTACATAATTACATAGTTTCATAATTATAATTGTTATAATTCTGTTTTGGTTACAGCTCTCCTTCCGTGAGTGTAAGTGGTTGTGAGGGCACGTGCCTGTTGTGTAATTCTTGTTTCCTTTCCCTCGGGATTCCTCTTCGGAGTCTTCCCGGGGGAATGAATGTGTACTAATGATTTTTGTTTTATTTTTTTACAGTTACCGATCTAGTTCGTTTCTGTAATATGGCAACAGTGTGAGCTGTCTTGTTGAGGCCTGGGGATTCGGCTGTTGCTGCCTCCCCTCTTGTATTTTCGTCAGGGGCGTGTCTCCTTCTACTGGAAGTACTCCCGTGACGACGGACAGCTCTCCAGTTCATTTTAGAACTCTCAGGAGGCTTGCCTCCTTGGGCGAGTAACTTTCCTTCCGAGGGAAGTTTTTCCGGTCCAGGCTTGAGTTTTTCCCCTTTTGGGGGGTTCTTCTCTTGCCTTTTTTTCGTGCGACTATGCTCTTGGGCTGAGCGGTCACACCTGCAGTTTCGCTCAAGGGGCTGGGCAACTGCAGGAGCTCCTCTTCGGAGGATTGCTCCTTTTAGGTCACTGGCTGACCAGTCTCTTCTACGAAGTGTTTCTCTTTCGTTCGCGAGAGAGTACACTCATAGAGACTCCTCTTCGGAGGATTCATCTGTTGCTGTTGGCCTCCCTCGCCGTAAGGCCCACCGTCCGCCTCGTCGTAAGGGCCTCTCATCTCCCTATAAGGGTGCTAAGTGGCGCCTTTTTGAATCTCCGTTTGCAGCCTACAACTCCTTTTTCTTGATCTTCTGCCTTGGTGCAGATGGACAGCAGTCTGATCTCGTCTTCCGACGGGCAACGGTCTTCCCGACGGACAACGGTCTTCCAACGGACATCAGTCTCCCGGCGGACAGGCTACGGTCTTCCGATGGACATCTGTCTCCCGACGGACAACGTTCCCTTCGGGGCAAAGGGTTGCCTCCCACGGGGGTTCTTCCCTTGCTCTGTTCGCTCCTGCTCCTGCTCAGTGTTAGCGCACAGGCGCGCTCCTGCTCATCAGCGCTTCCTGATCGCTAGCGCTCTCCTTTCGCCAGCGCTCTCCTGTTCGTCAGCGCTCTCATGATGATCATCCCTGCTGTTCCTGTTGGTTCCTGTTACGCTGTCTGTGCGCCCACGTTCGCCCTCGCGATCTAGAACTTCGGTTCAGGTCTGGGTCAAGGACTCTTCTTCTATGCGCAGGCTTCCACGCGTTGCCTTCTGCTCATCAGCGATCATCAGCTCGCCAGCGATCACCTGCTCGCCAGCGTTAACCTGCTCGCCAGCGCGCACAGGCGATTTTAGTATCGCCTATTCAACAGCGCTCTACACGTCGGCGATCTCCTGTCTCTCGGCGATCTCCGGATCGCCCGCGTGTGTTACAGCCGGCACGCCAACGTTCTCCAACACTTCTGAAGGAACACTTGCTTGCCATCGCGCGATCGCCCACCTGCGCATGCTGCTCGCCATCGCGCGATCGCCCACCTGCGGATGCTGCTCGCCATCGCGCGATCGCCCACCTGCGGATGCTGCTCACCAATGCGAGATCGCCCACCTGCGGATGCTGCTCGCCATCGCGCGATCGCCCACCTGCGGATGCTGCTCACGATCGCCCTCCTGCGCATGCTGCTCGCCATCGCGCGATGCTCACCTGCGCATGCTGCTCCCCATCGCGCGATCGCTCACCTGCGCATGCTGCTCCCCATCGCGCGATCGCTCACCTGCGCATGCTGCTCGCCAACGCGTCGACATGCCACAACGCGCCATCGCCAACCTGCGCGTTAGCGCTCACCAGCTCACCACCAATCGCCTGTTGATCCATATCGCCAGCAGTCTTCCTCGCCCACGCGGCAGCGCGTTTCCTCGCCATCGCGCTAACGCTTGCGTTTGCCGCCTCGAACTCGCGCTCATTCACCTGCCCACCCTCGCGACCGTTCGCCTGCGCGCCCGCGCGACCGTTCGCCTGCGCGCCCGCGCGACCGTTCGCCTGCGCGCCCGCGCGACCCCTTGCCTGCGCGACTGCGCAATCATTCGCCTGCGTGCCTACACGCCCACGTGCCTGCATGTCTACGCTCATGCGCGTCCGCGCACATGCTCTCCAATGTTCGCCCGCGCGCGAACCGACGGTGTCCCGTCACGCGAACCGACGGTGTCCCGTCGCGCGAACCGACGGTGTCCCGTCGCGCGAACCGACGGTGTCCCGTCGCGCGAACCGACGGTGTCCCGTCGCGCGAACCGACGGTGTCCCGTCGCGCGAACCGACGGTGTCCCGTCGCGCGAACCGACGGTGTCCCGTCGCGCGAACCGACGGTGTCCCGTCGCGCGAACCGACGGTGTCCCGTCGCGCGAACCGACGGTGTCCCGTCGCGCGAACCGACGGTGTCCCGTCGCGCGAACCGACGGTGTTCAGTCGCACGAACGTCGGCTTGATTCTTGCAGTATCCATTGCTCGTCTATGGGTTATCGCTCGCCGACCACCAGCTCTCGCCTTTCCTACCACGCTCGCCCTCCTTCTGCGCTCCTTCGCTCACCTTCGTTTGCGTTCCTGCGTGACCGCGCATGGGCGCTTCCACGTTCGCCCACGCGCAAATCTTTGAATTACCATCGCGCGAGCTCCAGGGCGATTGCGACCACGATTCCCATTGGGGTTTTCGCAGCATAGCCAGCCTGGCGAGTCCTTCTGGAGCGTATTTCCAGAACACGGCCTCACCCCGTAAATGCAGAGCATGGCACTTGCAAGAATAGGAAGAAACTTCAGGGAGGTCTGAGCAGCACTCCTCTTTCCAGAACCTGGGTTAGCCCTTCCCCGTCATTCCCTGGAAGGTTTTTTTGGCGGGGGGGGGGGGCTTTCCGTTCGAGATTTCTCCATCGGCCAAGGGGTGACTGCTTACCCCTTCCTCTGGGGGCTTACTAGGTCCTTTCCCTCCTCGGTTACGGCCCGAGGTTTGGTTCAAGGAAGCTACAGGAAGATCATGGGTACTTTCCTCCTCTTGAGCTCAGGCACCTTGGCCTTTCGTCGTTAAGTATCTAACTTGCGGACAAGCTCGATGTTGTACCATCTGGACGCGCTGACTGAGGGCTTCCTTCGGGTGTCTCATCTGTGCAGGTCGACGACCTCAGACACCCTTCCATCCTTGAGAAGAGTTTGTTTGTGCCCAAGGACAGAGACTTAGACAGCGGCTGTGCGTAAGAAATCGACTTCCATTTTCACTCCTCCAAGGCGCTTTCTTCCAGACTCTGCAGGGCTCCAGCGCCCTTTTCTTTCAACCACGTCGGCCTAAGTTATCGGCTACGACAACTGGGACAAGGTGTCTAATTGCGGTTTCCTCCTGTCAGGAACAGATGGCACGGGAGGCTCCCCCGGGGGGGCATAGTCCTAAAAGGAGCGGCAGAGTTCACGAACTCTAGGATTGCAGGTTTCTCGCTGGGAGGATGCTTAAGGTTACTCATCCGGATGACAGCATCCCGATGCCCATTCCCTCACAATCTCTGTGATCAGCCAAGCATATCGCGCCTGCCGTCTCTGTCAGCGAATTCAGTGTCTCTGAACCTCTATGCCATAGCGTCGGCAAGAGTTGCCTGGTTGGGCAGAATGATCCATACCTTAGGCGAAGGTCCTCCATAGGATCATCGACGGCTTCACCCCCGGCCTCTTCAGTCGATCCTTTCTTGTAAGGAAGGATCTGAGAGGGGAGTTCCGTAGTCGAGCTCTCAGCCCTGATCAAGTTTGTCGAACAAACTTCGGCCAGCGTAGAACAGCAGAATCGATCAGACTGGTAATGAGGCGACAGGACTCCTTAAACCCTGGATCGGAAGGACGGGTACTTTCAGTTTCCATTCCATCCATCTTCCAGGGAGCTCGTCGAATTCAGCCTAGACTGCAAGTATTCCTGCTTATGATGCAGTGTGGCTATCCCGCCGTGGCATAGCAGGTTGTTTTCCCCAGAGAACTCTCCCTGTTTTCCTCATGGCCGCTCAGGTGCAGGCTTCCGCCTCCTCTGCTTTTTGGAGGGCTGGTCAACTCCGGTAGGCTCGGGTTCGACCTTCTTCAGCGCCGGGACAAGCTTCCGGATGCTTACCATGAGTGTGGGTTCATGGTATTTTGCTTGGAGCCTTCTCTTCTTCTGCCTCAACATCTGGAGTATCTGGCCATGATATTGAGTCAACAGCCTTACCACGTTGGAAACCCCGCTTCTCGTCCGTCCAGCGAGGTTAAGCAACGTCGGTTCTGGTCGGTACTTGGATGGGTGACCACCTTAGGACGCCAGATTCTGTTGCCACATCCTCCGAGCCTTCCTTTCAGTTGACTGTGGCAAGACTGAGGAGAGTCGCAGTACCTGTTCTCAGTCAAGCAGAGCTTTCAGCCCTACCTTGGAACGTTTCCTAGTTCTCCTTTCCTCATTGACCCGTCTATAGTCCGAACGGTCGCCTCAAGATAAGTTCCATGTGGGGCGGTCCAAGTTCCGGTGGCTTCAGGCAACGTTTAACCGGACTTCCTGGCCCCCATGGGACCAGCGGAACTATTAGACCTGCAATGGGTGTTGACCTATGGAACCTCTTGATGGTAGTGGATATTCTCGTCCTTTCCCCACATTCTTGATGCTGTTCTCGGACTCGTGAAAGGAGGGGGGGGGGGGCATGTTCCGGTCCAGGCCTATGGTCAAGACCTGAAGGATACCTCTCCATCATTCAGGCAGGCTTAGGGGCCGTAGTCTGGCCCCTCTACAGATCCTACAGCTCCTGCTGAGTCGCCCCGTGCGCGTCGACTTCATGATTCTGGCGTGTTCTAACCAGCAGGGGACGCATTTTCACACCTTCACATCTTGCAGTAGAGATACCGGGATGATTGAGATTATCTTAATACCACCATCGGCTCTCTCATTCCAGGCAGAGGAATGTTCTCTCCGACTATCCGAGCAGAGCCTCGTAGAGAGAGTGTACCTGGGGGTCTTTGACCTTGAGTAACCAGAAAGTCCTGGTCTGGGGGACCTGATCGCGACAGCTTGGAACCTCAAGCTTCCGCTGTTCTTCCCCCCAGTCTCAGACCCCGAGACTCTGGCAAGATGCATTCCGGTGATGGTGGGACAACTTCGACGCCTGCGTCTTCCCTCCTTTTTGTCTGTGGACAATGGGTCTCAACAAGACCAGGTTGTCTGTCAACCTTTCAATGGGAGAGCTCCACTGGGACTATGCGCAGAACGGTTTCTGGACCCTCTGCTTCCCCTGACGGAACTCCCAGGAGAGCTTCTCCCACGGCGCAGACTACTCAAACAACCACACTGCGACATCTCTCCCGAACCGGGGCGTCGCTTCGGCTTCATGCCTGGAGACACTACGCCTCCTCCTCAAGAAGAGACAACCCGCTACAGTTGCGGTATGGAGGTCGCGTCATCTGCGATAGTCATCCGCAGGGGTCTTCCAGGCAAAGTGAAGAGTCTTCGGTGGTTGGTGCCGTGGGAGATATACCTCTTCCCTTGAGGCCTCTTCTCCAGCAATAACGGTCCTATTGCTTTTCGGCGTGAGGAAACTCCTTTCCGCTCTTGGCAATGAAGCCTGTCGCTCAGCCTTTCCCTGACCTTCAGGCTTAAAGGAATAACTTTTTCCTGCCCGCTGGATCTTTCCTCGCTCATGCGAAGCTACAATCGTCCCTGCCCTAGTCGGAGGAAGACCTCCAACTTGGAGCATGGCTCGGACTTTTAGTCCTTTAAGAGATCTTCTCAAGACCCTTTACGACAGGCCTCGGATTGTATTCCGCCTTGGGTCTCCTGCTCACCCTGGCCACGGCCAGTGTGTAAGCAATCTTCTTGGTCTCGTACGACTCCGCCTTTTCTAAGGAAGAGGGGAAGGCAACATTCAGGTTCGCTCCTGAGTTGTTGGCTAGACTCAAAATCTGGGGGTCCCGGCCCTTCGGTCCAATTCCTTCAAGATTTCGAGTCTCCATTCTGTATCTGATGTCCCAAGACGTTCTCTTTCTTGCCAGTAAAGGAATTGAGAGGTTAGCTTTGGGAACAGCTGCAGTTTGTCCTCAGTTACAGCCGATTTGGGAGCACAAGGAGGACACGGGGGAGAGTCACCAGTATACCTCTTCAGCCCGGACTCAAGGACATTCATCTCGACCTGTCTCCAGACCCTCCCCCGTCACGTCGCCCTACAGTACGATGTTGGATACATCGCAACGTCCCTCGCCTTCGAGTAATACTACTCTGTGACGCAGGTGCTACAAGCTGGAGTCTGGAAGCGTCTAATGACCTTCGCAGCCCGCTTCCTGCAGGGCGTGACTCACAGGCGTCTCGATACGTTTTCTATCGCTCTGTGGTGGCTACACAACAGCTGGTCTAACCTCAGGCTCCTTTTTGGACAGGTAGCAGAAGGTTGAGGGCATTGTTATCAGGTTTTAGTCTGCATGAACGAAAGAAGTATGTCTGGCCCTTATTTCTTTCTTCATCATCCCCTCTACGGGGAAGCAGCATCCTGGTCTCTGCATAGCTGACCTCGAACCTCTGCAGGTAAATCATGCTTCCTTGTGTTCCGAGTATTGAGTCAATACTGTCGCGTCCCCCATACCCTGACGAGGTGGTATTGGGAACGTCCTAACCCAGAGTTCCTTCTGGAACTCCAGGTCAACTGCCTAGGACGGGTCTCACTTCTTCCTTCACACACAAGCTTATGTAGGCCACACGGTTCCTTGCGGAGCAAGGAACTTGTGAGGTGCAGGGACTCCTTTTCTCGAGTGCGACTCACTCGGATTCTGAGTCCCCGGGTAAAGCCAAAGCCAGTATGGCTGGGGACTTTCCACCCTACCTAATGGGTAAGTCACCCAATGTAAATAGCGTGGTTTGTATTTCGGTTACGGAACAAATGACAAATTCGAAGATAATTTGTATTTTTCCTAACCATACAAACCTTAGCTATTTACACATATTTGCCCGCCAGCCCTGTCCCCCAAGACAAGTCCTACCTCTAAGTGAAAGTGAGCATTCATCTGTGTGTGAGGGGGGGGAGGGGTAGCTAGCTACCACTCCCCTACCCCCCGCTAACTAGCGCGGGGGTAATACACCCTCGTTAAATTCTAATGGCTCGCCATTTCAGCTGCGCTAAAAGGTAAACCCAATGTAAATAGCTAAGGTTTGTATGGTTAGGAAAAATACAAATTATCTTCGAATTAGTCATTTTTCCTAGCGTACTTGGTTTGGCATCAGCCTCAGCAAGACCAGAGGATTGTGGTTCACCTCTCAGATCTGAGGCCCCTCCTAAGGATTCAGCTGATGACTTTGACCCACCCGAGGCTCCTATGAATGCGAGCTTAGGGTTGGATGACCCTTTTGGTGATTGTTCTGACCATTCTGATGGTATGCTGCCCATGTCTGCTAGTCCTAAGATCTCCTCATGTCTTCTTACAGGTCCTATCCTGTTTAAGGAAACTCATTTCTTTAGGTGATCCAGCTCATGTTCCTCCTGAAGGAAAGGATACTATCGTGGACCTCTTCTACGACACTCTTAGGCTATTGCTCAAGTAGGAGGAGTTTCTCAGTCCCTCAGGGCAGTGAACTCGTCTTGTTTGCTTTTCCACCCAATGTGTGAGAGAGGAAGTATTTCGAGATAGTTGACGATGATTCGTCTCCTCTGCCGTTGGATCTAGTTATTCTGTCTTTGATGCAAGACTACTCTCGCTCATATATACGTTAGCAAAGTAATCCCCCACGTTTAGCATCACCCTATCATTCCTTATTGATTCGGATGAGAATTTACGTTCTCTATAATCTATAGATAAGTTACGATATACATTCTCTCCCAGAGAAAAAAGGCTAAACAGCTGCCGGTGGGAAACCTAACATACTTTGGGAAGTCATCAGCCCTCTCTTGGACTGCCATCCACAATTATTGCCGGCAGCGGCAGACCTTTTGTGGATGGGTGGAAGCCAGAATCAGACAGATTCTTACCCCTTCCATTGGAACTCTCATTCTGGCAAGTAGACAGTAGGCGGCCTGATAGTCCTCCTACACTTCCAATTGTTATGTTAATCATAATGATAGGAAACTCTCCTTCCTCAATGCTTTTTCTCTCTCTATCAGTTAGTGTCGCCAGGTACTAACCTAACCCCAGCAGTGCCGCCGGCAAAACTACAGCATACAACTAGGTATACAGTAGTACACATGTTTTCTAACATACTCTGTGTTTCCTGTCGCAGTCTATTGTTTGGACCACGATTTTGTGTTGAGGCTGAGTACTCCCCCAACACCCAGATGGTTTTTTTTCGATCATCAGGACCCTAAAATATCACCGATCAGTGTTAATATATACTACAGGTAGATAATGTTAGTATAGACACTTACTAACTCTAACTCTAGTTCCTAGAGTTTTTTCCTACCTTGTATTCTCCCTATCAGGGAAACTAAATATTATTACTGATGGAGGTCTCAGCAATGGCTTGGGAGAGTAAACACAGATATGTGTCTTTTCTACTTCCTTTCAAGCTTACTATCCTAAGCTACCATAAACAATAGTAATTACTATTGTTAATAAAAATTGTATGCTTTTATATCACTGATATAAAAATTAGATACTCATTGATGCACCTTTTCCTTTACAGGAGGAGCCAATGGAGAAGTGTGCAGCCTTATCCTGCAACCACAAAGGCAAAGACTTTTGTGGCCACACGAAGTGCAGGACTCATGCCCCCTGCTGCATCGTGTCGGGAGTCCTCAAGTATTGGGACCCGAAGGGTTGCCCCACCTGTTCGACCCTGCTGGCCAACGGCTTCGGAGAAGCTCCCTCAGTCAACATAGAGACTAGGAATACAGCGAGGGAGACCCTTCGCAAATGGGTAAGAAGGTTCCAGGAGAACTCTCAGGGACTGTACTTACCCAACAACTCCCTAGGGTGCCTACTGTTCCCCAAGGCTCTACCAAACGCGGTGGTGCCCCAGGAACATCTCCAGTCTCCTCTCATACAACTGAAGATTGACGCGGACATAGATAAGGCACTGGAAGGCATGGACATCCATCAAGAAAGGACGTCAGAAGTGTCCATCGACACTGAGAAGGACCTACCGCAAGGAGGCCCTGAAGAAGACGTGGAACATCCACAAGCGGAGGAAGAAGGATCCGTTTTAACGGCAACCTAAGACCCTCAGTTCGCCGTGACGGCATACCAACCTATGCCGTCAACTTCTTCAACCCCAACTCCACAACTAGTTGCACATGCCGACAAGAACGAAGCGATCCTCACTTCGATCCAACAGATGATGGAATTGTTCCAAAAGGAACAAGAGATGATAAGAGAATCATTCAGGCAGCAGCAGATACTGTTGCAGGAGAGGGCGAACCACCCTGGATCTACCAAGGGCTCCACTAACAAGCCCCTTAAAGTGTTGGATCTCCCTCACTGTTCTGAAACCAACCCCTGGAGGGTATGCGGAGCATATGCCCATGATGAATGGGAAACTATTCTTCTCGGAGAAGTTGGGGACCAAATTGATTGAAGATCTTTAGTTCTGGCCTAACTTTTCAGCTCACCCAGACTGTTACGTGAGACTGCGGGATGAACATGCAGCCTGTGAGGAAACGGTACCCAAAGAGGTCATTGTCTTCAAGCATGACAAGGCGCAAGCCACCCTCCTGAAAACCTTGAAAGGAGCCGGGTACACCAACTCCAAAGTCTCAGCACTGAGCAAGAGACATCCCACCTTTCTTGCTCCTTCCTCCATCTCTTTCCCCTTTCAGAGAAAGCACTAGACTTTGCTGTCAAGGCAGTCGACGAGGGCAAACCCTGCCCAACCCTAGAGGAATGCAAACCATTCTCTCTAGCACTGCCTACATGCGAGGAGAAGTGGAAGGATGTCCACCTAACCTTCTCCGTCTCTAAGTTGGATCCAGAGATAGCAGGCCAGCAGTTCAATGAGAACCTTCCGAAGTTGCCAGACCATCTTCTGAGGAGGGAACAGTAGACGAAGGAGAGACTTGCGGCCTCCCTTTCTCATCAGAACTGCCTGGAAATGAGTGCAGGTCTACAGAATGCCCCAGAAATGGTAATTTTCCTGGCTAAGTCCCACATGGGTACCCTTGTGAAAGACATATGCTTTCCTCAGAGCAGGAAGAGCCTGCAGAGTTTATTTTGGCCTCAGCAACCATAAGACATGAACCAAGGAAACTAATTACCTCGAACATCTGGGGTAAAGACCTTTTCCCACAGGAACTGGTCCAAGAGATCATAGCCAGAACAGCCAAGGAGAACAGGAACCTTCTCCAAATGTGGGACATGAGCTCAAAGAAGAAATCTTCCTTGGACGGAATATCCCCAGCCCAAGAATAAAGAGGCAGGGAGACCCCGCAGACCTGCACAATTGCCTGCCGTGACTATGACCACGATGCCTCAGACCACTTTCCAGATGGTCCCTCAAAAACTGGTAGCCCAGCCACCAGTGTTTAACCCTAACTTTGAGAGACAGTCGACTTCCTTTCATCCTAGTCAGAAAAGAAAAGGCCCTAAGATAAGTTCGCCCGGAGGTAACTCCTCTCGGGGCCGAGGAGGACGTGGTCACGGAAACAAATCCGAAGGACCCCCCCTGCAAAGAGGGGCTCCAGGTAGGAGGCAGACAGTATCACTTTCAGGATCGCTGGACCTTCAATTCCTGGGCCCACAGCCTAATAATGAATGGACTCAGGTGGAAATGGAACAGAACTCCACCCCGTTTTCCAGATTTCTTCCAACACTCCACCCCCTCATTAGAAGAATATACCTCAGAACTCTTGAACAAGAAGGTAATAAGGAAAGCGAAGTCCATCAAATTCCAGGGAAGGCTGTTTTGTGTTCCCAAGAAAGACTTAGACAAACTCAGAGTCATTCTAGACTTGTCTCCACTCAACAAGTTCAACAAGAACAACAAGTTCCGGATGCTTACTTTGCAACATATAAGGACCCTTCTACCAAAAGGGGCGTACACAGTCTCAATAGGCCCAGTAGATGCTTACTGGCATCTTCCAATGATAGAGACACCTGTTCGGAGGATTACTCTGCTAAGGCCAGCTTGTGGTCCACCGGCCCTCATGGGCGTCATCAGTTCCTGATCATCCTACCAGCAGACCTACCAGTGTAACCATGCGCTGCAACCTCGTCCGTGGACTTCGGTCCTGGACTCTTCCTAAGGCCAGCTTGCTGGTCCACCGGCCCTCATGGGCGTCATCAGTTCCTGATCATCCTACCAGCAGACCTACCAGCGCAACCTTGCGCTGCAACTTAGCCTGTGGACTTCGGTCTTGAACTCTTCCGTGGATCTTTTACGGTCCCCATCGGTGGATGTTCACCCTTCCAAAGGGCACATCCCAGTTCCTGATCGTCCTGCCAGCTGACTTGCTGATCTACCAACGCAACCTTACGCCGCTGTTAGTCCTTGGACCTCGGTCCTGGACTCTTCCATGGACCTTTAACGGTCTCCACCATGGATGTGTGCCCCTTCAAAGGGCTCATTCCAGTTTCTGGTCGTCCTGCCTGCCGACCTGGCGACCTACCAGCGCTACCTTACGCAACAGTTAGTCCTTGGACTTCGGTCCTGGACTCTTCTGAGGATATGCGCACCAGCAGTCTTCCGCGCTCGTGCACCAACAGTCTTCCGCGCACCAACAGTCTTGCGCGTGCACGCGCCAACGGTCTTCCTCGCGCGCATGCGCCAACTGTACTCCATGCTCGCACTAATGGTTTTGCGTGCACGAACGCGTGTCAATGGTTTTCCGTGCGCGCGCGCTCGTCAACAGTGTTCCGCACGCCAATAGTCTTCCGCGCTAAGCAGTCTTCTGCGCGCCAGCGCTCTCATATCCAGCACCCTTCTGCTCACTTGTGCTCGCCAATGCGCCAACTCTTCACTAAGAACCAGCGCTTGCCTGTTAGCGCTCTTCTGCGCATTCACGGGAAACTGCGCTTCCGCGGAAACTGAGCACCAGTATCATCCTTTGTGCCATCGCACCAGTACTCTCCTGCACACTTGTGCAATAGGTAGAAAAAAGGAATAAAACTTTTTGGACAGGTCACCATTGCCCCATTCTTCTCCCCGCAAACGCATAACATGGCCTCCGGGAAATGAGGAAAGAGGCTTCACAGAAGGATTCAAGATCCCGAAGATTCCATCTTCCAAGGGGAATCAAAACTGGGAATCCTTGGTCCCTGTCTCTTCTGAAGTTTCTTTTTCCTTGACAGACCACCATCAGCAAACAAGAAAGCATCAACAGACTGATCCCTACATCACTGTTTGCTGATGGCTAGTTCACGGTTTGCTGATCGCTAGCTCACCTATCACCAGATTGCCAATTGCTAGCTCAGCTTGATCATTGACCTCTAGTCTCTCCAATGACTAACGATCTCCGATTGCTAGCGTTCCAATCACCGATTGCTAGTCAATAACCAGTCATCAGCTTGCTGATCACTAGATCACCGATGGGCAGCTCATCTTTCTTCGATCATTGAACTCGGCTCGCTGATCTCTGACCAGCCCATCTTCAGCTTGTTGATCTCTGACCAACCAGGAGAGACCATAGTCAGCTTGCTGATCTCTAGTTCACCGATCACCGGTCCGTGATCGATCACTGATCATCAATGGCTTACCATCACCAACTGACTATCATTATACCATTCTGCTGTCTCTCAGGGCTCTCAAAGCAGATTACCAACTCATGGCTGACTGACCAGACAGCCTTCATCTGCCTGTCAATTACCATCCTCGGCTCACAGACCGCCAATTCACCGATCATTGGCAATTCGCCAGCAGTTCGTGACTCGGACTTACTAGTCAACCTCTGCCCTTAGTTCCCTAGATCAGAGGTATACAACATACTTCTCGCTACTGGCCGTTCGCCATCACACTAAAGTGATCGGCAAACGATCGACAACCTTCATCAGCGGCTTGTCGACAGGGAATTACTTGCGAGCACTCTCCAACTGCACAATAACCACGATACCTAACCGTTAACCATAGTTTAACATTCGCCAGATTGATTCTATTCTAAGGAATAGCATCCATCAGGGCGCATGGTAGGGTTAAGGGTTGCCTTCCTTCTGTTAGTTAAAGGAATTCTCTCTCAGGGAATAATCCTTACACAGGGTATTGCATCTGATCCTTTACACCATGAGTCAAGACCCCAGCGTCAACAATCTCCCATGCAAAAGGATCCGCAAGGAGCTGTCCCTTTGGGTCGATGTCCACACCATGTTGGAGTTCGAACGAGGGCTAAGACCTCAGGTTTTCATTTGCACACTGGACCTAAAGGACACATACTTCCAGGACCAAACCATCCATTTAGGAAAGTTGGAAGATTCAGTCCAGACAAACAAGAAACACCAGTTCAGGGCACTGTGCTTCTGTCTTTCCACTACACCCATCCTGGTCTCACAGGATCGGCTTCAGTCTCCTCCATTTCAGGACGACTGACTGACCTTAGCAGACTCAGTGGCAACCTTGCATTAGCACCGGAACTTCTGAAGTCTTTTTACCAAGATCCAGTATTCAAGGTAAACCTGTGGAAGTCTTCCCTACTTCCCTCCCAGAAGACTGGTGTATCTGGGAATGATTCTAGACACCAATCTCCACAAACTTTCTCAAAACATTCGGACCCCCATGGGACCAGAAGTTTGGACGAACCTCAAGGGACGGGTGTCAGTCGAGAATCTACAGAGCGGTATAACCTTCTCGTTCTTCCACACCCCTCGGACTTGATGCTGTGTGCTTAGAACACATCAAAAGAAGAGAGGAGGGACCATAATGCTGCACCACATGACCTCAACCCTCTGGACAGAGTCCGAAAGTACCTTCACTTAAAAACTGCCTCATCAGTTCCTAACAGACCACTCAGTGATGTGAGGGGCGACAATACCACACACCACATAGAGGCTCACATCAGCAAGCAAGAACGAACTTGCTCATAGCCTCTTCCCATCTAACAGTATAAACACTAAGATGGGCCAAAATCCGTTCGGTGCCACTATCAGCATGCTTCATTCCAGACTAGAGGAATGTGGTCGCCGACAATCTGTGTACAGCATCTCAGATAAGATATACCGAATGGTCTTTAGATTGCCTTGTAGCCGACAAAGTACCGACTTTTCGGGGTCCTCCAACTAGGGATCTGTTCGCAACGCTCCTAAACCTCAGGCTGCCGTTGCTCCCCAGCCCTAGACCCCAAGGCTTTCTGGTAAAGAACAGGCCAACAACAGTGGGTACAACAATGACGTTTACGTCTCGTCCCTGTTTTGTCTGGAGAAGGGCACTCAAGAAGGCTAGAACATTGGTCAGCCTCTCAAGGACTCTCCTAGCTCCGCTATGGCATTACGCAGAACAGTTTCCAAACCTTTTGCAGCTCCTGATAGAGTCTCCAAGAGAACCCTCTCCACATCACAGACAACCCATTTCGACACCTACCACAAGTTATAGCTTTGCCTGGAGACTACCCAGTACCTCTTTTGCAAAAAGGTTGTCTAGATATCTGAGGAATTCCTCAGCATTAGTCTACCATGCAGTATAACGTCTTGTGTGGTTGGTGTCATGTGAAAGTGTCTCTCTCCACTCGATACCTCTATTCCAGCAATAGCGGAATCCTCGAGTATATGCAAGAGGAAAAGACACCCTACTCAGTTTCAACAGGTAAAGATGATCACTCAACCTTGATCCTTCACCTTCAAACTGAAAGGAAGGAACATCCTCTCATCAATAGATCTTTCCTAACTCATACGGACTTACAACTTGCCTTTCTCCAGTCGGAATTGAGACCTTCCTTTTGGAACATGCTTCAAATTCTCCAACCTCTAAAGAGACCTTCTTATGTTCTACTTCACCAGGCAACAAATTTTCACCTGATTTAAGAAGACAATGTTCCTACACACTCTGACAGCAACCATACGTGTCAAGGAACTTCATGGTCTCTCTTTCGACATCACCCATTAATGAGAAGGGCGAAAGGCAATGTTCAGTTTCGTCCCCGAGTATGTCACCAGACACAGTCTCCAGAGGTGATGGATCCTACACAAGTCTCCACTCGGTAACGGACGATCCAGATCATCCGTTACTGTACCCAGGGTAAGGTATCAGACTCTACCTATAAGAAAACAGCAACAGCCCACCCGGGTCCCCTCTCTTGTCATCAGCACTGGGAGAGACTAAAGGAGGATCACCAAAACATCATCTCAACATGACGACTCACGATGTCAGGGGCATAGCTATGCCCCTGGTCCTTCTAAGCAGATTACTCTGTGACGCAGGTTTTACAAGAAAGGAAGCGAATGCTCCAGGTGACTTTCACAACCTTTCTCCTGCAAGACGTGACCCACAGGAACTCGATACGTTCTCTATCGGTCCTGTGGTGGCTGCACATCAGCTGGTTGTATACCTCAAGCTCCTTATTGAACAAGTAGCAGAAGGTTGAGGGCACTGTTACCCGGTTTTAGTCTGCGTTAATGAAAAGATTTGACTGGCTCTTATTCTTTTCTTCATCCTACCCTCTCGTGGGGAAAGCAGCATCCTGGGTTTTCTCCTTAAGTTGACCTCAAACCACTGCAGGTAAACCATGCTCCCTTGTGTAGCTAGTATCAAGCAAGTACTGTTGCGTCCCCATACCCTGGCGAGGTGGTATTAGGAAAGTCTTGGTTACATCAGGTTTTTCCTACAATAGACTCTGAATAACTTTACCTAGACAATCACACTTCTGCATGTCTCAACACACAGCTTGTGTAGGCCGCGTACCTTGTGTAGCAAGGTTTTAGCGAGGGCAGGGACTCCTTATTTTTGAGTACTAACATACTCAGATAAGCAGCCAACTGGTAAAGCCAAAAGCAAGATTGGCAGGGACGTCCACCCTTTGTAATGGGTGAGTCACCCCTAATAAATAGCGTGGTTTTTATTCCAGTTACGGAACAAATGACAAATTCGTAGATAATTTGTATTTTTCCTAACTATACAAACCTTAGCTATTTATACAAACTTGCCCGCCAGCCCTATCCCCTTGAAGTCCTACCTCCAAGCAAAGTGTGCTAAATCACAGGTGTGTAAGGGGGAGAGGTAGCAAGCTACCCCCCTACCCCCCGCTAACTAGCGGTGTGGGTAGTTAACCCTCGCTAAATTTTAATGGCTCGTCATTTCAGCTCCGCCGAAAGTATAACCCCCAATAAACAGCCAAGGTTTGTATAGTTAGGAAAAATACAAATTATCGTCGAATTTGTCATTTTCCCTTGATACAAAAGAAATTAAGGTTTTTTCACTCAAACTCCTTATCATTATTAGAACGTTCACCGGGTGGAGGATGCCTACAGAATAGGGAGCAGAAAAGGATGATTCACGGAGCCAAACCTTGGTCGGTGTTCGTCCTCCGTGCGGGTTACCATGTCCCGTTCACTCCTTTTGACTTCTCATCCAGTGATGTTATGATCCTACGTGAAGGGATCCACGAAGGAACAGGCTCTTAAGGTCGAAGTCAAGACCATGCGAGAAAAAGACACTCTCCAAGAGGTCCTAGATGGGGCCCTAGGCTTCTACAGTTAACTTTTTGAGTACAAAAGTTGTTTGAAGGCTGGAGACCAGTCATTGATCTCTCTGCCCTTAACAAGTTTGTTCAGCAAACTGTTCAAGGAGATGACAGAAACAGTCAGACAGACTGTCAGACCAAAGGACTTCATGATAACAGTGGACTTGAAAGGTGTGTACTTTCAGATCCCAATCCATCCATAGTAATGATGTAACTAAGATCCATCCTGAATGAAAGAATATACCAGTTCAAGGTGCTATACTTTGGCCTTCTCACAGCCCCCAGATGTTCACTAGGATTTGTTCCCTTACATCGACCTGGTCTCACAAGAAGGGCATTCATCTATTACTTTACTTAGATGATTGACTGATTCTAGCAAACTTGGTGGAGACCCATCTTTACATTGAGACAGGCTTCTCGAGTTTTGCTTCGATCTGGGGATTGTTGTAAGTCATGAACAGTCCTCTTTGTAACCATCTTGGAAACGTATATCTCGGGTTGCAAGTAGACACCTAACTTGGCAAAGTCTTTCCGTCCAAAAGGAGAATAGAGAGGCTAAAGCAGGCAGCACACCCCTTTCTGATGCAAGACTTGCTAACAGCACGTCGTTGGTCTAGCTTGTTGCGGCACCTGACCTCTCTAGAGTATCTTGTGGCTAATGACCATCTTCACATCCGTTGTCTCCAGTGGCAGCTGAAGACCTTTTTGTCTCAGCACAACGACCTCCTGAACCTTTAGGGTCCGGTGGGGCTGAAGCAAAAGAGAGACCTAAGTAGGTGGGTGCGAGACACCAATCTTCTCAGAGGAGTAGATCTTTCTCTTCCCCCAGATTTGATGCTCTTCACAGATGCCTCAATAGAAAGGTGGGGCTCATCTGTTTCAGCACATGGCCTCCTAACTGTGGTCCGAGTCCAATCAGTATTACCACACAAACCTCCTGGAAATGAGAGCACCCTTTCTGGCCGTCAAACAATTCCAACAGCTCCTTTCAGGGCATTCCTTGGTGCTGATGAGTGACATCATGGTAATGGCATACATAAACAAGCAAGGAGGTACCTTTTCACAGCAACTATTCTATCTAGCTGTAGAAATTCTTAGATGGACAAAAGACAGCTCGGTAGCCTTATCTACCCTGTTCTTCCTGGGCAAGAAAAACATCCTGATGGACAAACTTAGCAGGGAGAGTCGGATACTTGTCTCCGAGTAGCCTTTGAATCATCAGATAGCCAACAAAGTCTTGACTTTGAGGGGTTTGGTGACAATAGACCTGTTCGCTACGTCCTTCATCCGGAAGCTTCTGGTGTACTGCTTGCTAATATCAGATTCCCAGGCATTTTGGCAAGATACCTTCCAACCTCAGGGGAATAATCTAGTTGTCTATCTGCCCCCCCCCCCCCCCCCGGCCTAGTAAGGAGGCTTCTGAACAAAGTAAGGGCATCACAAGATCTGGCGATGACCCTCATAGCTCTGATGTAGCGACATTCAGAGTGGTTTCGAGACCTACATCTACTTGCAGAGGTGCTGATGGAGCTCCCTTCTCTTCCAGATCTACTCAAATGACCATAGGCAAAGATTTACCACAAGGCTGTGGCTTTTCTACATCTTCATGACCGGAGGTTATTCAGTATCTCCTCTCGTCTAGAGGCTTTTCCTGTGAAAAGGATGTTTGGATACCTCCGGGAGTCATTTTCTGCCATCTGTCAGGCAAAGTGGGTAATCTTTTGTGGTTGGTGTCGTGGAAAGGGTAATACTCCTCTCAACTCCATTATCTCAGTGATAGCAGAGTTCTTGTCATGCTTTCAGGAGGAAAAACTGCTCAGTCTCGGCGGTGAAAAGTTACCACTCACCCTTGAGCTCCACCTTTAGACTAAATGGAGTCAACATTTCCTCTATGTCAGAACTCTGTCTCCTCATATAGAGTATTGAGCATACCTGCCCTGAGCCGGAAGTCAGACCATCTCCTTGGAACGTAGTTCGCGTACTGTGAACCCTGAAAGCAGCACCTTATGAGCTGTTGCGTCAGTCATCAGACCACGACTTGACACTTAAGATGGTCTTCCTTTGCGCACTGGCCTCTGCGAAGAGAGTCAGCGAGTTGCATTTTCTTTCATCATGATGTCCTTTTAAAGGGATGAGAGCAGGTAACGCTCAACTTCGTTCCTGATTTGTTGCTAAGACTCAAAATCCGACTGAAGCGGATCCTAGATTCAGGCCCTTCCGGATTGAGTCTGTGTACTGTAACCAATGACCCAGACCAGTTGTTACTGTGCTCTGTGAGGGCTCTAGTCTTAGGTAGTGCAATAGCCTCTGTACTATGGTCTCCCACTGTCTTGGGTTAGAGTTCTCATGCTTGAGGGTACACTTGGTTATGCTACTCTATCTTGTTTCTCTTCGGGTTTTTTTTTAAGTCTTTGTAGTTTATATATGAAAGATTCAATTTCATTTTGTTGCTGTTCTTAAGATATTTTATTTTGATTGTTCATTACTTCCCTTGTAGTTTATTTATTTCTTTATTTCCTTTCCTCACTGGGCTATTTTTCCTTGTTGGCGACCTTTCCCTTGGGCTATAGCATCGTGCTTCTTCAACTAGGGTTGTAGCTTAGCTAATAATAATAATAATAATGATGATGATGATGATGATGATGATGATGATGATGATGATGATGAACCTGTCAGTGGCATAAGATTTGAAGGCAGGAGTCTGGAAATGCCAGACATCCTTCACTGTGCACTATATTTGGGAGTACTATACTCTCAAGACCTTGGATACCTTTACTCTCGGCCTGGTGGTTGCTGCTCAACAGATTGTTTAGCTCCCTCAAGGGACAAGAAGCATCACATCCAAGATAGCAGTTGTGACATAATCCCAGAATAAAAGATAGGATGACTGAACTCCTCCTTTCTTTCTTCTGTTTACTTGGGGTGTAGCAGTCGTGGAGGTAACCCAAATAATCTAGCAACTTTTCTTCTCAGATAAGTTTGGTTAAGAGGTATCTCCTACAGCCTGCCATATGAAGAGAAAAATGGTTAGAATGTTTGTAAACCCATTTTTCATAAGGACCATACATTCAGACAACATATCCATTACATGGATATAGGTTCTATCATGACTGTATCTCCATTTACCTGGTAAGGGCATATTCTAACACGTACAGCATCTTCAAACACAGGTTATTAGGAGGTTTACATAAGTCATCACCTCTGCTCCTATGCAGGACCTAGTACTCTTACATTTCCTGGAAAAGGTAAACCAGCCAGTTTGGTTCATTGGGACTACATCGCTCCTAAGATAAGTCTCATTAAAGGATGATGATTTGTTTTTGTATAGAAGGAAATCTCAAATTTCTAAAGTAATTTCTATTTTTCCTAACTATACAAATCTAAGTAGTTTAAATTTCACTTCCTGCTTCAACCATCATTGTAAGTCCCGTGAGCAGACAAAATGCCTAATGACATAATGCCTAAGGACAGAATGCCTAAGGACAAAATGCCTAATTCCTCAACACGGACAAAATGCCTAACAGACATAATGTCTAATGGACAAAATGCCTAACATACAAAATGCCTAATGGACAAAACATCTGAAAAGTAATAAAAAAAAGTGAAGTAGATAGCTTATCACTGTAGAATACTGACCTCGGCCAAGGCGGTTTAGTTTACTTCATACTGCTATGAAATTTAATGACTCTTTGTTGGAGTTTGTTTAGGATATATTTGGTATTAAGGAGGACTTACAGATAACATGTTTATAAGATATGAAATATCCAAGGAACTCAAGGATAGAGAAAAAAAAATGTAACAAAAGTGTTTTATATTAAACAATTACTCCTCAAAAACATAATACAGACTAAATAATCTTAGTTTTCTTTAAAAACATAAAACAGAATGAATATAAATTTATCTAATCATGAATAGGTTATTTACCGGAATTGAAGAAAATTCAAAGATTATGTGCCACAGTCCTTTGAAACCTACATCCTTATTGTAAGTTGCATGAATTTTTTAAATGATTGATAAAGAAATTTGTTTTAGGAAAAGAAGTGTAAGTTTTCTCTGCCTTTCAAAGTGCAAAAAGAAAAGTAAAATAAACAACAGCTTATTGGGTAGTTATATGGGTTTTAACCATATAATCTCAAATAATTTATTTAGAAATGCTAAATAAAATGAACAACAGCTTGTTGGGTAGTTATATGGGTTTTAACGGTAAGATCTTTACTAATCTCGAATAATTTACTTAAAAATGCTAAATAAGATCATTTTGCCTGGAAGGCATTTTGTCCATTAGGCCTTTTGTCCGTTAGGCATTATGTCTGTTAGGCATTTTGTCCGTGTTGAGGAATTAGGCATTTTGTCCTTAGGCATTCTGTCCTTAGGCATTATGTCATTAGGCATTCTGGCCGAAAGTCAAAAGTGAGTGCAGAACTGACTGTTGAGTGGCCGAGGCCTACCCTCCACTACTTCGTTAAAAGTTGGATTGCTTTTTCCAGCTAAGCAGAAATCGTATATGTTAAAGAACTCAAGTTTGCATACCATAGTTATGAAAAATAGGAATTACTTCAAATTTTACTGATAATTCATATAGTCAAAGTAGTGTTTCACTAATAATGTAAGTAAATAAATAATTTCACATTTCATAAATGTGAATTATTGTTTCATGTATAATGCATTCCTCTCCACCCCACCCCTGCTATTTCTATACATGTATGATGATGTTCAGTAATCTCTCCCTTTTAGGTTGTGCAGAAATTGTGTCAATTGATGCTGTGAATAGATCCATTATTCAAGAAGATTTCATTGTTGGAATTACAATAATCAAAGTAAGTTACACTCTTTACTCTTCTGTGTGAAAGTAACTTGGATTATCAGACTTATGATTTTATTACACCACAGTAAAGTAATGAAGTGGGATATGGTTTACAGAATCACACTTTTAATTTAGATTTGGTTTGTGCGTGTATTGTACCACTATATACGGGTAAGGGAGATGTGCATGGCTGTTGTAATTCAAGGGCTATTAGTTTGTTGAGTGTGGTTGGAAAAGTGTATGGTAGAGTACTGATTAATAGGATTAAGGATGAAACAGAGAATGCAATCTTAGAAGTACAGGGTGGTTTTAGAAGAGATAGGGGATGTATGAATCAGATTTTACAATTAGGCCAATATGCAAGAAACATTTAGCAAAAGGTAAGGTGTATGTTAAATTTATGGATCTGGAGAAAGCTTATGATAGAGTTGATAGGGAAGCAATGTGGAATGTGATGAGGTAATATGGAATTGGTGGAAGGTTGTTGCAAACAGTGAAAAGTTTCTACAAAGGTAGTAAAGCGTGCGCTAGGATAGGAAATGAAGTTAGCGATTGGTTACCAGTGAGAGTGGTACTGAGACAGGGATGTGAGATGTCGCCATGGTTGTTTAACTTTTATGTTGATTGAGTAGTTAGAGAGGTTAATGCTCGAGTGCTTGGACGAGGATTGAAACTAATAGACGAGAATGATCATGAATGGGAGGTAAATCGTTTGTTGTTTGCGAATGATACTTTAATGGTTGCAAATTCAGAAGAGAAGGAAGGGTTTGTGAGAGAAGGAAGTTGAGAGTTGATGTGGGTAAGAGTAAGGTTATGAGATGTACGAGAAGGGAAGGTGGTGCGATGTTGAATATCATGTTGAATGGAGAGTTACTTGAAGTAGATCGGTTTAAGTACTTAGGGTCTGTTGTTGCAGCAAATGGTGGAGTGGAAGCAGATGTATGTCAGAGAGTGAATGAATGATGCAAAGTGTTGGGAGCAGTGAAGGGAGTGGTGAAGAATAGAGGGTTAGGGATGAATGTAAAGAGAGTTCTGTATGAGAAAGTGATTGTACCAACTGTGATGTATGGATTGGAGTTGTGGGGAATGAAAGTGAGGGAGAGACAGAAATTGAATGTGTTTGAGATGAAGTGACTGAGGAGCATGGCTGGTGTATCTAAAGTAGATAAGGTTAGGAACGAAGTAGTGAGGGTGAGAACGGGTGCAAGGAATGATTTAGCAGCTAGAGTGGATATGAATGTGTTGAGGTGGTTTGACCATGTTGAGAGAATGGAAAAGGGCTGTCTGCTAAAGAAGGTGATGGATGGAAGAAGTACAAGAGGAAGACCAAGGTTTGGGTGGATGGATGGAGTGAAGAAAGCTTTGGGTGATAGGAGGATAGATGTGAGAGAGGCAAGAGAGCGTGCTAGAAAAAGGAATGAATGGCGAGCGATTGTGATGCAGTTCCGGTAGGCCCTGCAGCTTCCTCCGGTCGCCTTGGATGACCGCGGAGGTAGCAGCAGTAGGGGATTCAGCTAATGAAGCTTCATCTGTGGTGGATAACGGGGGTGGGTGGGCTGTGGTACCGTAGCAGTACCAGCCAAACTCGGTTGAGTCCCTCGTCAGGCTGGTAGGAGCTTAGAGAGGAAAGGTCTTTTTTTTTTTTTTTATGTTGGCTACCCCCCAAAATTGGGGGAAGTGCCTTGGTATATAGATAGATCTTAATATTTAGGTACATGTATGAAATTAGTTAATATAATTTGATGGATAATTAAACTCTTAATATATTTAGTATTAATTTACTTTAGAATTTTTTTGAAATGTGTAAACATTTTTTACACATGAAATGATGAGGGGTCACAGCACTTAGAAAAATTAAATGTAAGTTGATTGTGATTTTATAAGAGTAGTTTACTGTTGATGAGATATCTAGAAAAAAATGGCTGATAAATATGACTTTGGATGATATTAAATACCCACTGTACAGTATTTAGATACCACGTTGCTGGAGAACATGAACAGTCAATTATACAGTATAGTACTTAGTTGCTTCGTTTGAGAAACCAAGGTTAACTCCCAAGTTTACTCTATATCACATTTTTTATTAATCATATTTTTATTTCTTATAATGCTTTTTAGTGCAGAAATTGGAAAAGGTCTATTTTAAAGCATTGTTTGTTTCTTTATTTTGTATGGCGCTAAACTTCTAAGAAGCCTTTGGCTACCTGTTTCTCTTTCATTATATAAATTCCATGTAAAATACATTAGGTATTTGTACCGTGATAATAAACAAAATTTATTAATAAACGGATTTTGAGCGTAGTGAAAAATCTATTTTTGGGTGAAAGAGCCTTGTCGTCCTGATGGAAGTTCCTTCGTTGGTAGCTTCCTAAGTTATATGTGACTACAGTGATATATCCCAGAGAATTTACCGAAGGTACCCAGAATTCTAACTCCTGGAGCGAGTATCCCTTAAATCTCTTCAAGGGATATCGCGTAAGGACGTATCTTGACACGTCTCATAGCTATTTACACCCCAAATAGCCTTTCATTACGAGAGGGAATGTGGCAAGAAAAAATAGGAGAGTCTTAGAGAAGTAAACACTCGACTCTCCTAATGTACTGTAAAATAGTTCGGGCTTCCGCCGCTATGCGGCGCCACCAACCATTCTTCCGTAGCTTTTAAAGTATTTATTACAGATAAAGTACCATAGGGAGGGATAAACACCCTTTAACCAAAGGAGGGTGGGTCCATCAGGACGACATGGCTCTTTCACCCAAAAATAGATTTTTCACTACGCTCAAAATCCATTTTTTGGGCTTAGGCCATGTCGTGCTGATGGAAGTTTACCAGAGCATTAATGTATCTGTGGATTTAATTGTGCCTTTATCTCGAGTTGACTATTTCCTAATTGGACATAAAGACCAAAGACACTTGATGTTACCGCAATACATCAATCAACTGAGCACGTCATGTGCCAGTTCTTCCTGCCCCCTACAGGGAAAGTCTGTATAGACTCTAGGAAAAAAACCCGAGGATTGTGAGTTCAAGGAACAATTTAGCAAACAGAAGTATCTTGTGTCATATATACGTAAAGAGTAGTTTGTATCAGGTACTGAATAGAGTACTGTACCTCCCAAGTCTGCCAATCAGACAAGTTTATGTTCACGTAGGAATCATAATACAGTAACAAACATAGTACAACCAAACTTATCTGTTTGCATAACAAGGGATCTTGTCCCTCAAGATCTCAAGAGGATCAAGGATGCTCTGAATATAATCAAATAATATTACGGCAAGATAGACGCAAAGATTCCTTCCATAGTTTATTAACAAGAAACACAAAAGTTATGATTAAATCATATATTTTATGCTATACATAGACATAAAAAGCATAATGGTAATAACAAAATAAATAGGTTTCGTCTACTAGAGAAACATTGCCACTCTATGAAATAGGAAATTTCAATAAATGTTATTACTAAAACATCACGCATAAATATGCTGGCACACATGTCAAATTTTATGCTTAAATTCACTTAACTGAGTAAGACAGTATACAATGTCCATATCGACACTCAATATCATGATATACCGAAGTCTATCATGTACACCCTTCACTAACAGTCCCAATTAGTGCACTGTCCTTCGCAGTAATCAAACTACAGGTTTTATTACACATCCTGCAGCCACCACATGAAGTTTTATTTCTTGCAGTTGCCTCGCATAGTGCTTGAAAAATACTCTGGAGGATTTCCAACCAGTATAAGCACGCAGATTATCAAACGACATAGTTTGGAAAAAATTGAGAGACGAGGCAACCTTTCTCGGATCATGACCTGTGGGTGTACTATCAGGATCCGCTCTGCGAATAAAGTAAGTGATTTTCGCCCTTATCTGTTTCAAGGATAACGTCGAACCCGAAGTTTCTCCCCTAAAAAGCTGACCTCCCCCAAAGTCTGAAGTTCTACGAAGATAGACCTTTAGGCATTCCACTGGACAGAGGGATGCTTCTTCCTTCAGAGGGCAGATTCTCCAGGGGCCCCATCTCTTAGTGGGTAGCTCATTCTTGGCGAGAAACGTTGGATCCGGAAAGAGATTTAGTTCACCATTTGGTGTACACTATATGTGGCCGTCATCCCTCGAGAGGGCCACTATTTCACTAACTCTGGCTCCTGAGGCTAGTGCAAATAAAAATACCACTTTCTGAGTCAAGTCTTTTTAGCGAGCAATCTTCATTGTTCAAGGTCGAAGCCATATGAAGCACCTTATCCAAGGACCATGAAATAGCCCTAGGAGGGGCTACAGGTCGAAGTTCAGCACAGGCTTTCGGAATCTTATTGAAGATTTCATTAGAAAAGTCCACTTGGAAGGCATAAAGAATCGGTCTAGCCAAGGCAGATTTGCATGTCGTAATCGTATTAGCCACTAGTCCTTGTCCGTGAAGATGGATGAAGAAGGACAAGCAGAAATCCGTAGAAATCTCTTGAGGTTTCTTCGCCTTAACAAAGGCCACCCATTTCTTCCAGGAAGATTCGTATTGTCTTCTTGTTGACTTTGACTTGTACTCTTCTAAGAAGTTAATACTGTCTGCCGAAATCCAGAACCTTTTCTTGACCGCTAGGGTGAGAAAATCATGAGATGAAGGTTCTGGGTTTTCTCTGATGAAGCGTAGACAGTCGATTTCTGTACTAGCTGAGTCAGAACTGGTTCCGGCAACGGGATCAGCTTCAGGTGTAGTTCTGTTATCAACGGAAACCATACACTGCCTGGCCACTTGTGGGCCACTATCGCTGCCCATCCCCGAAAGGATCTCAGTTTGTCGAGTGCTTCCAACAGAAGGTTGGTTGGTGGGAACAGGTAAATCCTTGACCACCTGTTCCAATCCGGGGACATTGCGTCCGTAGCTTCCGCTAGAGGATCCTCATACGGGGCTACGTACCGGGCCAACTTCTTGTTGTCGCTCGTTGCGAAGAGATCTGCTTGCAATCCTGGGACTTTGTTCAATATGAACGAGAATGATCCTGCGTCTAGGGACTATTCGGACTCTATCGGGCTGAACCTGGATAGAGCGTCCACTGTCACATTGTGGAATCCTTGAAGGTGGATTGCTGATAAGTGCCATTTCATCTTCTTGGACAGATGAAAGATTGTTAGTATCACATGATTTAGCTGAGGCGATCTCGAACCTTGTCGATTTATGCATCTCATAACCACTTCGCTGTCTAGAACCAGACGAATGTGGATAGAGCGGCGAAGTTTCAGTTTCTTCTGGGAAAGAAACACTGCCATGGCTTCCAGGTAATTGATGTGGAAGGACTTGAAGAGGGGGAACCAAGTTCCCTGTACCTTTCGATGATGAGAATAACCCCCCATCCTTCCTTTGAGGCATCCGTGTGGACGGTGACTGCAGGAGGGGGTGGTTGCAAGGGTACTTTTCCTCTTAAGCTCTTCACTTCCGACCATGGCTTGAGAATTGATCGTAGACGACTTGGTAGTGGTCTTAGTAGATCTCTTCGATCGTTGTAAGCAAATTTTCTCCAGATCCCTGATGCATCTTCTAGTCGTGCTCTCAAAAGTGGGTCCGTGAAAGAGGCAAACTGGAGAGACCCCAACACTCCCTCCTGTTGTCTTCTTGATATTCTTCGGGATTGAAGAAGATTTTTGACGGCCCCTGCTATCTCCTTTCTCTTTGCCATCGGCAACGAGAGGCAATGTGACTGTAAGTCCCAGTGAACTCCCAGCCACTGGAACTCTTGAGCTGGAGACAGCCGAGACTTTTTCAAGTTTATCTTGAACCCTAGATACTCTAGAAACTGGATCACCTTTATGGAGGCTTGCACGCATTCCTCCTTGGATGCTGCCCACACCAGCCAGTCGTCCAGGTAAGCCATCACCTGAACACCCTTGAGGCGTAGTTGTCGAGTAACTGCGTTCGCAAGCTTTGTAAATATTCTCGGTGCGATGTTCAAACCGAAGGGCATGGCTCTGAAGACATATCTTTCTTGGAGCTTGAACCCTAAGTAGGGGGAAACCTGACGGTTGATTGGTACATGCCAGTACGCATCCGTCATGTCTATGGAGACTGTGTATGTGCTTTTGGGCAGAAGGGTCCTTATGTGCTGAAGCGTCAGCATTCTGAACTTGTAGTTCACAATGAACTTGTTGAGTGGAGATAAGTCCAGAATGACTCTGAGCTTTTCCGAATCCTTTTTCGGAACACAGAATAGCCTTCCTTGAAACTTGATGGACTTTACTTTCCGTATTACTTTCTTGTCCAGTAATTCTTGAACATATTCTTCCAAAACTGGGGTTGAAGGTTGGAAGAAATGAGGAAAGCTTGGTGGAGTCGGGTTCCAACTCCACCCTAGTCCCATCTTGATCAGGCTGTGGGCCCAAGGATTGAAGGTCCACCGATCCTGAAAATGGAGAAGTCTCCCTCCTACTGGCAGCATCTCACTTTGAGTGCTAGTTGGAGGATTTACCTCCTTGGACACATCCACCCTTGTAGCCTCTTCCTCTGAAGGGGCGTCTAGAGGAACCTTGAAAGGATCCTCGAGACTTTGGCTTAAAAGAAGCCGATTGCCTTTCAAAGGCTGGGGTGAAAACTGGCGACTGTATCGCCAGTGTTTGGGGCACCAGTTGAAAGGTGGTGGTAGGTTGTGCCACTGTGTGGGACACCGTGGCCACAGGAAGCTGTTGGTGTTGCTGTCTTGGTTGAGAGGGCAACCGAGGTCGTTTAGACTTGTTCTTCGGCAGGGGACCTCCTTCAGCCGAAGATTTTCTGTTTGAGGATAAGCCCCACTTGGAGAGCAAATTTCTGTTCTCCGAGGCAGCCTTATCTACGACCTCTTTGACCACATCACTAGGAAAGAGGTCTTTTCCCCAGATATTAGAAGCTATTAGCTTCCTGGGTTCGTGTTTTACAGAGGCGGAAGCAAACACGAACTCTCTACAAGCCGTCCTGGCTCTGACAAAGTTGTACAGGTCCTTAGTTACTGTAGCCAAGTGAGCCTTGGCAAAGACCACATACATGTCCGGGGTATCGGGAATGCTAGCCATTGTTTTTAGCCCTGTTTGGAGAGACATAGACGCAGCCAGGCGTTCTATAGTCTCGTGTTCTCTTCTTAAGAGAAACTCTGACAGCTTTGGGAGGTCCTCGTTGAATTGTCGTCCAGCGATATCGGCCTCCAGCTTCCCGACTGAGAAGGTAACATGAACGTCCTTCCAGTCTTTATCATCTGAAGGGAAAGCAAGGGAGAAAGGCTTTCATTTTTCTAGCGTGGGACAGGGTTTTCCTGCCCTCGCCGCCTTCAGGGCTGCTTTAAGCCCTTTATCCATAATGGGAAAAGTACGTTGAGGGTCAGCAATAAATGATGGGTATTTCTTGCTCAAAGCTGGCACCTTTGAGCTAGTGAATGCCCTCTCTATTAGGTTTGACGTAAGCATAGCTTGCGCCTTAGCGAGCTCAAAGACAATTACTTCTTTGGGCTCCGTCTCTTCTTTGGCTACCGGTTCATTTTTGAGCCGGACATAACAGTCCGGGTAGACCCCTCTGCTGGGCCAAAACTCAATCTCCTCCACTGGAACGGAACCCAGTTTATCCGAGAGGAAGATCCTGCCTGCTGACATAGTCATATGTTCCGCATACCTCCACGAGTTAACGTCGGAGAATGCAGGAAGGTCCTTAACGTTTAGCTTCTTCGGGGCTAGGCGTGAAGAAACTAACTGCTCAATTTCTGTCCAGAAAGTGGTCTCATTCTCGGTAGACCTCTTCTGTAAGTCATAAACCATTGACATTAAGGACTGGAGAGTACTAGTAATCGTCTCCAGATGAGGCTGTTGTGAAGATGTTGAGGGTGCTGGCTCAGCCACCGCAGCCGAAGAAACCGAAGCCACTTCGACGTTCTCCACATCACTAGCAGGAGGGACAAC
The DNA here is from genome assembly GCF_036898095.1 of Palaemon carinicauda. Lineage (NCBI taxonomy): Eukaryota > Metazoa > Arthropoda > Malacostraca > Decapoda > Palaemonidae > Palaemon > Palaemon carinicauda. Next base: position 236,000,399 of record NC_090725.1, on the reverse strand, counting down.
TGCCTCCTGGTCTAACTCTTCTACAAGGAGATTCTTCTCGGTCTCCTCAGAGACGACAGAAATATTGTCGTCTAAATGGATACTTTCCAAAGTATCCGCAACATCAGGTTCTTTAGGCTTCTGAACCTGAATCTGCACCAAAGGGATTACAGGTTTCGTCTGGGGGATGATAGCATCATCACGCGCTCCGGGGAAGAGACAGTCCCTCATCCTAGCATTAGGAAGGTATGGGCCCGAGGTGTTCTTTTGAAAACCTCTTACCCATTTACGCAGTGCAGCCCTAGCTGCATCCCTAGACTCGGTAGACTTTTGTTCATCAAAAGCCTATTTAACCAACTTCTCACACACGGTACATACCTTTGGGTCCCAGTACTTGAGAGCCCCTTTGGTGATGGAACAGCGGGCGTGAGACCTACACACGCCATGTCCGTAGAAGTCCTTGCTGCGGATCTTACAAAAGTTGTTCCCGCACTCAGGATGCTCCTCCTGTAAATAAAAGAAAAGCAAATGAGTTTTCTGTGAAATCTTCTGACTTCAACATAACAACAGTTATAATATTTAGCTTGGATAGGGTAAGCTATATAGTGGATAATATAAAATGGATATAACCATTATTATAGAAGAGAATCATCTCTCTATATGATGGTCTCACAAATGGCTGTACAAGAACCACTTGTTATTATTATTATTATTATTATTATTATTAAATGCTAAGCTACAACCCTAGTTGGAAAAGCAGGATGCTATAAGCCCAGGGGCCCCAACAGGGAAAATAGCTCAGTGAGGAAAGGAAACAAGGAAAAATAAAATATTTTAAGAATAGTAACAACATTTAAATAAATATTTCCTATATAAACAATAAAAACTTCAACAAAACAAGAGAAAGAGAAACTAGATACAACAGTGTGCCTGAGTGTACCCTCAAGCAAGAGAACTCTAACCCAAGACAGTGGAAGGCCATGGTACAGAGGCTATAGCACTACCCAAGACTAGAGAACAATGGTTTGATTTTGGAGTGTCCTTCTCCTAGAAGAGCTGCTTACCATAGCTAGAGAGTCTCTTCTACCCTTACCAAGAGGAAAGTAGCCACTGAACAATTACATTGCCGTAGTTAACCCCTGGGGTGAAGAAGAATTGTTTAGTAATCTCGGTGTTGTCAGGTGTATGAGGACAGAGGAGAATCTGTAAAGAATAGGCCAGACTATTCGGTGTCTGTGTAGGCAAAGGGAAAGAACCGTAACCAGAGAGAAGGATCCAATATGGTACTGTCTGGCCAGTCAAAGGACCCCCTAACTCTCTAGCGGTAGTATCTCAACGGGCGGCTGGTGCCCTGGCCAACCTACTACCTATAAAATAATAATTTTTCCTGGGTACAGCAGTTGTCGGCGGCAGTATGCCGACACTGCCGGCCCCGCCCACACTGCCGGCCCCGCCCACACTGCCGGCCCCGCCCACACTGCCGGCCCCGCCCACACTGCCGGCCCCGCCCACACTGCCGGCCCCGCCCACACTGCCGGCCCCGCCCACACTGCCGGCCCCGCCCACACTGCCGGCCCCGCCCACACTGCCGGCCCCGCCGACACTGCCGGGCCTGCTGGCAATGCCGGCCTCGCCGACACTGCCGGTCCCGCCGACACTGCCGGTCCCGCCGGCAACGTCGGCATGATGGGCTAGTCCGGCATATGCCGGCAGGCTGGTATCTACCAGACCTGCCGGAAACCGCCGGCAATATAATGTTTAATATTTGGATGGAAGGCATAGGATAGTTGCCGGCAAGCTACTCAGTTGCCAGCAGACATATCTAGGACCTAACCAGCGGCATCGGTCTACGATGTCCGAGGAAAGGGTTAACAGTGAACTGTTAGGATAGCCATCCAAAACTGGCGGCAGAATTAACTTCTGACGTAGCCCATGATTGATAGTAGGAGAAAAAGATAAGGATAGAAGATGGCAAAGATCAACTAAGACGTCTACATCCTGAAAGAGTGTGCCAGTGGAAGAGGGAAATAAATTCGGGCTTCCACTCAACCATATCCCATCTTAAGGCATATGGAAGGCAGTCCAAGGGAGGACTCAAAGGTACATTCAAAGATATGAGGTTATCTGCCAGCAGCGTACTAGCTACGGACAGAAAAACTCAAGCCAGGTCCACAGACGTCCATAGGAGCATATGTAGGACCATGGCCATAAGGTTGTTGGATCATTCAACACGAAAGAGATAGCGGGGCAGGGGTGAATAGTCCATAAGAAAGGTAATACCCTAGGGCCTTACCTAACCTGAAGGATTCTGTCCTCATAGTAACCTCAAATAGGGGAATTCAATTCCCCAGGTTGGGTTAGGCAATGAGAGAACGTCCGAAAACGAACTCTAAGAGAACAGAATCTCGTGCCAGGGATCAAAACAGGGAAGAAACCTATCTTCCAGTTAAGAACCCCTAATACAGGACTGTCTGCTAGACCATAAGGCGGAAATTGTGAAACAATAACCACCAAGGTCTAGGGAGGCTAGCCTCCTGAACAGCAACTAGCCCTACTGGAATACTGACAAGCTAACTCAGTTGCCGGTATAAATCCAGGTAGCTAGATGCCTAACACAGACTTTACTCTGATGTCCCGTCCTCAACTCCAAACTCAATGCTGACAAGCTACTCAGTTGCCAGCTCAGAGAAAAGGAGAGAGAAACGAAACGCCCCAGAGAATTTACCAAACCATAGGAAACAGCAAATTCACTGAGGATAGCCTAGGCTAATCAGAGGGAAAGGGAATTACTCTTATATCTCATAGAGATAGTATTGACTTAAAGGGGCAATGATGTCTATCTTACCCCTAAAGACAATACAAGAGTAATGGGGACATAAAGTATACTAAAGCACTAAAGCTATTAAGCTAAAGAGCTTAGAGAAACGTTCTACGTAACTCTAGTATACTATATGGAAGAGGAAAAAGAAATAGTAATATCTTAATTGTATAAAATATTGCCTAAGCTTCAATAAAACTTTACCTGGAAGGTTATATCATGCATTAGGTGTGAAAGTGCCTAGGCTACTAGCCTAGCACCCGAGAGGCTCTTATCAAAGGCCAAAAACACGATAACAATGACATAATATAAAAATTCCTAGCTAAACTTCTAGATAGCTAAAGTTATTAAAGCAATAATGCCGGGAATATCGTTCTTGCTAACTAAATGAACAAAAGAACGATCGCATTCATGACACCATCCGGCTGGCAACGGCTCTTGTTACGTTAATTACGATATCACAATCTAAACATATTACTTAACTTTCCAGATGCTGATGAAGCGGGAGAATCCATCATTAGCAAAGAAATTCCTCGAAAATAGCGAGATAACACTAATAAATGCTGTCACCAAAAGCTACAAACGAAAGAATGGTTGGTGGCGCCGCATAGCGGCGGAAGCCCGAACTATTTTACAGTACATTAGGAGAGTCGAGTGTTTACCTCTCTAAGACTCTCCTATTTTTTCTTGCCACATTCCCTCTCGTAATGAAAGGCTATTTGGGGTGTAAATAGCTATGAGACGTGTCAAGATACGTCCTTACGCGATATCCCTTGGAGAGATTTAAGGGATACTCGCTCCAGGAGATAGAATTCTGGGTACCTTCGGTAAATTCTCTGGGATATATCACTGTCGTCACATATAACTTAGGAAGCTACCAACGAAGGAACTTCCATCAGCACGACATGGCCTAAGCCCAAAAAATGTAATGACCCCCAATTCTAAATGTATTGATAAATATCAGATTGACTCAATTTTATTAAAGTATGGAAGATCTCAACTTACAAAAATTCAGAAATGCAAACACAAATTCAACTGAAATCATAAATATCAGATATTGTATCAAAAGTTTATAATGAAATACTGTAATAAAACAATATTATATGATTTAATGCAGTAGGCAAGATGACATTTGCATTATGAAATGGAACAATTAGTTGACTTTTGCATCTGAAAATCCTAGGCATGTGAGTTAGGTGAAGCCTACCCTAGGCCAAAATTTAAAAAATTCAACTTACAATCAACTTCTTGGAACCTATTAAGTTTGTAAGTTGAGGACTTTCTTTAGAAAAGTAAAGCTTTATAATTAATAGCTATTATGCAATTATTTCAAAAGCATTTTGTTATTTCTCTTAACAGAAAGATGATACTACTGGTCAGCAATCTTGTTTTTTCAATGTTTATTCAGACTGGGATCTGACATGTGATAGTGCCCTGGATGTCGTGTCACAAAACTGCTTACCATTGGAATTAAAGTTTGTACCGTATCATCTTTACCATACAAAGACATGCGGCAAGAGAGGATGGGAGGTAAATTTACCTTATTCTTTAATTTTATTTACAAATATTTTTGACATTTAATAATCACTGACATCTCTTTAGGTATTTACCTCTTGGTAAGAAATTGCCATAATGATAAATGGCTTCACCCTAGAGTACTATTTTGTGCTGTAGTTTGGAAGAGGGCTCTCAAATCAGGGAAGTCTTTCTGCCCAGTTCAGCTGTAAATATTTTTGTACTCATTCTATCTTTTTACAGGTATTGCCAAAATTTGTTTCTGTATTTCTATCCAACCTCTATAATTGATACTGTACTTCCAAATTCTGATTTGTTCCGTAACCGGAATACAAACCATGCTATTTAATAGGGGTATTACTTTCGGCGTAGCTGAAATGACGAGCCATTAATTTTTAACGAGGGTTTACTACCCACACCGCTAGTTAGCGGGGGTAGGGGAGTGTAGCTTGTGCTTGAGCTCACTTTGCTCTTGGCTCGGATGGTGGTCGGACGTGTCCGCTCTCATCCTCGCCGTCATATTGGCAGCCATTTAATTGCTTTTTGTTCTTTCTGTTTCTAGTTACTGTGTATGTGAAGTTGGCCTCTGCGACCATGCGCACCTGCCGTGGTTTTCCCGACCGCTCCTGTGGAACGTTCATGTCGGCGGTCGAGACTGATCCTCACGCCCTTCACCCTTCTTGTAGGGGCCAACGGTGTGATAGTGTCAACAAGTGTAGTGAATGTAAGGAGTGGTCTGCCTCCCAGTGGGAGAAGTTTTCGCGACGACGGAAGTAGAAGTCCAAACGGGATATTTCTCCTTCGAAGGTTGCTTCTAAGGGAGAAAAACCCAAGGCCTCTTCTTCCGTTACCCAAACCTCCTCCGAAGCTCCCACTCGGTCGGTCTCTTTCGAGAGACCGTCGAGTGGTAGCATAGACCAAATTATTTCTAACCAACCTCAGGTCTCGAGAGATGACGTTGCTTCCCCTAGCGAAGCAGCTCCACCTCTCTCCCCGGGGGAGGACATGCCACTAACCTCCCTTTTTCAGCTTTGGTCCTCCTTGGGGCTTACGGGTTTGCCCTCCAAGGAGATTTTGCTTGATTACATCCGATTGGGTGCTGCTGTCAAGCAATCGTCGTCACCGTCAGAGGTTGATCCTCTGTCTCTTGTCGACGTTGCGGTGTAAGAGGTATCCAATGCGGTTTCATTCACCCGTCTCTTCCACTCCAGACTCTACGGTAGCTGACGGCTTAGTTTCTTCCATTCCTGATCATCCTACAAAGGGAAACTAAGTCCATCGTCAGCCTCTCCTGCTAGTGTTTCTTTCCCTCGGGGGAGTTCACTTACAGAGATTCCTCTTCGGAGGACTGCTGAAGGTCAGCTTGCTGATCCAACGGCACCCAGAGGATGCATCCGTCGGAAGGCTCACCTTCCTCTTCGCCATATAGGCCTTCTTTCACCTGCGGTGAGGAGGCGCCTCTTTGGTTCAACATCTTCTATGGAGTCTCCCGCAGAGGAGCCTCTAGACCAATCATCCATCACTGCACCTGCATTGGTCCTGGACCTCTCTGCAGATCGTGCACGATCTCCTTTGGTGGAAGGTCGTCCTTTTAAAGGACACGTAGACCTTCCACCCGACAGACCTGCCGTCGCCGTTCCTGCATGGGCCCAACAAGGCTCCACCTGAACGTGCTATTGTGCGCCAACAATCTACGCGCTACACGCCCACGAAACCTGACAAGCGCTCATTAGTGGCTCGTCAGGCCCCATCACTACAGCGCACTGATCATCCTTCTCACCCTAACACAGGGCATCATCAAGTGCGTACGTGCCAACATGCGCATACGCGCCAACATGCACATACGGGCCAACAAGAGCATAGGTCTACCACGCGCCATGCACGCCCTCATGCGCACATGCGCCAACGATCTCCTGCGCTCCCACGCGCCCTGCGCTTACGCGCCCTGCGCTTACGCGCCCTGCGCTTATGCGCCAGTGATCTCCTACGCGCCAGCACCCACCTGCGTGCCAACACTCACCTGTGCGCCAACGTTCTCCTGCGGGCAAATTACCTGCGCGCCATTGTTCTCCTGCGCACCATTGTTCTCCTGCGCACCATTGTTCTCCTGCGCGCCATTGTTCTCCCGCGCGCAAACATTCTCCTGCACGTGCGCATACGTGCCCTACATTATACTCTTCTGCGCGCCATGCTGCGCACCATCCTACGCGCCAGGTAAAACCTACGCGCCAACTTTCTCCTGTTAGCAGGCCTACAGAGGAGTCAGCCATGCTGCCTTCACCCGCGCGCCATCCCTTACCAACGCGCCAGCCTTCTCCTGCGCGCATCCACAAGGATACACGTGCGTGCCATGCGCATGCTTGCCAATCCTCTCCTAGGGATGCGCACCAACATTCTCCCACATGCCCAGCATGAATCTACTGCACACCCGCATGGCCAGCATGAATCTACTGCGCGCCCACGTGCTAGGGGACATTCTCCTGCGCGCGCGCGCGCCCCAAGCCTTTAGCAGATGCGCGTGAACACTCTCCCATGCGCCCGCTCGCACATCGTGATTCTCCTGCGTGCGCGTCAATATTCTCCCGCGCGCGCCATTAGTCTCCCATGCGCGAGCCCCAATATTCTCCCTCACGTAAGCACCATTATTCTCCCTCGCGCGAGCGTCAATATTCTTCTTCGCGCGAGCCTATGCATCACAAGGAATGACGTCTGTCAAGGTCACCATTGCCTCATTCCCCTCCTCGCAAGCGCATACCACCGCGTATTTTAGGAGAACGGAAACTTCCAGAGGGGTTCAGGATCCTAAAGCTACCACAGGCGAACCCACCTATTCCAGTGACTCCTCCCAGGGATCCTTCAGTCCCTTTCCCTTCAAGGGGTATGTCTGACAGTGCGTCTGTCAGCCAACAGCCCTGGTTCGGTGCCCTGATCAAAGCCGTAACTCAGGCATTCAAGCCTGTCCTCTTTGAATTGGGACACGGAACCATGGCTTCCTCTACCCTACTGAAGAGGAAAAGAGGAGTTCTAGACGCGGTCACTTCCCCGAGGACGAAGCTGACTCCACGCAGACCTTCGAGGCAAATTCCTCTTATTCTTCAGACTGCCTCCTTCCCTTTCAGATGAAGATTTCCCGTCTCCAAGGGAATCACGCGAAGAGAGACTTTCCCCCATTGCACCAATGGAGGAAACCTCTTTTTGCGCTGAGAGTTCCTCACAGTCAGGAATTGGAAGGAACATGCCACCCTCTTCAATGTTGGAGTCTTACGTCCTACCCAGGAAGGAATCCAAAGACTCCAAAATATTGCCTACTGTAAGTCCCCCCTACGGCTAGGATGGAGCCAGTTAGCCACTCAGGGAATGTCCGTTATTCTCCCCAAGAAGAGCATTTGGGGATAGAAGGAGACTTCGCTGCAAGTCCTACAACAGGAGGAGACCAGCAAGAGTCAGAACACGCGTTTTGGCAAGTTCTGACTCTAATGAGGGCTCTCAACGGGTTTTCCGACCCAGAGATCCCTCCTCGAGAGGGCAAAGACACGGTCTTAGACTAGAGCGCGTCTTTGGTACTCAAAAGCCCTCTAAGACTAGTGCAGCCCTGCCCTGGTCTCAAGGGGTAAAGAGTACCAGGGACAAGATCTCCCAGCACCTCTCCGAGATGTCCTCCTCCAACCGTTCCAGTACCACCAACAAGCTCCTCCCACCTCCTCGCGTACAGCAGAGGAGGTACTTCGAGATCCTAGAGGAGCCTTGTCTAGCTCTTCCACTTCATCACTCGCTGGAAGAGCTAACCAGGGGAGTCCCTCTTGAGAGACTCGCCAACCAGCAGGTCTCGTTCTCGGCAGCTGAGATCCTCAATCAGGAGAAGGTCGCGAAGTGTGCTATGCTAGCTACTGTGTGGCTCGATATCTGGTTGGGGACCTTAGGTATCCTGATACGTTCTGAGGATTTCTCCAAGGAACGTACCAGGAAAGCTATGGAAACCTTCCTTCTTATTGGTATTCGCACGATCGAGTTTCTGGCCTACCAAGTCTCGAACTTGTGGGCAAATACCATCCTGAAACGTCGAGATGTAGTAGCTGAGAGATTCCATCAGAAGGTCCCTAGCGCCGAGATCAATAGGCTCAGATATTCCTCCATGGAGGGGTCTGTTCTTTTCGAGCCTAAGGATGTGGAACATGCCGCTGAGAGGTAGAGGAAGTCTCATCATAGGGCTTTAACATCCAAGCCCTATAAGCCTCCAGCACCACAGCAGTCCCGTCCAGCCAAGACCACTACGACGACAATAGCAGTGAAGACGATGGTGTCTAAGCCATTTCCTGTCAAAGAAAGGAAAGGCAAAAAGTCCTCCAGGGGAGGCAAAAATCCTAGAGGGAGCAGCCGAGGCCGCAAATGCTAGGATAGGCAGTCCCCCTGCATTTCCACCAGTGGGGGGATGCCTACAAAGTTGCTCAAACAGGTGGAAGCAACTCGGGGCCGATTCCTGGACAATCTCCATGATCAGTCTAGGATATCGCGTCCCAAATCTAGTGTCATTGAACTCCCTTGCCATGGGATCGGCAAGGGGGCAAGCCCTTCGGGCAGAAGTCCAGACCCTGTTGAAGAAGGGCGGTTTCGAAGAGGTCCTCGACGGATCCCCAGGCTTCTTCAGTCGACTCTTTCTTGAAAAGAAGGGGTCTGGAGACTGGAGACCAGTCATCGACCTCTCAGCTCTGAACAAGTTTGTCAAACAAACTCCGTTCAGCATGGAGACGGCAGACACAGTCAGACTAGCAGTAAGACCGCAAGACTTCATGTGCACACTGGACCTAAAGGACGCGTACTTCCAGATCCCAGTCCATCCGTCTTCAAGGAAGTACTCAAGATTCAGCCTGGACAACAGAAAATACCAGTTCAAGGTACTGTGCTTCGGTCTTTCCACAGCACCACAAGTCTTCACCAGAGTGTTCACCGTAGTATCATCTTGGGCACACAGGATTGGCATCCGTCTTCTCCGTTATCTGGACGACTGGTTAATCCTAGCAGACTCGTGTCAACCCTTCTTCAACACCGAGACAAACTTCTGAGACTTTGCCAAGATCTGGGGATCATGGTAAATCTCGAGAAGTCTTCACTGCTTCCCACTCAAAGACTGGTATACTTAGGCATGATTATAGACACCACTCTCCACAAAGCCTTCCTATCAGACGACAGGATAGCAAGGCTGAGAAAGGTCGCAAGACATTTTCTCAGACGAGAAGAACTTCCAGCCCAATCATGGTTAAATCTCCTTGGTCACCTTTCATCGCTGGCCCGTCTAGTTCCCAATGGTCGCCTCAGGATGAGATCCCTCCAGTGGCGACTCAAGTCCCGGTGGAATCAAGCTTACGACTTCCTGGACATCTAGATCCCCATGGGACCTGCAGAACTGACGGACCTCCAGTGGTGGGTGGCAGACGAGAACCTACGAAAGGGAGTGGATCTTCTCGTCCTCCCCCCGGATTTGATGCCTCTGGTCAGAGTCAGAAAAGTACCTCCACATGAATCTCCTAGAGATGAAGGTTGTCTTTCTAGCCCTTTAACAGTTCCAACAGTATCTTGCAAGTCACTCTGTGGTGGTGATGAGCGACAACACCACAGTAGTGGCCTACATCAACAAACGAGGTACTTTTTCGCAGTAACTATTCCCATCTAGGAGTAGAGATACTGAGATGGGCCGAAATCCACTCGATACCACTATCGGCACACTTCATTCCGGGCAAAAGGAATGTGCTCGCCGACAACCTGAGCAGAGCATCTCAGATGGACATCTAGTAGCCAACAAAGTCCTGACTTTGTGGGGCTCTCCGACTGTGGACCTCTTCGCAACGGCCCTGAACTTTCCTACTCCCGTTATACTGTTCCCCAGTCCCAAACCTCAAGGCTCTCTGGCAAGATGCTTTCCAACAACGGTGGGACAACATCGACGTTTACGACTTTTCCCTGTTCTGTCTGATGAGGAGGGTACTCACCAAGACCAGAACATCGGTCAATCTTTCATTGAACCTCATAGCTCCGCTATGGCATCACGCAGAATGGTTCCCGGACCTTCTGCAACTCCTAACGGAGCCGCCAAGAGAACTCCCTCCACGACACAATCTACTTGAACAACCACACGCCAACATCTTCCACAAAGCCGTAGCTTCACTACGAATTCACGCCTGGAGACTATCCAGCATCTCCTCTTTGAGAGAGGATTTTCACAACAGGCTGCGATCAGGATGTCTGGACACTTGCGGAAGTCATCAGCAGCAGTCTACCAGGCAAAGTGGAAAGTCTTCTGTGGTTGGTGTCGTGGAAGGGGTATCTCTCCACTCGATGCCACTATTCCAACAATAGCGGAGTTCCTCGTGTATTTGCGTGAAGAAATTCGCCTATCAGTCTCGGCAGTGAAAGGCTATCACTCAGCCTTAAGCCTCACCTTCAGGCTAAAAGGAATCGACATTTCTTCATCGCTAAAACTGTCTCTACTCATATGGAGTTAGGAACTTACCTGCCCTCAGTCGGAAGTGAGACCTCCCCCATGGAACGTGGTTCGAGTTCTCAGGTCTCTTAAGAGACCTCCCTGTGAACCATTACGCCAGGCATCAGATCGCCACCTAACTTGGAAGACGGCGTTCCTGCTAGCTTTGGCCTCGGCCAAGTAAGTCAGCGAACTTCATGGTCTCTCGTATGACATCGCCCATTCAAGGGGATGGGGGAAGGTAACGTTCAGCTTCGTCCTTGAGTTTGTTGCTAAGACTCAGAACCCGGGAGTAGCGGATCCTCGATTTGACTCCTTCCGGATTTCTAGTCTCCGTACTGTAAACAGATGACACAGACCTTAAAGAGATATACTGGGGGAAAACTGTAATACCCTGAACTTGAGAAAATTTATACAAAGTATTGGGTTATATTACGAGCTATAATTGATTTTATTAATTTATTTATTTATTTTACCCTTTTAATCCCTATTTATTTCACATCTAGATTTTATTGTATGAAAGTGTTGTGATTTGTATTAAAGGTTAAAATGATACTAAATGGTGTGAGTATACAGATATGATTGAATGATTTTCGTTATATAGCGCTGAATGGGCTTTGATGCCCCAGTGCTTGGCTTAATACCTAAATCCTATATTCAATTCACTCTTGCTATGCCCAATAAGGAGCTTGTGGCTGTACCTCAAGAGAACAGCCGCAGCCCATCCTCGTGTGCCAGCACTATTCGTCAGCACAAGAAGGACTAAGAGGAGGGTCACTAAGAACACCATCTCTGCATGGATTCGCAGGGTCATTGACCTGACACTGAATCCAGACCCTCCTCCGTCATGTCGCCCCAGAGCACATGATGTCATGGGCATAGCTATGTCCCTGGCCTTCAAAAGAAATTTTTCAGTGACGAAGATTCTTCAAGCTGGGGTGTGGAAACGGCAGACTACGTTCACATCCCACTACCTGCAAGACGTGACCCACAGGAGACTCGATAGTCCTGTGGTGGCTGCACAAGAGCTGGTTTAAAACCTCAAGCTCTTTATTGGACAAGTAGCAGAAGGTTGAGGGTATTGTTACCCGGTTTGTGTCTGCATGAATGAAAAGGTTTGACTGGCCCTTATTCTTTTCTTCATCATCCCCTCCCTTGGGGAAAGCAGCATCCTGGGTTCTCTGCATAGCTGACCTCAAACCACTGCAGGTAAACCATGCTCCCTTGTGTTCCTAGTATTAATGTTAATACTGTTATGTCCCCAGCTCGTAATATAACCCAATACTTTGTATAAATTTTCTCAAGTTCAGGGTATTACAGTTTTCCCCCAGTATATCTCTTTAAGGTCTGGGTCATCTGTTTACAGTACGGAGACTAGAACACCTGTGTGCAAGCTTTAAGATAATGGTTTGTAAAAGTGGTTTGACTCTTCCAATCACCAGCTTTTAGAACTTGTGCTACAGAGTGGTTTTTGCGGAAGGCTAGAGTTGCAGCAGGCCCACGTGTATCATGTGCTCCAAGTATAAGCTCTTATGGGGCACTTAACTGCTCTTATCTCAGGCATCATTTATTCTCTGCATTATAAGGGTATGTAATGGGTACTAAGGTGGATGGTGATCTTGATTGGACTTGAAGCCTTCATGTGGAATCCATCCTAATGCAAGTAAGCATGTCTCAAAGTTCAGTACTTGATGATATATTTGATGATACATTGAAATTTTGAAACTATGCAACACTTAATTCTCTAGAATTGAACGTAAGGCCTTGCCTTGCCTTTTTACGAGCCGGCTATATTTCACAAATAATTCACTTTGATCGCTTGTTATTACTTATATAGAAGTAATTGTATCTTGAGAGTGGAAGGGCAGACCTTTTAACTTCATGGAGACTTCCTCCCTCCTAAGGAAGACTCCCATGTAAATGATTCATAAGTTTGTATCCTCGTAGGAATAAACTACAAATTTAATACAATTTATATTTTTCCTAGTTATAAAAACCCAAGTCATTTATGAAAGGTCCAGCCTCAGCTGCCCAGCAAGTCTTTGACCAGGTGAGTGTCATGAGGAAGTGCTTTGAACAAGTATTATGCGCAGTAGTTGCCTAGCAACGAAGCATGATGTAATCAAACCAATTTTCTTTTGATTGTCTGTATGTAGAAAACGTAACTAGGAGTAACCCATATAAATCATTCAGGTTTGTATATAGTAGTTGGGAAGAATACAAATTGTATTATATTTATTGCATTTCTATTGATACCTAATCTGTTTTTTTTATAAAAAAAATTCAATGCTGGACACTGTATCAAGAGAATAACAGGTTTTATTGTGTGATTTGTAGAGAGCATATATGTCACTTGATAGGGGGAATTTTCAACTTACATTGGAAATTGATGTATTGTGTGGTATTACTGTACTCTGCTAGAATGGTATGGCTATTACAGCAAAAGAAAATGGGAGATGTTAAATTTTTTGGATATACGTTTACATTTAGCTAGCTTTAAGAAAGAAGTGTTTATGAACCTCAAGTGAGGTTAGAAATGTTTAATTATATTACAGCATCATCAGTTTTATTGATTCAATTGTATAAGGTACAGTTTTCAATATTAATCTTACCCGATGATCATGTAGCTGTCAACTCCGTTGCCCGACAGAAATCTACGGTCGGGATACGCCAGCGATCGCTATACAGGTGGGGGTGTACACAACAGCGCCATCTGTGGTCAGGTACTCAAGTACTTCTTGTCAACAAGACCTCAATTTTTCCTCTGTCGTGCCGCCGGCAAGACCTACATGGATACGCTGTTGATTTTGGAGTCTGTTGTTCACGATTTGGTGAAGTATTTGCTCTGAAATTTAGCCTTCGCTGTACAGGAAGCTTTATCCTTAGCTTAGCAAGCTTTTGGAATTAATTTGATTCATTGGTTAACGATCTTTGCTTTACTTTGGAATTCCCCCTTGACTACTTCTAAAATTCAAGATGTCTGACCATTCCCAAGTTTCTAAATACAGGCAATGTAGTGTTAGGACTTGTAATAGGCGTCTTCCGAAGGCCTCTGTTGATCCTCACACCGTATGTTCCAATTGTAGGGGAAAATCCTGTCAACTGGAAGATCGATGTGGGGAATGTGCTGGGCTTTCGGAATTCGATTTTAATGAATTCCTCAGATATACACGTAGGTTAGAGAAGGAGAGAGATAGGAGGAGTTCTTCTCGCTCTGTGGATTTTTCCTCTCCCCATGCCCCTCAACCTTTTCCTTCCCCTGTGGTGGTGACTCCCGAACCTGCTACGAGTGCTCAGCCTGCAATGGCTGATATGTTGCGTGCCATTCAGGCTCTCGGTGATAAGGTGGAGTCGTTGGTTAGTGACCGCAATCAGCTCTTGGCAGATGTCAGAGAGCTGAAAGCGAAGAGTGCAGTGGGAAGTGTTAGTGCTAGTGCTGTGCATAGTGTCAGTGTCAGTGTTGCGCATGAGGATACATCTGTGCGTACCAGTCGTCCTCCCAGTCCGGGACCTCTTGCAAGCTCCCAAGCCCAGGGGAGAAGCAATGTCGAAGGACCAAAGGGTTCGGCAGGCCTTGATCGGCGCACGGATGTATCCTCAGTGGTTGCGGACGCATCTGCTAAGGATCGTCCCTTCCACTCCCAGACGAATGAGCCCTTACATTCCTCGTCTGTGGAAGAAGTTTCCAGGAGGAAACGGTGGACCAAGGTCTCACGACCGCTCAAACGTAAGGTCCCTTCCGAGCTAGTCCAACGGCCCAGGTGTAGCCACTGGGTCAGTTCGGACTCACCGCAGTCTTCTGATGACTGCACACCTCCCAAGAGAGGTAGAGTGGTCCCTCAACAGGCCTCTGCACCGTCTGTTGTTGCTCCAACCACAGTAGACCCTAAGTGGTCCATGCTGCAGACTATGCAGTCTCAGCTTGCGGCTTTTATGCAGGAGTATCATGCAGAGAAGGTTAACACCCCTCCTGTTATTCTACAACCCGCAGAGGTTGTGCGCTCTGCAGATACTGCGGCTGCCTGCTCCCACACCCTACCTGTGAGAGCTCCTCCACCGATGCGCAGTCCTCACTGCCAGACGCATGTTCTTGCTGCACCATCTGCTAACATGCGTGAGCTGCCGCATCAGGAGTTGCCGGGTTCCAGCACTATGCGGCATTCTCCTCAGCCCATGCAGCATGCTCTGCAGACCTTACAGCATGCTCCGCATACCATGCAGCATGAGCCGCATACCATGCAGCATGAGCCGCATCCCATGCAGCATGAGCCGCATACCATGCAGCATGAGCCGCATGCCTTACAGCATGCTCTGCATACCACACCGCATGCTCCTCAGCCCACCGCAGACCCTCCCACACACCGGCCCTCTGCTTTTGTTGTTGCCAGCTCACAGTCTGTCCAGCAGAGGCATGATGATGGATCCGCAGGTACGCGTGCACCCGTTCTGCAGGATTCAGTCGCTCAGCTTGCTACTCTGCCTTTGCCACTCACAACTCACCTTTCGGATGAGGATGTATCGGAGGATGAAGCTGCTCATCTGGATGATCCTCACTCTGATGTTGAAGGACCCAAGTCTTCGCCACCCTCCTTAGACTTTCGCAAGGTCCTTGCTTTGTTCAGAGAACTGTATCCTGAACACTTTGTGTCTGCAACCCCTCGTTCTCCGCCCTCCGAGTTTGCTATGGGCATGCAGTCTGCTGCGCCTGCCTTCACCAAGCTTGTTCTCGCCAGATCATCAAGGAGAGCTTTGAGGGTTATGGGGGACTGGTTGCATTCCAAGAAGCAACTGGGAAGGACCTCTTTTGTGTTTCCTCCTCCCAAGCTGGCTTCTAAGTCGAGCGTCTGGTATGCCACGGGAGAGGAACCTGGCTTGGGGGTTCCTGCCTCTGCCCAGGCCGACTTCTCAAGTCTGGTTGACTCTCCCCGCAGGTTGGCTATGAGACGTTCGAAGATCTGCTGGTCACTTTCCGATCTTGATCATTTGTTGAAGGGAGTCTTTCGTGCCTTCGAGATATTCAACTTCCTCGATTGGTGTTTGGGAGCCTTAAGCAGGAAGACTTCCCCTTCTGACAAGGACTCGGCCATGCTGATCATGTCCAGCATGGACAAGGCAATACGGGATGGGTCTGGTGAACTTGCGGCTTCATATGTATCAGGGGTCCTCAAGAAGAGAGAACATCTGTGCTCCTTCTTATCTGCTGGTATCACTCCTTGCCAGAAGTCAGAGTTGCTGTTTGCTCCTCTCTCCAAGTGTCTGTTTCCGGAGGAGTTGATTAAGGGGATGGCTGCCTCTCTTATCCAGAAGGATACGCATGACCTCATGGCTTCTTCTGCACGTAAGGCTAAACCCTTACCTTCCGTGCCTAGACCCTTCCGCCCTTTAGCAGCTGATACACCTGCTTCTAGGTTCATCCCGCCCTTTCGTGGCAGAGCCTCCAGCAGAGGAGGTACCCGTGCAGACAGTCACAGAGGCAAGTCCAAGAAGGGTTCCAAGTCCGCAAAAGGCAAGTTTTGACTGCCTTCCTCTCCAGATAACAGTAGGAGCCAGACTCAAGACCTTCTGGCAAGCTTGGGAGAGCAGAGGTGCAGACGCTCAGTCTGTGAAGTGGCTAAGGGAGGGATACAGAATTCCGTTCTGCCTCAATCCCCCTCTAACTACATCTCCCATCAACCTCTCTCCCAACTACAAGGAGAAGGACAAGAGGCTAGCGTTGCAACAAGAGGTGTCGCTCTTGCTACAAAAGGAAGCAGTGGTCATAGTCCGGGATCATCAATCCCCGGGCTTTTACAACCGTCTCTTCCTTGTAGCCAAGAAGACAGGAGGTTGGAGACCGGTGCTGGACGTCAGTGCTCTCAATGCTTATGTCACCAAGCAGACGTTCACGATGGAGACGACGAAGTCGGTCCTAGCAGCGGTCAGGCAGGAGGACTGGATGGTCTCGTTAGACCTGAAAGACGCATACTTTCACGTCCCCATCCATCCAGACTCCCAACCTTTCCTAAGATTCGTCTTTGGAAAGGTTGTGTACCAGTTCCAAGCCCTGTGCTTTGGCCTAAGCACGGCACCTCTTGTGTTTACGAGACTGATGAGGAATATTGCGAAATTCCTTCACTTAGCAGACATCAGAGCCTCCCTCTATTTAGACGACTGGCTTTTAAGAGCTCCCACAAGTCGTCGTTGTCTGGAGAATCTCAGATGGACTATGGATCTGACCAAGGAACTGGGCCTCCTGGTCAATTTAGAGAAGTCCCAGCTCGTCCCATCCCAGACCATTGTTTACCTGGGTATGGAGATTCAGAGTCGAGCTTTTCGGGCTTTTCCGTCGGCCCCAAGGATCAACCAAGCCCTAGAGTGCATCCTGAGCATGCTGAGAAGGAACCGATGCTCAGTCAGGCAGTGGATGAGTCTAACAGGGACACTTTCATCGCTGGCCATGTTCATCGAGTTAGGGAGACTCCACCTCCGCCCCCTTCAGTATCATCTTGCTGCTCACTGGATAAAGGACATGACGCTAGAGACGGTCTCAGTTCCTGTTTCAGAAGAGATGAGGTCTACTCTAACGTGGTGGAAGAACAGCATTCTTCTCAAGGAAGGTCTTTCGTTAGCTGTTCAGACCCCCGACCACCGTCTCTTCTCGGACGCATCAGACTCGGGCTGGGGTGCGACATTGGACGGACAGGAATGCTCGGGAACATGGAATCAGGAGCAAAGGACACTTCACATCAATTGCAAGGAGTTGTTGGCGGTTCATCTGGCCTTAATAAACTTCAAGTCCCTCCAGCTAAACAAGGTGGTGGAGGTGAACTCCGACAACACCACAGCCTTGGCTTACATCTCCAAGCAGGGGGGGACTCATTCGAGGAAGTTGTTCGAGATCGCAAGGGACCTCCTCATCTGGTCAAAAGATCGAAGGCTCACGCTGGTAACGAGGTTCATTCAGGGCGATATGAATGTCATGGCAGATCGCCTCAGCCGGAAGGGTCAGGTCATCCCCACAGAGTGGACCCTTCACAAGAATGTTTGCAGCAGACTTTGGACCCTGTGGGGTCAGCCAACCATAGATCTGTTCGCTACCTCGATGACCAAGAGGCTCCCATTGTATTGTTCTCCGATTCCAGACCCAGCAGCAGTTCACGTGGATGCCTTTCTGCTGGATTGGTCCCATCTCGACCTGTATGCATTCCCGCCGTTCAAGATTGTCAACAGGGTACTTCAGAAGTTCGCCTCTCACAAAGGGACACGGCTGACGTTGGTTGCTCCCCTCTGGCCCGCGAGAGAATGGTTCACAGAGGTACTGCAATGGCTGGTCGACGTTCCCAGGACTCTCCCTCTAAGAGTGGACCTTCTGCGTCAACCTCACGTAAAGAAGGTACACCCAAACCTCCACGCTCTTCGTCTGACTGCCTTCAGACTATCGAAAGACTCTCAAGAGCTAGAGGCTTTTCGAAGGAGGCAGCCAGAGCGATTGCCAGAGCAAGGAGGACATCCACTCTCAGAGTCTATCAATCTAAATGGGAAGTCTTCCGAAGCTGGTGCAAGGCCAATGCAGTTTCCTCAACCAGTACCACTGTAACCCAGATTGCTGACTTCCTGTTACATCTAAGGAACGTTAGATCCCTATCAGCTCCTACGATCAAGGGTTACAGAAGTATGTTGGCAGCGGTTTTCCGCCACAGAGGCTTGGATCTTTCCACCAACAAAGATCTACAGGACCTCCTTAGGTCTTTTGAGACCTCAAAGGAACGTCGGTTGTCCACTCCAGGCTGGAATCTAGACGTAGTCCTAAGGTTCCTTATGTCATCTAGATTTGAACCGCTCCAATCAGCCTCTTTTAAGGACCTCACATTAAAAACTCTTTTCCTCGTGTGCCTAGCAACAGCTAAAAGAGTAAGTGAGATCCACGCCTTCAGCAGGAACATAGGTTTCACATCTGAAACGGCTACATGTTCCTTGCAGCTCGGTTTTTTGGCTAAAAACGAGCTTCCTTCACGTCCTTGGCCTAAATCGTTCGAGATCCCTAGCCTATCCAACTTGGTGGGTAACGAACTGGAGAGAGTACTTTGCCCAGTTAGAGCTCTTAGGTACTATCTAAAGAGGTCTAAACCCTTACGAGGACAATCGGAAGCCTTATGGTGTGCTGTTAAGAAGCCTTCGCTACCAATGTCTAAGAACGCAGTTTCTTACTACATCAGGCTTCTGATTAGAGAAGCTCATTCTCATCTGAAGGAAGAAGACCTTGCTTTGCTGAAGGTAAGGACACATGAAGTGAGAGCTGTGGCTACTTCAGTGGCCTTCAAACAGAACCGTTCTCTGCAGAGTGTTATGGATGCAACCTATTGGAGAAGCAAGTCAGTTTTCGCATCATTCTACCTCAAAGATGTCCAGTCTCTTTACGAGAACTGCTACACCCTGGGACCATTCGTAGCAGCGAGTGCAGTAGTAGGTGAGGGCTCAGCACTACATTCCCATAATCCCATAATCTTTTTTAACCTTTCTCTTGAATACTTTTTATTGTTGTTTTTGGGTTGTACGGTCGGCTAAGAAGCCTTCCGCATCCTGGTTGATTTGGCGGGTGGTCAATTCTTTCTTGAGAAGCGCCTAGGTTAGAAGTTGTGATGAGGTCCTTTAGTATGGGTTGCAGCCCTTTATACTTCAGCACCTAAGAGTTGTTCAGCATCCTAAGAGGACCGCTACGCTCAGTAAGGAAGACGTGCTTAATAAAGGCAGAGTAATGGTTCAAGTCGACTTCCTTACCAGGTACTTATTTATTTTATATTGTTATTTTGAATAACTAATAAAATGTAATACGGGATACTTAGCTTCTTTGTTAACATGTATGCTGGTCTCCACCCACCACCCTGGGTGTGAATCAGCTACATGATCATCGGGTAAGATTAATATTGAAAAATGTTATTTTCATTAGTAAAATAAATTTTTGAATATACTTACCCGATGATCATGATTTAAAGGACCCGCCCTTCCTCCCCATAGAGAACCAGTGGACCGAGGAGAAAATTGAGGTCTTGTTGACAAGAAGTACTTGAGTACCTGACCACAGATGGCGCTGTTGTGTACACCCCCACCTGTATAGCGATCGCTGGCGTATCCCGACCGTAGATTTCTGTCGGGCAACGGAGTTGACAGCTACATGATCATCGGGTAAGTATATTCAAAAATTTATTTTACTAATGAAAATAACATATTACTGTCTGTATAGGTACCTGAATATAAAAAGAGATTGATTATATTTTGAATATGTATTAAGACAACATTAATTAGTTTTAGTGTAATGTTATATTTTTTTTCTATATATCTCTCTGATTGTTCTACTTATACAGACTGTATGGCTTCTGAGTGGTAGTGATGGTTGTATTCACATATATCAAAGTGATGATGAAAGCCATGGTTACCAAGAAGCAGATGGTTATTTTGCATTTCCAGAATTTGAGGAAGTTGATGGAATTACACTTTGCATCGATGTGTTTTATTATCCAGATAATAAAAGGTAGGAGTGAGCTTTATATATTTTTAGATATTGTGCACTTTCATGATTTACCTATGATTACAATTATCCAGTACTCATTATGACTAAAGTTGATATTTCTTAAAATAGATTTGTTCTGTTACCAAGTTCAAACCTTTCAGTTCTTTACTAAGGAGATATATTTCAGTGACAGCTGAAACTAGCTGTAAAACTTTTAGCATGGTGCTACTCTCCTCTACTAGCTGGGGGGGGGGGGGGTTAGACCAACCATCCCACTCACACATGCAGTAGCTAACGCAAGCCACTTTTTATTTCGGGTTAGTAGAGTTGAGACGTAGTCTTACTCTCCAGTCTAAACCTTTTAACTGGCTTATGATTAAAAGCAACTGGCCTAAAGTTTGAAAATTCCTTTTTCTTTTCAGATTGTAACTCAGACTTCCCTTAGGTGTGGACTCTGTTGCTTCTCTTGGTAAAGAAATGGCAGCCAACACCATGGGAAGTCTTCTGTGCAGCAACCCCTACCTTTCTTCGAGCTTCGTTTCTGCAGCTCCAGGGTAGGAATGAGAGCAGTGGCAGACTGGTTCCCTTCGGGGTGAACTCAGAAACTAACTTCAGCTAGGTTTCACAGGCAGCTCTCGATGCCGACCTTTAATTTTAGCACAGCTTGTTGACGGAAAGAAAAGAACGCTGCCCGGAGGTCCACCTCCAGATTTTGGACAACTTCCCCTTCCGAGGGAGAGTTAACCTCCTCCAAGTGTCGGGGAACTTTCAATTCTAAGGGAGAGGGACCCCACCAGCCACAGTCCAACAATTTTCCTTCTTGCGGGAATTGCCGAATGCGGCAACAAGAGTTGGTCGCCTTTCCCCACTTGCGGGAGGGACAGCCTCCGCCTGAGTAGTTTGCCCCCCCCCCCCCCCCCCCCCCCCCCCCCCCCCCCGGGGGGATTTCTACAGTCGGTATTAGATTCATCCATGCCCCGCTCTTGCTCTTCTGAGCTTGGTGACGAAGGAGTTAGGCGACTGCTTGTAGTTCCTGCTGAATGCTGTCATACCCTCAGGGTACAAAATGAGTCTCATGAGCAATTTTCCTTAAGGGTCTTGCCATAGATGGGGATGCCTGCTGACCACTTGCGGTCGCCGCCTCTCCCATCGATGAGTCTCGTAGACTATAACTCTTCATGGTTATTGCTGACATCGTACATGATGGACACAACAAAGCTCATGTAGCTTTATTGTACCCTCATGGTTTCAACCTCTAATGATTAAGAAACTGCTTGTAGGTTATAACTTTGGGATTATTGCCTACATCATGCCTGTGAGGTACAACAAAGACCATGGAACTTTGTGAGGCCAGGCCCTTCAGGACCTGTGCCTCATGGTTTCAACCTCTTCCCTGTAGGGGAAAGGAGTACTGTATGTCTGATTTCGTGCAGAGTGGGTTGGTTGAGCAACCCACCAGTTTAGAATGGAATGATGAGCTTAGCGCGTTAGCGCACAACCTTCACCCAGAGAGTTGAGTTGGTGAGGAGTTTGGAGTGCGTTACCATCTATGTGCCAACCTACTCACTCACCCTCACTGGGAGTTCAGTGTGCGCACACAGCTATGTGACAAATCCATTTCTTGCCACCTCAGGACAGACAGCAGCACACGCTTACGACTATGGGCCATTCCCACCCAACAACAGTTGAGGGAGTTCAACGCGCACACACCTTCGCGGAAAACTCAACACTCGCCTACTTTAGAGGGTGTTCAGTGCGGTTTCCATCCTATGTGCTTAACACCTCCCTCGCCAATTCGGGACTTATTGTATAGCACACAAGTACAGGGAGACCAGGGCAAATCTTACTATTCAGAACATCCTAATGTCACTTTGAGGAAGCAGCTACCATGCGTGCTTTGGCTCGTTATGCAGAAGAGAGACATCATGCGCAGACACTTAAGTCACCTGTGCAAGCTTCCACATCTGTGCATTTGTCTCGTCAGCTCTCTCCTTGTCAGCGCTGGCAGCGCTCCCCGCTTTGGCGAGTTACTGATCAGCGTTCACCTCATCATCAGAGCGCACCACTGCAGCGTTTGCCATACGTGCACACTTCTTGTTTAGATCGTCCTGGTGAGCACTCTCCTCTACATAGGAAGCAAGGTACAACATAAAGAGGCAGTCATGGTTTCAAAATCTTGTCCAGGCAGTTAAACAAGTGGTATCAGGACCAGCTCAAGCTCCCCCCGTAGCACCTAGAAGCATTTCTAGGATAGTTCTGGAAGTACCGATCTTCAGTAAGTAGTTCCCCTCTGTCTGACCCTAAACATAGGAGTGACCAACAACCCCTCCGTCCAGCCTTACGTCCCAGTATCAGCATTCTAAGTCTCTGACATCAGCCAAGACTACCTGGGAGAGATTTGGCATCCTCCCGATCAATGCTCAGAAGAAAAGAAGTGGTCAATGAGCGGATGCTCCTCCTCTGGGGGACTCAATACATTTAAGGACCAGATCTCTTTGACAGAGAATTATAAGTTGGTCCCAATAGACCGAGACCCCATAGCTCTGAGTTTTTCATCCCCTAAGGTGCCTCCTCCTCCTCCTGCTCCTCCCATGGACACTAGACCAACAGAAGGAGTTAGTTAGGACACCACCTAACTTCTTGCGGACTTCACCATCTGCCCGCAGGAATGTAAGGATGCCAAGGCAATACCCAAGAATTGGGGTTTGAACATGGGATATAGACCTACAAGAAACCTTCTGTAGGTTACAGATCGCCTCCCGCACGACCGGAGCATAACGGCCTGCCTCTGAGCTCTCACACAACTTAGCGTAATTCTGTTGATGACCTAGACCCTTCCCGGGCTCCTATGGATGTGATCTTAGGTGAGGAAGAACCATTTTTCAGCCCTAAGATCACCTCTCTTGAGCAGAAGGATGCTAATCACATCTTCCTTCAGGTCCTGTTGAGCATAAGGAAAGGCAATTTCTTGAGGGAATCGGATCTTGTCCCTGCTGGGGAAAAGGATAGAGTCCTCAACCTCTTTTACAATACTCCTAGACAAACCAAGGCTAAGGTAGCTTCACCTTGGTCAAGGGCATTAGGGCGGCCAGAAAGAAAGCTTATGCACAGGTGGCCGGGGAATCGTGGTCCCTACGAGCAGTAAACTCGTCTCGCCTTCTTCCTACACCTCATGTCAGGCAGAGGGAGTTTTACGATGTAGTGGATGATGCCGCGTCCCCTCTCCCTCTGGATCTGGCAATTTTAGCTTTGACACAGAATCTACCATTAGATAAGATTTCATCCTTGTCAGTGGGATTTTTTGCTGCTGACGCGGTGAACATGGAGCGGGTTGCAAAGTGCTCTTTGTAAGCCGCGTCATAGTTGGACTACTGGTTTGAGACAGTAGACTTCTTGTGCAGGATCGAGGACTTCACAATCGTACAGAACAGGGAATGGATGTCAGCCTTCCTGCTTTCTGGAACCTGGACTGTTGAGTTTTTGGCCTTCAATGTCCTCAACCCGTGGGTCAACTGAGTTTTGAGATGACGTGATGTAGTCGTTTTAAAATTCATGAAGTAGGTGCCGTGGAGGGAAGCAATGAGACTCCGCAATGCCCTGATTGATGGCTCCTCCCTCATTAACATGAGGACATCGAGGCGTTTGTTGAAAGTTGGAGGAAAGCGAGCAGAGACTCCCTCCTTCAACAGGCTATGACATCTCATTCATACTCTATGGCACCTCAGCAGCAGCAGCTCCCTCCTCCAGCAAAGTGTCAAGGGCAGAAGAAGGGTCCTCAACAACCACAACAGACAGCAGTGAAGAATAGGGTCAGAGACAATGTTATTGACCCAGAAGACCCAAGGGGGGTTAAAAGACAACACGGATGTGCCCGTTGGGGGTGGGGGGGCATTCCTCCAACTAGTCTACCAGTGAAAGGATGCCTACAGAGCAGATAGCAGAGGTGGATGCTACATGGGGTTGAATCTTGGTTGGTCATTGTCCTCAGAGCAGGATATCCTGTCCCATTCATACACTCTCTCCTTCCTCCAACCTCTCATCCAGTGAACGCAAGTTCCTATGTGAGGGGATTTGCGAAGGAATTAGCCCTTCAGGCCGAAGTCCAGACCATGATGGAGAAGAATGCTCTCTAGGCTTCTACTGGTGCTTCTTTCTTGTAGAAAAAGTATCTGGAGGCTGAAGACTGGTTATAGATCTCTCAGCTATGAAGAAGTTTGTTCAACAAACCCTATTCAAGATGGAGACAGCAGAGACGGTCAGACCGAACGACTTCATGATCACACTGGATCTCAAAGACGTGTACTTCCAGATCCCCATTCATCCATCCTTAAGGAAGTATCTAAGGTTCTCCCTCAACAACAAAATATACCAGTTCAAGGTGCTGTGCTTCAGCCTGTCCACAACACCAAGTTTTCACTCTAGTTTTTTTCCCTAGTGTTAACTTGGGTGCACAAGAATGGAATCCGCCTGCTTCGTTACTTAGACAACTGGCTGATTCTAGCAAAATTGATGGAAGCCCTTCTTCATCAAGACAGATTTCTTGAGTATTGCCAGTATCTGGGGATCATGGTGAATCTCGAAAAGTCCTCTCTGCAGCCAACTCAAAATCTGGTATAATTAGGGATGACCATTGACACAAGTCTAGGCAAAGTCTTCCCGTCCTTAGGAAGATTAGAAAAGATGAAATGAGAAGCAGAACCATTTCTAAAACGAGATGAACCACCAGCACATTTTTGGCAGAAGCTGCTAGGTCACCTCACCTCTTTGGAGGCCCCTGGTACCCAACAGTCTTTTCGACACACAAACTCTACACTGGCAGCTGAAGACATTCTGGTTTCAGCACAAAGACCCACTGGATCTACTAGTCCCAATAGGGTTGCAGCAAAAGAGAGATCTGCAGTGGTGGGTATCAGATACCAACCTACTCAGGGGAATAGATCTTCTCTCTTCTTCCCTGGAATTGTTGCTCTTTATGGATGCATCAAAAGAAGGGTGGGGGGCTTATCTGTTGCAGCACACCACCTCCGGACTTTAGTTCAAAGCCGAGCAACACTGCCATATAAACCTCCTGGAAATGAGAGCTGTCTTTCTAGCTCTCAAGCATTTGCAACATCTCCTTTCAGGACACTGTGGTGCTGATGAGTGATAACACCACGGTAGTGGCTTACATAAGCAAGCAAGGAGGTACTTTTTCACAGCCCCTCTGCCATCTGGTCATAGAGATAATCAGATGGACTGAAGACAACTTGGTAGCCCTCTCCGCCCGCTTCATTCCGGGCAAGAGAAACATCTTGGCGGACAAACTGATCAGGAATACTCAGATAGTTAGCTCTAAGTGGTCTTTGAATCAATAGATAGCCAACAAAGTCTTGACTTCGTGGGGTTCGCCAGCAATAGTAGAACTATTCGTGACGTCTCTCAACCGGAAACTTCTTGTGTACTATTCCCCAGTACCAGATCCCCTGGTGTTATGGCAAGACGCTTTCCAACACCCGTGAGACAAATTATATTTGTTCCAACACGGAGTACTTACCTCGAACTACTTTCTTAGGAGTATCTGGGATCTCCTCTCAACCGACCAGAATTTTGTGTAGTTTACCCTACTCCTGGTTTCTATGCGGGGTAACCTCTGGCGGAGTGATACTCGGCCAGAGACGACCCGGGGTCAGAGAGCATGCTTGCTCAGGCCTCGATCTCCAGTAAGTTTCTGGTCGCGTCGCGGATAACATCCCGATGCTCTCTCTTACCCAGTGCGACCCTTTGTGTCCCCGACCCCTTTGTGTCTCACGCGGTTCCCACGAGGTCCCTTTGTGCTCTTCCTTATCCTTTTCCCTCTGTGTTCCTGTGTCTCGCGGTGCCTTACTAATGCATTATGGAGCATCCCTGTCGTTGCCCTGGGCCTATGGCCGGTAAATCGTGTGGCGCCTTCCTCTCTAAGCCTGAAATTGACCCGCACTTCTTGTGTTCTTCGTGTAGGGGCAGTGTGTGTTCCCCTATAGCCACGTGTCCGGAGTGGGAGTCCTGGAACGAGGTGCAGTGGGTGCGCTACGGCACCAAGAAAAAGAAGTCCTCTAGGAGATAGCCTAGGAAACCGAGCGTCTCTTCGCCTCTTGCTTCGCCCGGCGTTTCTTTGGACAGTCTCTCTCTGCCGTCTTCCCCTACCCAGTGTAGGGGACGAGGTAAGTCAGTTGTGGGGAAGAGGCCTGTGGCCCTTCCCCAGGAGTCTGATTTACCTGATAGTGGGATTGTGTCATCGATCCAGGCAAGTGGGGGGCCTGAGGGAGGGACGGAGCTCTGGTGCAAGCAGGGCCCGTCTCGTACGATCCTATGTGGCGTAAAACTGCTGCAGCCTCTTCTCCCGCCTCTTGGGCATGTATTTCAGGTGCGTCAGCAGCCGAGGGTGCAGCCGAGAAGGAAGACTCGCCGCCGTCAGACCCCCTCGCGTGGGCGCCTCCGAAGACGCCTTTCAGATCACCCTTGAGGATGGAAGAGGAGTTCAAGACCTGGTTCCCCAGCGAGGAGCTCCTCCACTCCCCTCCAGCACCTTCAGCTACGTTCCCGTCCGTCTTTCTGGAGCCTTCGTCACCGACCGAACACCATGTGGATCCACCAGCAACGCGGCACGACTCAGGCCCTTCAGTGAGGTCCTACAGGTCTTCGGGCTCCTCGGTCGAGGCCTACTCCTACTCCTCGGAAGACGGAGCCCCGAGGGACCACAGGAGACGGCGAGATAGGTCCCGCAGGAGACGGTCTCACTCACGATCCCGTTCCAGATCTAGCCACGTGGGTATGCGCTCTAGATCCCCCAGGAGGAAGTATAGGAGAAGCGACTCGCTGGAGGAAGAATGGGTGCGGGTCGTCATCCCACGTAGCCAACTCCTGGAGGCGTCAGCAGTCCCGAGCACCTCGGGATGGTTCCCTAGGGCCCGCTCGCCAGTGAGATTTGTCACCAGCAGCAGATATGATCGACGGAGGGAGTTGTCTCTTCAGGCCCCAAGGGACAGGCATAAGTCCGCGAAGGTTCCGACTCCATCCGCCCAGCGGAGAGAGTCGACTCTTCGGTCTGGCAGCCGTGTCCCGGCCTCAAAATCAACGATGAGTCGTCCGGAACGAGAGAGACTCCTTCCCTCTACGGGCAAGCCCGCAGATCCCTGGACCTCCGGAAGAAGAGAGAAGTCCAGGACGGAGGCCTCCGTCCCTGCAGCGATGCCCGTCCTACACCCTGAACCGCCGAGACTGGACCACTCCAGGAAGATGCCTCCTCCCTGTGCGGCTCCCCCGTCGGAGGTCCTCCGTCACGAGCACCGGAGCGTCCAACGGAGAATGTAGATGACGGTGTAGAAGGTTCGGCAGCGGAAGTTTCAGCCTACAGGAGGGTGTTAGGCCTCATTAGGCTTCACCACGGCCTGGACGAACCTGAGCCCTCCACTGACGAAGTCTGGCTCTCGAGCCTCAGCAGGCTGGTGGATGCACTTGTGCAACAGAGGCCCTCACTAGCTCTTCCTTTGGCTAGGGATGTTAGGCTGGGTATGGCGCACGTTGACAGGATCGTGGCCAACCACGCGAAAGCTCCCAAGAGCCAGAGTGCCTCCAAACATCTCCAGGGTCTGAAGACCCAGAGCCGATTCTACCTTTCCGAAGGACACCGCGCGGGTCCCTGTACGGTGGAGCCAGCAGTCGCCATTCTGGGACAAGGAGCAGCAGAGGAGAGGGCTACCACTGCCCTGGTTTGTTTCTCCCCTTCGGAAACATCCATGATGCAGGAGCTGGCCAAGGACCTGGTGCACGTATCATCGTGGCTAGATTGGTGGGCCTCCACGCTGGTGGGGTTTCAGTCCTCATACGACCTCGCAGTCCCGGAGAACCAGGCCTTGCTGAAGGAGCTGATTAGCTCGGGAGGTAAGGCCCTAAAGTTCCTCTCCTACCAGTCCATCGCGCAGGCCGCCAATTGGATACTGCGGAAGAGGGACACGGTGCTCAACAAGCTTGTCAGGAGGCTCTCGGACAGAGAAGCGAGGTCCCTGAGGAGCCTGCCCCTGTGGGACGACTCAGTGTTCCCCCTGAAGGCGGTGGAGGAGACGGTAGAGAGGGTCAGGAAGCTAAAGGATGTGGGAGAACCCAGACCCCCTCCAGCGAGAAGACCTGCCCATAGAAGGACACCCTCCGACGTCTCTCTCCCTCCTCGCGCCTCACCTAGCCAGCCTAGGAGAGACGCCCCTACTACGACCTAGCATCAGCCTCCGCAGCCCCCCATAGAGGAACGCCTGCTGCGCAGTCAGCCTTTAGGCCTTCCTATTCGGCCGCCAGAAGAGGTCGTTCAGGCCGCGCCTCTCGAAGGAGATAGGGAGAGAGGCCCCCTACTCCTGCTGAAGCCTCAGGTGGGGGGATGAGTCAAACGTTCGTGGCAAGCATGGCGAGGCCACGGAGCAGATCCGTGGACTGTAACAGTTCTGAAAGAAGGGTACAGGTTGCCCTTCCTGGCGGACCCCCCACCTCTGATACCAGATCTGCAAGCGGAATGGTTGGCACCCAAAGGCCCCTTGATAAGGACGGCCCTGCAAGAAGAGGTCTCTGCGATGCTGGCGAAAGGGGCAATGGAATCAGTCAAGAACCCGGGTCCAGGGTTCTACAGCAGACTCTTCCTGGTGGAGAAAGCGACAGGGGGCTGGAGACCAGCCATAGACCTCTCAGCCCTCAACAGGTTCGTGTGCAAGACCGACTTCAAGATGGACACTTCGAAGTCGGTCCTAGCGGCCTTGAGGGAGGGAGACTTCATGATGTCCATAGACCTCAAGGACGCATACTTCCAAATCCCTGTTCACCCCTCCAGCAGGAAGTACCTAAGGGTAAAATGGGGTACCCAAACGTTGCAGTTCAAGACCCTCTGCTTCGGTCTGTCCACAGCCCCTCAGGTCTTCACGAGGGTCTTCGCAACATTCTCAGCCTGGGCACACGAACAGGGTATCCGCCTGATTCGGTACCTGGACGACTGGTTGTTGCTTTCAGCCTCAGGGGAAGTACTGAGGGAGCAAGACGCTAAGCTCCTGCAGTTCTGCAACGTCCTGGGTATCATCATCAACCTGGAGAAGTCCCAACTGATACCCTCCACCAGGATGAACTACCTCGGGATGGTCCTGGACTCCCGGTTGGCGAGAGCCTTCCCTTCTACGGAGAGACTGGACAACTTGGACCAGATCCTCCGGCCCTTCCTGTCGGAGCAACCCAGGAGAGCCAAGGACTGGCAGAGACTGATAGGCCACCTCGTGTCATTAGAGAAGCTAGTCCCACAGGAGAGACTCAAACTTAGGGGAGTACAATGGAACCTGAAGGAGACCTGGAACCAGAGAGACTCCCCGCACAAGGTGATCCCGATGTCCCTGGAGACGAAGGAAGTCCTAGAGTGGTGGCACGACAGATCGAACACCCTCAAGGGGATGCCCTTCGTAGCCGACCCTCCGGAGATGCTCCTATTCACGGACGCATCCAAGGAGGGTTGAGGTGCTCATCTCCTCGACAGCACAGCAAAAGGAAGATGGTTAGCCGAAGAGAAGAACCGGCACATAAACGTGCTAGAAATGATGGCAGTGTGAAGAGCGTGCCTAGAGTTCGTCCATCGGCTCCGGGGAAACACCGTGGCACTGATGTGTGACAACGCCACGATGGTGGCCTTCATAAAGAAGCAAGGAGGACTGAAATCAAAGAAGCTGTGCGACCTCACGTTGGAGTTTCTGGAATGGGCCGAAATAGAGCAGATCAAGATCTCGGCCAGATTCATCCCAGGGAAGAGAAACGTCCTGGCCGACGGCCTCAGCAGAAATGGTCAAGTGGTAGTGTCCAAGTGGTCCTTGCACCCGGAAGTGGCCAAGACTCTCATTCAGAAGTGGGGCTCGCCAGTGATAGATCTCTTCGCTACGAGACTGAACGCACAGCTCCTCGTGTTTTGTTCTCCTGTGCCAGATCCGGGGGCGGCATTCGAGGACACCTTCCAACACCCTTGGGACAACCTCGAAGTTTACGCCTTCCTTCCCTTTGGGATGCTCAGGCAAGTCCTCAACAGGGTGAGGCGAGCGAACAACCTGTGGATGACTTTGGTAGCGCCCTGGTGGCCGGAGAGGGAGTGGTTCGCGGATCTAAAAAACCACCTTGGCCCTTCCGGACAGACCAGACCTCCGGCAATCGCACTTTCAAAGGTTCCACGAAAACCCTCGGTCCCTCTGCCTTCACGCGTGGAGGTTATCGAGCGTCTCCTGAGGAAGGAAGGGTATTCGGCGAAGACGGCAACAAGGATGTCAGGGTACCTGAGACGTTCGTCAGCCACAGTATACCAGGCAAAATGGGCTACCTTCACTAAGTGGTGCGTCTCGAAGAACATCAAGCCGTTGCAGGTCTCCATCCCGGAGATAGCGGACTTCCTAGTCTATCTCAGGGACGAAGTGAACATGTCCATCCCAGCCATTAAAGGAGTCCGGGCTGCCCTGGGACAAGTCTTCCTCCTGAAGGGCATCGACCTGGGTACCTCCAGACACATCTCGATGCTCATCAAGAGCTTCGAGAAATCGTGTCCCCCTCAGGCCGTTAGGGTGCCCCAGTGGGACGTGGCTAGAGTCCTGAAGATGCTGTCAGAACCTCCCTTCGAACCCCTAAAGGACATCTTGGACAGAGAGCTCACCCTCAAGACAGTTTTTCTGTTAGCGCTGGCATCAACAAAACGGGTAGGGGAGATTCATGGACTGTCGTACAAGGTGTCACACTCGAAGGGCTGGCGTGAAGCTACTTTCAGGTTCGTACCATCCTTCGTGGCCAAGACCCAGAATCCAGCAGTCTGGGACCCCAGGTTTGAAGGATTCTCAGTGCCGGCAATCCCTCGTTCGGACAACCTGAGGGACTTGCTTCTGTGCCCTGTCAGAGCGGTACGGAAGTACTTTAGAGAGGACAGCCAAACTTCGACCCGAAATCAAGAGTCTGTTCATCTCTTCAGGACTAGTAAAGAAGCCAATCTCCAAGAATACGATCTCCTTCTGGCTACGGCAGGTGATCATGAGAGCGTACAGTAGTGCAGGGGTTCCTCTTCTGGGGAAGCCTAGACCCCACGACATCAGAGGGCTTAGTACTTCGTTGGCCTTTGAGAAGAACATGACAGTCGGCCATATCTTGAGGGCAGGTACATGGGCTAGTCAGTCAACCTTCACAGCTCACTACTTGGAGGAGTGTTCGAGGAGATCCCTGGACGGATTCTCTCTCGGTCCCGTCATTTCCGCGCTTCAAAAGATTTAAAGGTGTAGCCCTAGGGAAAACCACGGGCAGTAGGTCCAAGAGACACAGGTTCCTTCCTTACCCTCTTTTTTCCCCTATTACCCTCCCTGAAATGACCCTAAAATCCTTTAACTGCCATGGGATACACCGTCAGTGAATGAATACGTCTCCAAGGATTTTTACAGAGGTGAGTTACTTAGACACTAAGATAGTTTTTTGGGTAGTTTTCCCTATTTCTCGTGTTTTCCCTTGGGAGGTCAGCAGAACCTAGCCTCCTATCTAGGTTCCCCTTTTTCTCTCCTCATCACGGTCTCTGGGTCCTGTGGGACACTCCGACCTCCTAAGGTATAAGTCTCCTAAGAAATTAGTTCGAGGTAAGTACTCCGTGTTGGAATAAATCACAAATTTTAAGTAATTTGTATTTTTCCTAACAGTACTTACCTCGAACTACTTTCGGGTTATGGCCCGCCCATCCTACCCCGAATGCCTTACAGGACTTAGAAACCTATCTGTCAAAAACTTACTGGAGATCGAGACCTGAGCAAGCATGCTCTCTGACCCCGGGTCGTCTCTGGGCGCATATCACTCCGCCAGAGGTTACCCCACATAGAAAACGGGAGTAGGGTAAACTGCACAAAATTCTGGTCGATTGGGAGGAGATCCCAGATACTCCTAAGAAAGTAGTTCGAGGTAAGTACTGTTAGGAAAAATACAAATTACTTAAAATTTGTGATGTCTGTGCATTCCCCCCTTCTGCCTAGTAAGGAGTCTTATAGTAAAGTACTGGCATACGGACATTGCAAGACTTATCGTTGACCTTGATAACTCCGATGTAGCAACAAGAAAAATCTGGTTTCCAGACCTTCTACATCTGCTCACAGAGGTACCTTTCACTTCCCGGTCTACTCAACGTTCAGATATTCTACAGAGCAGTAGCTTAGCTACGTCTTCACGTTTGGAGGTTATTCAGCAACTCCTTGCGGCAGGAGGGTGTTCACAACCAGTTACGAGAAGGATGGCTAGATACCACCAAGTCATCTACTGCTGTCTATCAAGCAAAGTCATGGAAGGGGTATCCCTCTTCTCAGTGTCATGTAGACATCGAATTCTTGCCCTGAGCTGTGTTTTAGCTTATATTTCTTGTTTTTGAAATCTTTGAAAATATTAATCTCATGGAGAGACAAAGCAAGAGGTAAAAGTACATTATGGCTGGTTGCCCCTTGTGTGGATCTTTGAGGGAAGACTTAAAAATCTGGATAAGCTGCGACTGTAAAAGGTGCTACCACAAGAACTGTGTGTTTGTAGAGGCAAACATCAGTGATGAAGAATAACAAATTTGAAATGGATTTGTCTCCATTGTGTAGATGAAGCTAGAATGGCTAAGACAGTTATATCGAAAATGGAGGAGGAATGGAAGATGAAAGACCTTGCTATAGACGAACATGATGAGAAAATTACTGAATTGGAAAACTGAATCGTGGAGCTTACTGTGGATACAGAAAATTCCACACAGACTACTGATGTTACTGAAAAATTTTATAATATAATAATGAATATGGAATCAATTAAATTAACGCTTCAAACACTGTTGAACCCAAAACAAGAGATAATGACATATGCTGACAAAGTTGAGAAAAAAATCTACTAGTAATTAAATTGACTAAAACATCAACGAAGATCACTGAAAGAAACAATAAGATCAAACAAGGACTTAAGACATTCCAATTCTTAATACGAGGTCAACTTCAAATGGAAATGTTGTAAACTTTCCTGACAAAAATATCAGAGAGGAAGCAGCAGACATTATTCAAGCCATGGTTGCTGACACTGAGACAAGGAAAATTGAAAAACTAAAACCTAAAATAATGGTATGCAATATATACAATGATGAAGATGAAGTACGCTTTGATTCAAAGGAATCTTTGCTTAGACCATATTCAAAATATAGAAGAGAAGATAAGTCTGGTATTCAAGAAAAATGCTGTAGGTGGTACTACCCACTAGAGTATTTGTTGAAGTGGGATCCTGAAGTTTGGAAGGCTATTCGTGTTAAAGGTGATAAAGTTTTGCTGCGATGGGGTACATAAAACATATGATAGGTATCACGTGATCACCTGCTACCACTATCAAAAATATGTACATTTTGAAAAAGATTGCAAGTTTAAGACTGATGATAAATTCTGCAGTAAATGTTCTGATAAACATTCCACCAAAGAATGTAATTTGCAATATGTAATACTGTATAAGTTAAGAAACAAAATAACCACACAGTGAATTCAAGAAATTGCAAGGCTTATGATTTGGAATTGAAAAGTCTAGCAGAAAATACTGACCATGGAAATTAAGGATGTCATAAATTGTGGCTATGTAGATATTGTATACAGTCTGTTGGCAATAAATTATAGAAATTAAAGAATTATTGTTAGTATGTTCAAAGAGCTCTCATTTATTATCTGAAACATGGTTAAATAACTTTGACAAGGGTAAGATAGCTGAAATGATCCCCCCACACACATGCTTTCTTTTATATTCTGAGAGAGGGCAGGTCTGATTGGGGTTTGGGTTTTTTATTCATACAGGTTACTCAAATTTCAAGATGATAAAAAGAAATAGTGTAACAAGCTTTGAATATATATGAATAAACTTTATGCACAAAAGCAAAAAAAAATATCCATTGTAGCAGTTTGCAAACCTCTGAGAACGAATATTAGTATCTTCTTTGAGGGATCCAATGTATTCATTGAAATGATCATGGAAAAAGTGAATTAGTTATTTGTAGAGACTTCAGTCTTTGGATGGATGATGCATCAAATCTTGATGCTTGAGCCTTTACTGTAGTGAGTTATTGGAATCATATCAACTGGTAAATAATGTTGACTGTGCAGCTACTTTGACGGGGCATACATTGAACCTAGTTTTGATTAATGTAATGAATAACTTTGTATCTGATATAAATGTAGAAGAGAAGTGTATTATCTCTGCTGTGCAGACTTACTGTATCAGTTTTAGACTACCTCTACAAAAACATGAAATGGCGAAGAAAATAAATTTTAGACATAAATCAAACTTCTCTCAGGTATTTATTGAAGAAGTTACCAAGAAAATAAATGATGCTATAAATATTCACTGCGATCATAATAACCAAAATTTGTTGGGCTCTATGTGTGTTGACTGCCTTAAGACCATGATCATATATAATCACATACATATACCAAGGCACTTCCCCCAATTTGGGGGGTAGCCGACATCAAACAAATGAAACAGAAAAGGGGACCTCTCCTCTCTACGTTACTCCCAGCCTGACAAGGCACTCAACCAAGTTCGGCTGGTACTGCTAGATGTGCCACAGCCCACCCTCCCCCGTTATCCACCCCAGATGAAGCTTCATAACATTGAATCCCCTACTGCTGCTACCTCCACGGTCTTCCAAGGCACCGAAGGAAGCAGCAGAGCCTACCGGAACTGCGTCATAATCGCTCGCCATTCATTCCTATCACTAGCACGTTCTCTTGCCTCTCTCACATCTATCCTCCTATCACCCAGAGCTTCCTTCACTCCATCCATCCACCCAAACCTTGGCCTTCCTCTTGTACTTCTCCCATCAACTCTTGCATTCAACACCTTCTTTAGCAGACAGCCAATTTCCATTCTCTCAACATGGCTGAACCTCCTCAACACATTCATATCCACTCTAACTGCTAACTGATTTCTTACACCCGTTCTCACCCTCACTACTTCGTTCCTAACCCCCTCTACTCCAGATACACCAGCCATACTCCTTAGACATTTCATCTCAAACACATTCAATTTCTGTCTCTCCATCACTTTCATTCCCCACAACTCCGAGCCTTACATCACAGTTGGTACAATCACTTTCTCATACAGAACTCTCTTTACATTCATGCCCAACCCTCTATTTTTTACTACTCCCTTAACTGCCCCCAACACTTTGCATCCTTCATTCACTCAGACGTTCATCTGCTTCCACTCCACCATTTGCTGGAACAACAGACCCCAAGTACTTAAACTGATCCACCTCCTCAAGTAACTCTCCATTCAACATGACATTCAACCTCGCACCACCTTCCCTTCTCGTAGATCTCATAACCTTACTCTTACCCACATTAACTCTCAACTTCCTTCTCTAACACACCCTTCAAAATTCTGTCACTAATCGGCCAAGCTTCTCTTCCGCGTCTACAACCAGTACAGTATCATCCGCAAACAACAACTGATTTACCTCCCATTCATGGTCATTCTCGTCTACCAGTTTCAATCCTCGTCCAAGCACTTGAGCATTCACCTTTCTCACCACTCCATCAACATTCAAGTTAAACAACCACGGCGACATCACACATCCCTGTCTCATCCCCACTCTCACCAGAAACCAATTGCTCACTTCTTTTCCTATCCTACCACATGCTTTACTACCTTTTTAGAAACTTTTCACTGCTTGCAACAACCTTTCAATAACTCCATATAACCTCATCACATTCCACCTTGCTTCCCTATCAACTCTATCATACACTTTCTCCAGATCCATAAATGCAATATACACCTCCTTACCTTTTGCTAAATATTTCTTGCATATCTGCCTAACTGTGAAAATCTGATTCATACAACCCCTACCTCTTCTAAAACCGCCCTGTACTTCTAAGATTGCATTCTCTGTTTTATCCTTAATCCTATTAATCAGTACTCTACCTTACACTTTTCCAACTACACTCAGCAAACTAATAGCCCTTGAATTACAACACTCATGCACATCTCCTTTGCCCTTATATAGTGGTATAATACACGCACAAACCCAATCTACTGGTACCATTAACAACACAAAACACTTTTATTAAACAATCTCACCAACCATTCAAGTACAGTCACACCCCCTTCCTTCAACATCTCAGCTCTCACACCATCCATACCAGATGCTTTTCCTACTCTCGTTTCATCTAGAGCTCTCCTCACTTCCTCTCTTGTAATCTCTCTCTCATTCTCATCTCCCATCACCGGCACCTCAACACCTGCAACAGCAATTATATCTGCCTCCCTATTATCCTCAACATTCAGTAAACTTTCAAAATATTCCGCCCACCTTTTCCTTGCCTCCTCTCCTTTTAACAACCTTCTATTTTAAACATAAAACTTACCCGCTGGTTATATAAGAATGGCTAAAGTCCCTGGACACCCGGCAGAAATTCAAAATCTCGCGGCTATCGCAGATATGCTAGGTGTATACTAGCGCCCTCGTGGTAGACAGGCCGAACTATTCCAAGCACTTCAGACCTTTTCTGCCGCCATTGCTGTCTAGAACAATTGGAATTCACTCTCAACTTACTTTGATTTGGACGGTTTATTTGGTGATGTACACTGTCTTTTGGTTTTGGGCTTTTGCTTTATTGATTTCTCTTTCATATCTTAAAATCTTTATAGTTTTGGGTTTATTTAATTAGTTTTGACCCTTGTTTATGTTTTTGATCTCTCTCATAACTCTTCAATATGGCCGACCCCTCCCCTGTATATAGGAAGTGTATTAAAGGATGTCCTACTCGTCTTCCTAAAGCTTCTATTGATCCTCATACGATTTGTGTAAAATGTAGGGGTAAAACTTGTACTTTTGGGGATCGGTGCGAAGAATGCTTTTCTTTGACCGGAAGTGAGTGGTTAGCTTATAAGCATTATACTCAGAGACTAGAGAGAGACAGAATTAGACGCAGTTCTTCTCGTTCTGTAGATTTACCTGTATCTAATGTCATTGATCCTAATCCTTCCTTGTATCTAATGTCATTGATCCTAATCCTTCCTTGTATCTATTGTCATTGATCCTAATCCTTCCTTGTATCTAATGTCATTGATCCTAATCCTTCCCCCGTAGTGGTAGATCAGGAACCAAAGGAACCTACGATGAAGGATATGTTGTCCGCGATTCAAGCTCTCGGCGTAAGAATTAAATCGTTAGCGGCGGACAAGAACCAAATTATGTCCGAGATTAATTTACTTAAAAGTTGTCGCACAGGCGACCTATCAAGTGTGAAAAGTGTGACTAATGTGTTCAGTGTTGTGGAGGGTGCGTCTGCGCGATCCTGTCGTTCGCCTAGCCTAAGATCTCTTTCAAGCTCCCAAACCCATGGAAGAAGTAATGTCGAACGGCGAAAGGGAACGAGAGGCGTCATCGCTCGCGCAGATGTCCCCTCGAGGGTTCCTGCTGTCGTATCACAAGTCGCTCACCCTCATCATAGGAAAGGTGAGGTTAGTGCATTATCGCCATCTTCGGACGAAGCTTTGCGTGACGAGGTCTGGCGTCAGGCCTCTAGACCTCTTAAGAGAAAAGCACACGCAGTAGTACAGCAACACGATTCGCCTCCGCAACGACCTGGCTGTAGCCATTGTGATACACCTGAGCGTTTTCAGTCCCCCGGCGGTTGTTTGCCTGCGAAACGCTCTGACGGGGGTTCTGAAATGGATAAAGGTTTGGTACAGTCAGATTCGGAGCTGATCCCTGGTTCTGGTGTTACGGTTCATGCACCGCCGCTTCCATCAGACTGGTGTTCGTCTCCCGAAATTGGGGAGCGATTTGGAAGCGATGGGGAAGGTGAATTTCCATTGGAAGAAGCTGAACGCGTGTCGCCTAAGGGCGATCCCAAATGGTCGATGCTGTTGGGTATGAAGCAGCAACTCTCGTCGCTTATGCAATCTTATCGGCCTGCTGTTGGCAGTGCGATTGAGCGTCAGTCTTCCGTTTCAGACCCGTTGTCGCACAGGCGGCCTTTTGTCTCCGGTACTGACGCGTTATCGCACAGGTGATCTCCCAGCCGCAGTGTTCAACGACAGGTTGAGGTAGACGCGTCTCGTTAGGGACCTGCTTCTCAGCATAAATCGACCGCTCATACCGCCGAACGTCAGTCTTCCAAACCCGATGATGTTCGCTAAACAATGGAACGGACCGCTAAGCGGCAGGACGGAAGCGGACACGATACGGAGCGTCAGCGTCAGCGGCAGGCAGACGTTACGCGTCAGTCAACCCATGACACCACGGAGCGTCAGCGTCAGTCAGACGCTACGCGTCACCACGATGGCACACGTCAGTCAACCCATGACGCCGCGCGTCAGTCCACTCACGATCGTACACGTCAGTCAACCCATGACGCCATGCGTCAGTCAATCCATGACGCCACACGTCAGTCGACCCTTGTCGCCCCACGTCAGTTGGATACTGTTTCACAAACCGAACATGACAACAAACGCAAGGCTAGTGAACGTCAGGCAGATGGGAATGTTGAACTGCGCAAA
Organism: Palaemon carinicauda; assembly: GCF_036898095.1. Classification (NCBI taxonomy): domain Eukaryota; kingdom Metazoa; phylum Arthropoda; class Malacostraca; order Decapoda; family Palaemonidae; genus Palaemon; species Palaemon carinicauda. Next base: position 235,961,585 of record NC_090725.1, on the reverse strand, counting down.
CGCACCCATTTCAGCGCTGATGCATCTATACAGGAACGTCGCCTCTCTGAACAAGGCGCTGCTGCGACGGCCGATTTTTCGGAAGAGGAGCCGGCTCGGATGAGGTTTTCTTCCCGGATGAACTGCTGGAGGATATCTTGGAGGGAGAAGAGGATAAACCGCCTCAACATTTGGTGGACCTCAAGAAATTAATGCTGGTCTTTACGGAGCTATTCCCAGACCATTTTACTCCTATAGCCCCGCGTTCTCCGCCTTCGGATTTACCCTTGGTAAAGCAGCAAGAGTGCCTATGTTCATGAAGATGGTACTCTCGCTCCTCTAAGAGGGCGTTAAAGTTAATGGTAGTGTGGATGGAGTCGAAGAAAACCCTTGGCAAGACGTGTTTCGCTTTTCCTCCTGCAAGACTAGCCTCCAAGTCTAGTGTTTGGTATGAGACAGGAGAGGTCTTAGGCTTGGGAGTTCCTGCCTCTGCCTAGGGAGACTTTTCGAGCCTAGTAGATTCTTCTCGTCGACTAGCTATGAGGAAAACTAAAGTGTGGTGGTCTATGTCTGAGTTCGACCATCTCTTGAAAGGCATATTCAGGGCTTTTGAAGTGTTTAACTTTTTGGACTGGTCTCTGGGAGCCCTGGGAAGGAAAGTGTCGGAAATGAAGGGCACTGACACTAGTAGCCTCATTCAACTAATGTCGTGTATGGACAATTCAGTTAGGGACGGTTTAAACGAGTTGGCTGCCCTATTCACAGCCGGAGTGGTGAAGAAGAGGGCAACTATGTGTTCTTTCCTCTCTGTGGGGATCACCCCTTTTCAGAGATCGGAGTTACTTTTTGCGCCACTGTCTTCCACACTATTCCGGCAAGAGTTGGTAGGGGAAGTTGCCACTGCGCTGACCCAGAAGGCTGCCCACGATCTGGTTGCCAATACAGCTAGAAAGGTGCTGCCCACTTCTTTTCCTTCCCATAAACCCAAGGAAAGGTACTTCATTTTCACGATCTGCTCAGCCCTTTCGTGGTAAACCTGCTGGAAGAGGTAACTTCAGGTCCGACGGGAAGAAGTCCAAGAAAAGAGGAGCTAAGTCCAGTCGAGGCAGAGTCTGACTGCCCTCTCCTTCAGACAGCAGTAGGGGCCAGGCTGAATTACTTCTGGCAGGCCTGGGAGAGGAGAGGAGCGGACCCTTGGTCCGTTCTTGTTTTAAAGGAAGGATACAAAATCCATTCTCATCAAAACCTCCGTTAGCCACAGATCCTATGGATTTCTCGCCCAAATACAGGGAAGGACCAAAGAAGCAAGCCATGCGGCTTCAGATGTCTCTTTTGCTGGAGAAAAAAGCGATAGAGAGGGTGCGGGACTTAAAATTGTCAGGGTTTTACAACCGGTTGTTCTTAGTACCCAAGAGTTCGGGGGAATGGAGACCAGTTCTGGATGTAAGTGCCCTCAACAACTACGTCCAGAATTCGAAGTTCACCATGGGAACTCAGAAAACTGCTGGCAGCAGTAAGGAAGGGTGACTGGGGGGTATCATTGGACCTCCAGGACAGTTACTTCCATGTCCCAATACATCCCAGCTGCAGATGTTATCTGAGGTTCGTGTGCGGGAAGGAAGTCTGCCAGTTCCGGGCCTTATGTTTCGGTCTCAGCACATCTCCTCTGGTATTCACATAGATCATGCTGAATGTGGCGAGCATGCTACACTCAAGGGGCATAAGAGCCTCCCTGTACTTGGACGATTGGTTTATAAGAGCCCCTCAGCCGATTGCTGTTTGAAGGACCTGCAGCTGACATTGAATTTGTCAAAGGAATTAGGACTCCTAGTGAGTTCGCAGAAGTCGCAGCCGACTCCATCCCAGAAGATTCTTTATTTGGGGATGGAGATTCACGTCGCCTGCAAGGATTCAATCAGCTCTCCTAAAACTTCGGGCCTTTATAAAAAAGGACGTCAGTTCGGTGAGAGAGTGGATGAGTCCTGGGGACCCTCTCGTCACTGGAAAAGTTTGTGTCACTGGGGAGGCTGCACTTACACCCTATTCAATTTCATCTCAATCTCATTGGAAGAAAGGGGACAGTCTCGACAGGGAAAGTATTCCCATTACGAATCCCATAAGAACACACCTTCAGTGGTGAAACAACGAGCACAGACTTCAGGAGGGCCTCTCATTGGAGCAAAAGAGCCTAGACCTCGTGTTGTTTTCCGACGCCTCAAACTCGGGGTGGGGAGCAACCTTAGGGAAGGAAGAGATCTCGGGTCTGTGGACAAAGGAGCAAGAAAATCTCCATATCAATCAAAAGGAGCTTTTAGCAGTGCATTTGGCCCTCAAAGGCTTCGAGAAACTAGTCCTAGGCTCTGGCTTATATAGCGAAGCAAGGCGGGACCCACTCGAAGTCTCTTTACGAGATAGCAAGACCTCTTCTCATATGGGCGGAGGAAAGGAAAGTTACCTTATTGACGCTGTTTATTCAGGGAGTCAAGAACGTAAGTGCGGACAGACTCAGCAGGAGAAACCAGGTTCTCCCCACAGAGTGGACATTGCACCTAGAAGTTTGCAAGAAACTGTGGCGGATATGGGGTCGTCCCCTCGTAGACCTGTTTGCATCCTCGAAGACGAAGAGGCTGGAGATATATTGCTCGCCAGTGCCGGATCTCGAGGCAACTAACATAGAAGCGTTCCTGTTGGATTGGTCACACATGGATGTGTACGCGTTCCCACCTTTCAAAATCCTGTACAAGGTGCTACAGAAGTTCGTGTCTCACGAGGGAACCAGGATGACCCTAGTGGCTCCTTTCTGGCCGTCAAGAAGTTGGTTCACAGAGGTACTGGAATGGATGGTGGATGTTCCAAGAAGACTACCGTTAAGAGCAGATCTTCTCAAACAACCTCATATGGCAAGAAACTACCTAAACCTCCGAGCTCTACGTCTGACTGCCTTCAGACTATCGAAAAACTCGCATGATCTAGAGGATTTTCGAAGGAGGCAGCCAAGGCTATTGCAAGAGCAAGGAGGACTTCTACTATCAGGGTGTATCAGTCCAAGTGGGAGATATTCAGAGAATGGTGTAGAGCTAACTCGGTTTCTTCATCCAGTACCTCTATAGCACAGATTGCCGATTTCTTCTTAGATCTTAGAAATAAGCATAACTTTTCTTCCTCGACTATCAAGGGGTACAGATGTATGCTGGCAGCTGTCTTTAAACACAGAGATTTGGACCTCTCCAACAATAAAGACCTACAGGATCTTCTTAGGTCTTTTGAAACTTCTAAGAGAAGACAACAAGAATCGCCTGCCTGGAATTTGGATGTTGTTCTTAAATTCCTCATGAGTGACATATTTGAGCCTTTGGACTCGGCCTCTTTTAAAGACTTAACCTTTTAGACTCTGTTCTTGGTTAGTTTAGCCACGGCTAAAAGAGCCAGTGAGGTTCACGCTTTGAGCAAGAACATTGGTTTCCAAGACGGGAAAGCCATATGCTCCTTACCGCTTGATTTTTTGGCCAAGAATGAATGTCCTTCCCATCCATGGCCCAAGTCTTTTGAGATTGCTAATCTCTATGATGTAGTGGGCGAAGAGTTGGAGAAGGTGCTCTGCCCTGTTAGAGCACTAAGGTTCTATTTAGACAGAACAAAGAATTTGAGAGGGAACTCAGAGGCTCTTTGGTGTGCAGTAAAGAAACCTTCACTGCCTATGTTTAAGAACGCCTTATCCTTTTTTATAAGGCTCTTGATTAGAGAGGCACACACCCAGTGTGGGGAGGCGGACCTTAAGCTGCTCAAGGTTAAGATGCACGAAGTTAGAGCCGTAGCTACTTCGGTGGCTTTTAAACAAAATCTCTGCAAAGCATAATGGATACAACTTTTTGGAGAAGTAAATCTGTATTCGCATCCCGTTATTTGAAACGTGTCCAGACTCTTTATGACCACTGATACACCTTGGGTCCATTCATGGCGGCGAATGCAGTTGTAGGTGAAGGATCTACCACTACGTTTCCCTAATTCCTAGTACCCTTTTCTTTCTTTTGGAACTTGTATAGTTTTTATGGTTTCATGTGGAGATTGGTCTATAGATAGTCTTCCGCAATCTTTTGTTTGGTCAGGTGGTCATTTTGTTCCTTGAGTGCGTCCAGAACAAGGGTATTAGTTGAGGTCCTGTCATGTTATAGGTTATGGCACCATTTGACAGCTCTTAGAGATCATCAGCCCCCTGGGTGGACCACTGGATCTCCTAAGGATAGCAGACAGAATGAGGCAGAGAACCATTGCAGTTAGCTTCCTTATCAGGTACGAACCTCTTAAGTTAATATATTTAACACTCAAGTGAAATTCCAATTACGTTGCTATCTCTGACCCACCACCAAGGGTGTCAATCAGCCATTCTTATATAACTAGCGGGTAAGTTTTATGTTTAAAAATTATATTTTCATAAAATAAATTTTTTAACATACCCGCTGGTTATATTAGTTACAATCCCACTCTCCTCCCCTCTAGAGACCAATGGGCATGGAAGGTCTGAAGTGCTTGGAATAGTTCGGCCTGTCTACCGCCAGGGCGCTAGTATACACCTGGCATATCTGCGATAGCCGCGAGATTTTGAATTTCTGCCGGGTGTCCAGGGATTTTAGCCATTCTTATATAACCAGCGGTTAAGTATGTTCAAAAATTTATTTTATTATGAAAATATAATTTTCCATCTTTCAAAGTCTCTTCAATTTTTGAACCAGCCTTCCTTACTCTCTTCACTTCTTTCCAAAACTTCTTCTTATTCTCTTCATATGAATGACCCAATCCCTGACCCCACCTCAGGTCAGCTGCCCTCTTTGCCTCACTTACCTTGCGCTTTACTTCCACATTTTTCTCTCTATATCTTTCATACTTCGCTACACTATTACTCTGCAGCCATTCTTCAAAAGCCCTCTTTTACTCTTCCACTTTTACCTTCACTCCTTCATTCCACTATTCACTGCCCTTCCTCATGCTGCCTCCAACAAACTTCTTGCCACGCATATTACTTGCAATCCCAACAAAATTTCCTTTTACTAACTTCCACTCCTCTTCTAAATTACCAGTTTCACTTACTTTCACTTCGTCATATGCCATTTTCAACCTTTCTTGATAGGAAATAATTTATTTTAATGTTGTTACACTTCTTAAGATATTTTATTTTTCCTTGTTTCCTTTCCTCACTGGGCTATTTACCCTGTTGGAACCCCTGGGCTTATAGCATCCTACTTTTCCAACTAGAGTTGTAGCTGAGCAAGTAATAATAATAATAATCATAATCATAATAATAGATGGTAGGCCTAAAGCCTATAGAATTTGGTATAATTTTTAAGTATATTACTTATCATTCTTAATGATACTGTAATCTCAACTGCTCATTTTGATATTAGCCACGTTTGGTGTTGATGATAGGCCAAAAGCTTAGAGAATTTGGTATAATTTTGCTTGATTTTCTTCGTAGGGAAGCTTTTTGCGATACAACGGACTATCGGCGGTACCCCCTTCATCATCATCTCTTCCTATGCCTATTGACGCAAAGGGCCTCGGTTAGATTTAGTCAGTCATCTCTATCTTGAGCTTTTAATTCAATACTTCTCCAATCATCTCCTACTTCGTGTTTCATAGTCCTCATTTATGCAGGCCTGGGTCTTCCAACTCTTCTAGTTCCTTGTGGACCCCAGTTGAATGTTTCGTAAACTTTCTCTCTTGGCGAGTGCGAAGAGCATGCCCAAACCATCTCCATCTACCCCTCATCATGATCTCATCCTCATATGGCACTCGAGTAATCTCTCCTATAGTTTCATTTCTAATCCTGTCCTGCCATTTAACTCCCAATATCATTCTGAGGGCTTTGTTCTCAAATCTAGTAAATCTATTGGAGATTGTTTCATTGCCATGCCATGACTTGTCCATAGAATAACACCAGTCTCGCTAAGCTGAAAAATAATCTGATTTTTATATGTAATTTCAGGCGATTTGATTTCCAAATTTTACTTAACCTAGCCATTGTCTGATTTGCTTTTTTCAATCTCTCACTAAACTCTAATTCTAAAGAACCTGTATTGGAGATTTCATAGTTCCAAAATACTTAAAGGATTCTACCTCATTAATCCTCTCTCCTTCTAATGATATTTCATCTTCCATTGCACACTCCATTCTCATCATCTGTCTTCCTTCTATTTATCTTGTGCCCAACCTCCTGTGATATTTCATGCCATTTGATAAGCAAGCATTGTAAATCCTTTGGTGTTCTGCTAACAAGGAAAGCATCATTAGCATACTCTAGGTCTGCTAAATTCCTATCACCAATCCAGTCCAATACTTCTCCACCATCTCTGACTATTCTACGCATTACAAAATCCATGAGGAGGATAAACAGCATAGGTGACAACACATTCCCTTGGAGTATTCCGCTGTTCACTGGAAATTCATTTGATAAGACTCCATTAACATTAACTTTGCACTTGCTATGCTTATGAACAGACTTAATCAAATTTACATATTTAAGAGGAATTCCATAATAACGCAGGACTCTCCACAAAATAGGCTGGTGCACACTATCAAAGGCTTTTTCATAGTCCATAAATGCCATCAAAACGGTATTTCTATATTCTACGCATTGCTGTACAACATGGCTCAAAATGAAAATTTGGTCTGTGGATCTTCTACCTTTTCTAAATCCTGCTTGTTCATTTCTGTTTTTCATCAATCTTACTCTCCAGTCTATTTAGAATAAGCATACAGTCAAGCCTCATTATTCGCGATAGGTTACAGACACAGTCATAATAAGCGAAAATTTGCGAATAAATGTTACACTAGGGGGGCTAGCTCCTAACCTAAAAAGTCACTGCTCTTTACCACAAGCTGGTGCTCGAGTTGATGATTAGCACTGTAAATACTGCTTAATAGTTTTAATTTGGTTTCTACAACAGTTTTTAATTATATGTACAGTGTACAGAACATTTGCACACATGTACACCACGTACTGGACACAGTAAGGTTACAGTACAGTATTGTGCTAAGGTCAAGTTTACAGATTCGTCATCATCACTTTACTGTTCTGTATAGGAAAAGTTGTTCCTATCTAGTAATACTCTACTGTAACCTAATACTCACTGATACTGTAGTGTATATTACTGTAATATATGTACAGTAATATTACTACAGTACAGCTTAACTGTACTTATTGTTAATGTTCGTTGTTTTCGTTCAGATGACTGTAGCCTTCGCCGCTAGCATGACGCAACTTCTTATGTGTTGTCTCTTGTGCAGTATGTTACTGTATATCTATACTTTCTTAAACAGAAATACAGCTTATTGTATAAACAAAAACCTTAAATATCGCGATAATAATTGTTTCTTTTAAATAAAACAAAAACATTGCATTTGATTACTTTTCAACAGTTAATCTCTCTCTCTCTCTCTCTCTCTCTCTCTCTCTCTCTCTCTCTCTCTCTCTCTCTCTCTCTCTCTCAATATTCGATTTTGTTTCAGAAGCATTATTGCATTCTAGAAAATTACTATCATTTAAATAGTTAATTGTGCTTTAATAAAACATTTATGTACTTTTGTTTTAAATTGCGGGTGTGTTTTATCAATCTAAGTATTTTGGGTGCCGTGATTAGATCAGCTGAGCTAGTCACGGCGCACAGAGCTAATCGCGGCACACAAAATACTTAGATTGATAAAGTACACCTGAAATTTGAAACAAAAGTACATAAATATTTTATTAAAGCACAATTAATTATTCAAATAATGGTAATTTTCTAGAATGCAATAATGCCTAGGAAAAGAAATTGGAGAGAGAGAGAGAGAGAGAGAGAGAGAGAGAGAGAGAGAGAGAGAGAGAGAGAGAGAGAGAGATATCAGGTGTTGAAAATTTATCAAAAGCACTGTTTTTGTTTTGATTATTTAAAAGAAACAATTAGTATCGAGGTATTTAGGGTTTTAGTTTATAAAGTAAGATGTATATCTGTTTAAGAAAGTATAGAGTATACAGTAACATACTGTACTGTGCAAGAGACAACACATAAGAAGTTGGGTAGTGGCGTAGGTTACAAGTCGTCTTAGCAAATCAATAACAAAGAGTAGTGTGTATACTATTTCTCAACTTATTCAAAACATTTACTATATATGGTTAATATAGTATTACATAAGCAATGATTTGTTATAATCTATCATAATTTTCTTAAATGCATTTATAACTAATTACAGTAATACCTCGACTTACAAGTGTCCCAACATATGAGAAATTTGAGATACAAGGAAAGTTTCGAGCAAATTTTTGTCCCGAGATACAAGACAAATTTGAGATACAAGGATACGAGACGGTTCCCTATGCAGCCGCTAGGTGGCCAAGTATACAAGAGGCTGCTCAGGAGGACAGTATCGCTCGCTCTTTCCCGTCGGATCTCCGTCGCGTAAAGTTATCTCCGAGCATCGGCTGTAGTGTTTGCATTTTTTACGTGATTTTTGCATTAATCAGTATAGAATTAAGCGAATAAGCAATGGGTCTAAAGCAAGCGAGTACAAACAAGGGTAGTGAAGAGAAAAAGCGTATGATGACAATCGAGATAAAGCATGAAATAATAAAAAAACATGAGAGTGGTGTACGAGTGACTGAGCTGGCTCACCAATAGGAGAGGAGTACAGCAACAATATGTACCATCCTCAAGCAGAAGGATGCTATAAAGAAGAAAATCAGAGACATGTTAGCGAAATGACAGGAGTTTTCTGATTTTATGGAAAAGAGGTACCTGGACAAGTTGGCGTGTGGTCATGCATGAGCCTTTTGTGACGACACTTGTGTACGTCATTTTTGTAAAATTTTGAAGGGGAGACAAAAGCAAACATCCCTAGATAGGTTCCTTTTAAAAAGGCCGGCAAAAAGTGAAGGTGAAAGTGGGTCAAAAAGCGTGGCAAAAAGAGCCAAGCCGGAAGAAGAAAAGTAAAAAAATTAAAATTAAAACAAAATTTGAATTAAGTTTAGTGTAACGTAAGATTAACATTTATTTTTAAATGTGTGTACAGTAAGCTAATTTCATTCGAGTTAAATTTAAAGTTTGTTATGTTACGTAGTGTTACAAAATGGATTTTGAAGCAAAGCGGAAAAATCTATTTTTAGGTGAGATAGCCATGTTGTCCTGATGGAAGGTTCCTTTAGGCAGCTTTCTAAGGGATATTTGACTACAGTGATACTCCCAGCGAATTGACCACAGGTCTCCAGAATTCTAACTCCTGGCACGAGTATCCTTAAGTTAACTCTTAAGGATATCGCATAATATCAGGGGACATATTTCTTGATACGACACATGGCAATCTTCACCCCGAATAGCGTTTTGGCTCTGAGGGGGAAGAGTGGCGACTTTGAAGGGGAGCCGTCATCAAGATTACCCGGTGGATCCCATCCCGGTACCAACCCGGTGAACTATTCCTTTTCTAGTTGTTAGTTAGCACTAGTTGGAGAATTGGTAATGTTACTCCTCTATGTAAATGTGTTCGTGGTAGCTCAAGTCCCACTGATTACCGCCCAATTTCCATAACTCCCATATTATCTAAAGTTTGTGAACGTCTTCTGGCAAAACGTCTTAATAGGTTTGCTGAAGGTAATCATCTACTCCCTAGTTTGCAATTTGGTTTTCGTAAAGGCCTTGGAGCATGTGATGCCCTTCTTACAATCTCCAATGCTGTACAGAAATCCCTTGATTGTGGTCGGGAAGTTCGTATGATTGGCCTTGATTTAAGTGCTGCCTTTGACCGTGTTAATCATGAGGCCCTTGTTTTCAAACTGAAACAGTTGGGAGTGGTTGGGTCGTTTCTTAGCATTATTATTGATTTTTTAAGTAAAAGATCTCAAAGAGTTGTTGTTGATGGGCACCATAGTGATTATAGGAATGTGATATCCGGTGTTCCACAGAGTAGTGTTCTTGGCCCATTACTTTTCATACTATATACACATGACATGTGGTTTGGCCTAGAAAACAAGCTTGTTGCATATGCAGATGATGCTACTCTCTTTGCATCAATTCCATCCCCTGAATGTAGATCTAGGGTTGGTGAATCCCTTAATAGAGATTTAGCTAGAATTAGTGCATGGTGCAAATTATGGGGTATGAAGTTGAATCCTAACAAAACTCAAAGTATGATTGTAAGTAGGTCAAGGACGGTGGCTCCTCAACATCTGGATCTCATTATTGATAATGTTTCTTTAAATATGTATGACTCTTTCAAAATTTTAGGTGTGATTCTCGACAGTAAATTTACTTTTGAGAAACATATAAGGTCTGTGTCTTCTTCAGTTGCACAAAAAATAGGCTTATTGAGAAAGTCTTTCAAGATTTTCGGTGATCAATCTATTCTGAAGAAGTGTTTTAATTCTTTCATTCTACCTTGTTTTGAGTATTGTTCTCCTGTCTGGTGTTCAGCTGCTGATTCTCATCTTAATTTGTTGGACAGAAACTTACGGGCTATTAAATTTCTTATTCCTGATCTAGATATTAATCTCTGGCACCGTCGTTCAATTAGTTCATTATGCATGTTGCATAAGAGTTTTCATAACTCTGACCATCCTTTACATTCAGATCTCCCAGGACAATTCTATCCTGTTCGTAATACTAGGCAGGCAGTTAATTTGATAGTCAGGCCTTCTCTATCACGAGGCTCAATACTACGCAGTACTCTAGAAGTTTTATTCCAGCTGTGACCAAGTTGTGGAATGATCTTCCTAATCGGGTGGTTGAATCAGTAGAACTTCAAAAGTTCATAGTTGGAGCAAATGCTTTTTTGTTGACCAGGCGGACATGAGTCTTTTTATATTATGTTTATGACATATTTGTTTTTGTTGTTGTTAATAGTTTATATATGACATGTCTGTTTTGACGTTGTTACTTATTTTAGAATGATTTATTGTTAATTTGTTCTCTTCATTTATTTATTTCCTTATTTCCTTTCCTCACTGGGCTATTTTTCCCTGTTGGAGCCCCTGGGTTTATAGCATCTTGCTTTTCCAACTAGGGTTGTAGCTTGGATAGTAATAATAATAATAATAATAATAATAATAATAATTAAGCACGGTGTATCTCCCAACCGCTCTCGGTTTTGTTACTATTTTAAGTACTGTATTATTACTGTGCAATCTCCAGCATCTTCATCCCCTGGAAAATTGAGTATTTAACCTTTCCTATGTATAATTTTTGGCTCCCTTCTCACAGTTAAATTCGCATAATTTAGATGTGTTTAGTGGAGCAGAGCCATCACCGGAGACGACCATTTTGGATCGCTGTCATACGCCATAAATGCTTTATTTAGTTAGTAGTACAACATCCAAGGTAATTAGATTTAATGAATTATAGCTATTTAGGCAATTTATACCAGTGAAGATAAGATTACATGTAATATTTCAGTGTAAAGGAGCACGGGCTATTTGAAATCATGGCCCAGCTGGAATTTTATTGCAATTTTTATTAGAATTTTTATTTAATAGGTATTGCATTGTTCTTGGCCATCCCAATGCTGTTGCCAACTGTTAGAAATCAAATTCTTAAGGTTGGATAAACAATCATCACAAAGATTTTTTTCTTGGCCGCGAAAAAACAAAACCGCAAAGTAAGAAACTGCGATTAACGAGGTTTGATTGTACTATATATTTTCATAAGATTTGATGTAAGTGTTATGCCTCTGTAATTATTGCAATCAGTCAGGTCTCCTTTGTTTTCTATTTTCACCAACACTCTTAACACCCATTCATCAGGTTTTGCCTCTTCAGGCCACATTCTACAAAATAATCTTGTAAGTAGTTTGGGAGTCAATTATTTTTTGGCCAGCATCATCTCAGCAGTTATTCCATAGTATCCTGGGGCTTTCCATCTCTTTAGTCTTTTGAGGATAGCTTTGACTTCAAACACACTGAATTCATTCATGGGCACATCAAGGTCTGCACCAGCTTGAGGTATATCAGTCAAATTATTCCATTCATATCTCCTATTAATAACCTCACTAAAGTGTTCCATCCAACGTTGTCTTTCATCATCTTCTGTTGCTATAACAGAGCCATCTCTCTTTTTGATAGATGTATGCTTCTTCTTCTTTGCCCCAGTCTAGATTTCATTAATAATTCTATGAGCAATTCTTACACCGTAGCCAGTTCCTGAATTCATAGCATAGTCAGTCTCATCTGCTTTACTGTCTAAATATTCTTTCCAGTCATTTCTGGCTTTTCTTTTGACCTCACTATCAATACTAGAATACTTAGCATGCTCTACCTTGTAATTTTCAGTAGTTCCTCGAAAACTTTCAACAATCAATTTCTGTCGTTGTCTCATTTTTATGGTATCCCAAGTATCATTCGATATCCATGGCTTTCTCCTTGTAACTGTGTGTCCCAAGACTTCACTACCATCTGACTTTTATATGTTCTTAATATCACACCGTTCTTCATTAATTGCCTGTTCTTCGTCTCTTAAAGTCTCTAAAACCGCAAATCGATTCCTACATTCAATTGCAAATGTTTTTCTGTGCTCTTCTTCTAAAAGCTTAGTTGTATCAAACCTAGGTATTCCGTCTATCTTTCTGTTGAGTGCTTTCAGTTTTAATTTTAGTGTGGTAATGCAGAGCTGGTGATCACTACCAATATCTGCACCTCTATAGCCTCTTACATTTCTCAGAGTCCTCCTTCTCTCTGTATTAATGGCAATGTGATCTATCTGATTTTTTTAATTGCCACATAGTGAAGTCCATGTATACCTGTGGATGTGCTTGTGTTGAAAATGAGTACCTCCAATGACAAGATTTTTTGCTGAACAGAAACTTATGAAATGTGCTCCATTTTCTCTTGCAACTTCCCCCTTATAAGTATGTTATTGTGAGATTCTACAGTACTGTACATGAGTAGAATACAAGACTGCAATGTGCCAATATAATTACCGACTATGAAGGAAAAAAACTAATACTATGAGAGAGAGACCTACGAAGCAGTAACAGATATAAATAAGTTATATCATTTCCCAAATGGTATAATGGGAAATGTAAATGAAAAAAAGCCCACCAGACGGGTACAGTGAGCAGGAACTAGCAAATAATTTTCTAGTATTTTTTAAAAAATAAAATAGAAAATATAACTAGGGCATTTACAAATATATTCAACATCAGATTAGTGCTACACCAGATACACATAAAATTAACAAGATTCAATAATATAACACAAGATGATATCACCAGGATTATCAGGAGAGCAAAGAAAACAAATTGTGCGATCAATCCAATACTAATATATGAAGTAACTTGAGAAAAAAAAACTTTTCTACTCTAGCTGATATAATTAAAAGAATAGCCAATACAAGTATTGATGCATTAAAGTTTCCCAAATCTGAGAGAATGGCTATAGTTACACCGGTTCTGAAAAGTGCTCTAGTTTATCAGGAATTAAGCTCGTATAGACCTATTTCGAATCTATCCTTTATTTCAAAGTGCAAGAATATGTAACTCTTAAACAACTAATTAGTCACTTAGAAGTAGTAGCTTTGCCAGACAACCGGTCTGCTTACAGAAAATTATACTCTGCAGAGGCGGCTATCTGTTCTGTAGTAAATGATATGCTGGAAATGATAGATGAAAACTAATGTGCTGTTTTAATATTGCTCAATCTTAGTGCTGCTTTTGATACAGTTGTGCATGAACTGGTATTAAATTATATACAATCCATTGGTATTGAAGCTCAAGCTTATGAATACATAAAAGACTACTTGGTTGACAGAAACTACCATTTGCAAATTGTAAACTATTATTCATCATATGAACCATTAAACAGAGTGGTACCTCAGAGGAGTGTACTAGGCCCAATTCTATTCTGTATCTATACTATTGGTCTGCTGAAAATAATGCGAAGGGATGGAGTGAAGTTCCAACTATTTGCAGAGGATACACAATTTTACTTCTCCATACATGATAGAGACGATACTGAAATTAAATTGAATTATTGCCAGTGTTATGGAATGGATGACAATCAAAATACTAAAATTAAATGAAAATAAAAGTGAGTTTATGGTGGTTGGAAAGAAAAATAGCCCAATAAATCTGGGTGATATTCAATTAAACATAAATAATAACTCTGCCCCGATATATAGTAAAGTTTGCGACCTAGTAGTATCTCTAGACTGTAACGTGCCTTTCAATGCCCAAATAGATAATGTAGTAAATACTGCTGGCTATCATCTTAAACACTTTTCTTTTATAAAAAAGTATCAGGAATAACAATCTGTAAAGAAACGTGATAAACTGTGTTATTACTAGAATTGATTACTGTAACTCCATCTACTATAATGTACCAAAAGTGCAACTAAAGAAATTACAAAACATAATAAATAGAGTAGTAAGACTGGTAAAAGGTGTCCCACCCCAAGAAAGGATCACTCCTATACTCATTGATTTATGCTGACTGCCTATTAAAGCAAGAATTGAGTTTTGAATATGTACAATAATGCATCATGTTATCAGAACTGGACATCCCAAATATCTAAGAGAACTGCTACATATTGTTCAGCCAACAATCGTATTGACACAAGAATAGTTACATATGGTTTCAAATTATTGGAACCTAGATACCAGTATATGTCTACTGTAGGCTCTAGAGTAACGGTTCCCAACTTTTTTTCCGTCATTTCCTCCTGCACCCAATTCAACCATCCAGATTTCCCCCTTCATGTGTATGAGAGAAAGAAGTTAAAAAACACAGACTATTTACTAATTTGTTTTTCAAATGCACTATCACAGCTAACATTGAATTGTATTAAATAAAAATACTAAGACTAACACAGCATTTTAGTGTGACTTCTGGCATTGTTTGCTGTTCACGCATCCTTCAATGTCTGGGGAAGTTATGGAGAGCGCACATCGAAGATCCGCCTCCACCTCCAACTTGTTGCGTGCCTTTGTTCTGTGGTGTACCAGTGCTGAAAATCCTGTCTCACACAGGTAGGTGGAAGAAAACTGGACCAATATCTGCAGAGCTTTGGTTGCAAGAAGCGGGTAAGTTCCTTGGACTTGGGTCCAAAACTCTTCCAGTTCCATATTCTGGTAGGCATCCTTTGCTACAGAGTCGTTTTTCAAGTCCAGGAACTTTTCCTGCCACGTTTCTGGCACATCGTCAACGTTCCTCTGAAATGGGTCTCTGATAAGCTTGTTCTCGTTGCTCTCGCTTGTGATCCCCAAGAACTAATACTTGAATTCTTCCTCCTAGCCTTCGAGGTGTCGTTTGATATCCTCGGCTATTGGATCAGGCAGACTATCCTCCATATCCTCCACACATTCGAGGAATAAGGAAAAACTTCCACTCCCCGCTCTTTTCTTCCACAGTTCCAGTTTAGCCACGAAAGCTCTGATCTTGTCCGACTGAAAAAGAATGTTGGTCTCTTTGCCCTGCAGTTTCCTGTTGAGCTCATTCAATGCACTGAAACTAATGGACAAGTAGGACAGCCGCACACGGAAAAACTCACCCTCCAAAGCCTCCAGAAGTACAACATTCTCTTAGGCCAGAAGGAAGGCTATCACCTCATCAAACAATTCCAGGACTCGCTGCAACATGTTTCCCTTCGAGAGCCACTTCACCTTAGTATAAAATAGCAACGATTCGTGGTCGGCTTCCATGCCTTCACAGAGCCAATGCAACAGCTGAGTGTTCAGAGCAGAAACCTTGATTTTGATGACTTTAATGACAGACTCGAGATGCTGCTTGAAGTTCTTGGGCAGAGTTCTCGAAGCAAGTACCTCTTTGTGGATCAGACAGTGTGTCGATTCCACTGCCGGATTTTTTTGCTTGACGAGCATGACAAACCCTGATCAAGAGCCAAGCATGGCTGGGGCACCATTCATACACACCCCAACCAGAGACTCCCAGCTGATGTTGCTGTCTTCGAAAAAGTCATTGATAAGGTCCATCACATCCTGAGATTTGGTCGTGGTCTGGAGAGGTTTGCAGAAGAGGAATTCTTCTGCAATTCCTTTTTCGGTGGTATAACAAACAAAGACCAACAGCTGGGACAGATTCGCAACATCTGTTGATTCGTCGAGTCGAATCGAAAAAAACTGTGACCCTCGAACCTTCTGAACAACTTGGTTCTTGATGCTCTCAGCCATATCATTGATCCGTGACCAAATGGTGTTGTTTGAAAGGGAAATCTGGGTCATTTTGTTGTGGGCAGCCTCACCAAGGACCAACTTCAGGCACTGCAGCATACAGGGCTTCACCAATGTTTCACCGATTGTGTGTGGTTTCTTCTCCCTCATAATCTTGTACTAGACTTCGTATGACGCTTTCATAATAGCGTCCGTTTGCTCACGAAACGTTCCAGTTGAGTCCAGTCTCGTCGTCTTCACATAATTTTGTTTCAGTTTGAAGTGCAGTATTCACAATCCATGTTCTGTAGTTAGGGATGGCATCCTTGAAGGTGTTGCTTCAGCTGAAATGACTTCATGCTACTATCCCCCCCTGGACTTTGTGCAGATGACACATTGTGGCAGATGTTCCCAGTAATTCACAACGAACGTAAAACCGAAGTCTAGATACGCTTTTAATTATGTTCGTTTTTGACATGATCACTTGCAGACCTGAAGAGAACAAGAGATATCATATTAAGTCTTGTAATAGTAAAGTGCAAACTAAGGAAAATAAAACTTAAGAATGAAAGCGGGTAAAGTTCAGGAAACGGGTACTCCTGAGAAGAAAAGAACCGAAGGCTATTACTAGAAATTATTTTCTAATTATTTTCTGATAACAGAATTTTAATTCCAGACTAGAATTTCCCCCCTGGAACACCCAAATTCCTGTCCCTTGGGGAGATTTCCCCCCGGTTGGGAACCATTGCTCTAGAGCATTTAAATATGCGGCCTGAGATTATGCAATAAGCTCACACTAGACATCCGAAAGACTAGATATTAAAGGCTTTCAAGAGGAAGCTGAAGACTTTCTTGTTCTCTAAGTGGTTCGATAGTGTGGATTTGACAATAAAGGAGCAATATGTGGTGTGAAATGCGGAATGCCTTGGAATGCGAATGATAAAATAACTGAAGGTCCTGTGGAGAATAGGGTTCCCCCACAGTATAGAACCAGAAAGGGCCTGGATATCAATGTCGTCTTTTTTCCATTCATCAGCACGAGGCCTCTTAGGCTCAAAACTCAGCTTCCTCTTCCACAGACATCTCCTGAGGGACAACAACGTTGACCTTGAGAGCTGAAACAAGAATAAATTAACATTAGTGAAACAGTAAATGAATCATGTGTGCTTGTGTGTGCATGCGTGTGTACATGTGTGTGCATGCATGTGTGCTTCTGTGTCCAAGCATGTGTGCTTGCGTGTGTGCATGCGTGTGCATGTGTGTATGTGTATGTCAGTGAGTATGCAAGTAAACAAATAAGTTTTAAAAATACCCATTGCTTAAAAACCATTTAAAGAGCAACAAAATTTAAAGAACCCTTATAACAACAAGACTTTTTTTTAAAAAATTTTAAACAAATTTCTCTCTCTCTCTCTCTCTCTCCTCTCTCTCTCTCTCTCTCTCTTCTCTCTCTCTCTCTCTCTCTCTCTCTCTCTCTCTCATATACTAACCTCTTGAGGTAGGAGGGTCAAAGGCATCCTCCTGAGTAAGGCCTTTGTCAGGAACGTAGGTAGGGTGGTCGTCATCACTGTCAACATCCAAAGGGCTCACATCAACATTACTTCCTTCAGCATAATCAGGGGCTACCCATGGTGTACGATCCTGAGTCTCCAATGCAGCATTGCGATGCCCGTAAAACATACGGCTGTGAAACTGCAAAAACAAAATTTTTTTTTAAATTCTCTCTCTCTCTCTCTCTCTCTCTCTCTCTCTCTCTCTCTCTCTCTCCTCTCTCTCTCTCTCTCTCCTCTCTCTCTCTCTCTCTCTCAGGATGTTTCATACTAACCTCTTGAGGTAGGAGGGTCAAAGGCATCCTCCTGGGTAAGGCCTTCATCAGGAACGTAGGTAGGGTCGTCGTCATCACTGTCAATGTCCAAAGGGCTCGCATCAACATCACTTCCTTCAGCATAGTCAGGGGCTACCCACGGTGTATGATCCTGAGTCTACAATGCAGCATTTTGATGCCCATAAAACATACGGCTGTGAAACTGCAAAAACAAAATTCTTTTTTAAATTCTCTCTCTCTCTCTCTCCTCTCTCTCTCTCTCTCTCTCTCTCTCTCTCTCTCTCTCTCTCTCTCTCTCTCTCTCTCTCTCTCTCAGGATGTTTCATACTAACCTCTTGAGGTAGGAGGGTCAAAGGCATCCTCCTGGGTAAGGCCTTCATCAGGAACGTAGGTAGGGGTCGTCGTCATCACTGTCAATGTCCAAAGGGCTCGCATCAACATCACTTCCTTCAGCATAGTCAGGGGCTACTCACGGTGTATGATCCTGAGTCTACAATGCAGCATTTTGATGCCCATAAAACATACGGCTGTGAAACTGCAAAAACAAAAAAAAAAATAATTTAAATTCATGTAATGAAAAAAATGTAACTTTGCCTAAAAAAAATAATTCAATCCCTTGTAAGGTAATAATTTATATGCACATGAACCTAACATCTCTAAATCCTCACTATTATTTCTAGAAATAATGTTAAAAATATTCACATGTCTAAAACAAGTACTAAGAAAAATTTGTTAGGTGTGGTATTCTATTGGCTGGTTTAACTGTTACGGTCCAAAATGTCCCATGTGGGATGAGCGTGGTTCGTCTAAACTCGACCGAAGTATCCCGCATGGGATCTATACTATTTTCATTAGTCACTACGACATTTCAGTAACACTAAAGCACTTCAAATCCACATAAAAAGGTAAGCATATCACTAGGCTTCACTATTTCACAGTCATTGTGTACTTACCCCCCTGATTACAAAGGTTGGGGGGGGGGAGCGAATCTGTGGAGGTCGCTGCGACAGGTCTTGATGCCTTTCCAGTCAGAGCATGACTGAGGTGTCTTTTGAATGCCTTACAGTCTTGATGAGAGGGACAGGTGGCTTGTGACTGGCTGATTCGAAGAGTAGAGTGGTGTAGCTATGAGTTGCCAAAGAGTCAATTTCATACAAGCATAAATTGTTCACCACAAATACCACAAAGTAGCTGTTTTAAAGATTCCGCTTGGGATATTTGTTCGTTAAAAAGGTCAAGGGCAGATATTACAGTGAACCCTCGTTTATCGCGGTAGATAGGTTCCAGACGCGGGCGCGATAGGTGAAAATCCGCAAAGTAGTGACATCATATTTACCTATTTATTTAACATGTATATTCGGACTTTTAAAACCTTCCCTTGTACGTAGTACTGTTAACAAACCACCCTTTAATGTACAGAACACTTAATGCATGTACTACAGCACCCTAAACTAAAACAGGCACAAATATTAAAGGCGATTTTATATCATGCGTTTCCTAAACACCTAAAAAGCACGATAAAAAATGGCAACCAATGTTTTGTTTACGTTCATCTCTGATCATAATGAAGAAACAAACTCATTTAGTGTACACATATATGTATAGGTTAGTTTTTGCATCGATTATATTGATTATACAGTACTGTATGTTGATTTTTTTTATTACCAATGTTTTAGTTTACGTATTTTTCTTAGGACTTCCAAATGAAATGTTTTTCTTTATGACGCCGCCTGAAACGACGGCGTGTACGCTCAGTAAAACAACCACGCTCAGAACAAACAAGGCATTTAACGCGCATGATGATAGTGATAAATAATGATACAGTACATACAGTATTTACAGTAAAAGCATTTACAAAATATGTTACCTTACAAATATAATTTATACAGTATTGTACGTAGCAAAGCAGGAAAACAATTTACGAGAGAGAGAGAGAGAGAGAGAGAGAGAGAGAGAGAGAGGAGAGAGAGAGAGAGAGAGAGAGAGAGAGAGAGATTGTTTTACGTACGTAAATGTAAATTTTAAACAAAAAAAATATGATAGGTTACAACATGTAGACTTTTAAAACCTTCCCTTTAACTTAATGCATACAGTACGTACAGTACTAAACTATAAAACAGGCACAAATACAGTTTTAGAATGTACAGTAAGAATATTAAAGTAAAAAATAAAGATTGTTACTGTACTCACCACGAAAGAAGTTGAAGAAAAACTTGAATGGTGATGGCGATGAATTTGCTGCACAGTAGAAATGATGATGATGAAGCTGATGGTGTGTTCTACTGTGCAGCCAGGTAGTATTTTACGTCTCTTCAGACGGAGGTGTCTTTTCCTGGGACACCTCTTCAACTTCTTCCTGGGAAACTTCTTCAATTTCTTCCGAAGGCGTACTAGCAGGAGGAACTGGCTCTTTTTTGCGAGGCTGGAAGAACATTGTGATCGGAAGTTGTTGCCGCTGCTTCTTTTTTCGATCCAAGAGCATTTTGTAGGGAGTCATGTCTTCATCGATCTTGTTGCAGAATTGCATCGAGCGAACCATATCCTCGTCCCACTCTTGCAACATTTCTTTCAACTCCTTCGCATGGTTGCAGGCCTTGGCAAGCCGTTCTAATGTTAAGCCCGTTTCTTCGACATTTTCTTGGGTCTCTTCCTGGGTATCACTCTCTTCTTCACTTGCCGATTTCGTCAGGTCTTCGAGGTCTGCGTCAGTTAGGGGCTGGGAATGGCAGTCCAACAACTCGTCAACGTCTTCAGTCGTCATGTCGCCAAACCCGTCACCTCCAATTATGGCAGCCAACTGCACAGATTTGCATATTGCAGTGTGTTGGATTTCCGACGGAGTAAATCCCTTGTCGTCGTAAACAATATCGGGCCACAACTTCTTCCAGCTCGCATTCACGGTTGCAGGTTTCATCTCTTGAAGTGCCTTCTGAATATTCTGCAGGCACGTGGCTATGGTGTACTGCCGCCAGTACGCCTTCAAGTTAAAATCTTCATCCTCGTCATCTTGGGCAGCATCCACACACGCAACGAGGTCCGCCAAGGTGTTCTTCGTGTAGAGGGCCTTGAACGCCCTGATAACCCCCTGGTCCATCGGTTGAATTAATGACGTGGTGTTGGGTGGCAGGAACTCAACCTGAATGCCCTCATGCGACAGGTCAGTTGCGTGTCCACCAGCGTTATCCATAAGGAGAAGGATCTTGAATGGCAAGCCCTTCTCTAAGAGATATTTGCTGACTTGCGGGATAAAACACTGATGGAACCAGTTGGAGGTCAGCATCTTCGTAATCCATGCTTTTTGATTATGCATCCAGTACACAGGAAGGAGATTCTTATTTTTATTTTTCAAAGCGCGAGGATTTTTCGACTTATAAATAAGCCCCGGCTTTAACAAAAATCCAGCAGCATTGCCACACATCACGAGGGTAACGCGATCCTTGAATGCTTTAAAGCCAGAGGCTTTGGCTTCCTCTTTGAACAGGAAAGTTCGCGACGGCATTCTCTTCCAAAACAAGCCAGTCTCATCCATATTAAAGACTTGTTCCGGCTTGTATCCACCTTCGGCGATAATATTCTTGAACGTCTGGTTCACGTAAGTTTCAGCAGCGGCAGTGTCAGCGGAAGCAGACTCCCCATGCAGGGAAACGCTTTTCAGGGCGAAGCGTTTCTGAAACTTCGCGAACCATCCTTTGCTGGCGGAAAAACGTTTCTGAGGCTGGGAATCAGTGGATGTCCCTGGTTGAGGATCATCTGCATCATCATCATCTTCAGCATGGTTGCCGTCGTCGTCTTTAGGTTCCTTTGCAGCAAAATTCTCATATAAGCTCAAAGCCTTTGTTTGGATGGTGTTCGTATCCAACGCTATGTTCTTCTTCCGGCAGTCGGCAATCCACACAGCTAAAGCACCTTCCATGCGTACGATCGTTTTATTACGCGTTGTAATGACTCGCTTCGCTGATCTGCTAAAGGTGATTGCAGCCGTCTTTCTAATGTTCGCCTCGTCCTTCTTGATATAGCGAACAGTAGATTCGTTGATGCCAAAATGGCGGCCGGTGGCCGCGTAACTTCTACCATCTTTTAACATGTCGAGAAGCGTAACCTTCTCAGCTATCGTCATCCTTCGGTGGCGTTTAGGCTCACTACCAGCCTTAAGAGAAGCAGAACGCTTGGGAGCCATTACAGTAGGATTTACAGTAACAAAAAGTTCAACTTAAAAAAGTCGCACACAGCACAGATTCACACACTTAAGAACGTCTACTCAGCGATACGCGGTAACAGAGAGTGGACGATCCAGCCCCGCGAGAACTTAGATGCTGCGGGTAGGAGATGCGGGGCAAAACACCAATCACAGGCTAGATAACAAAACTTGAGTTCTGATTCGTCATCTATCAGCGCTTGAACCAATCACAACCCGTCTTACAGTACTATGATGCGTAGGTTACCTACTCGTAGAAGATGCCCCGCGCATACCGAACGTACGTAGATTAAGTAAATACCGTAATAATAATAAATAATGATAATAATACTGTACAGTAATAATAATAATAATAATAATGATAATAATAATAACAATAATAATTTTATTAACAACAACAACAATAATAATAACAATAACAATAATAATAATACAGCTTTACGTACGCTATTTTACGCCTCTCTCTCTCTCTCTCTCTCTCTCTCTCTCTCTCTCTCTCTCTCTCTCTCTCTCTCTCTCTCTCTCTCTCTCTCTCTCTCTCTCTCTCTCTCGTACGCTTATTCGAAATGTGATTTTTGCAACAAAGAATATTATTGGATGCAGTACTACGTACGTATACATACAAAAGATTCATGGAAAAGAAGCACATCCATTACAGTACACCATTCTAATATGGTATGACTGCATCTGATTTGCGTTTCATGTTCGATTTAATTTTACTACGTACTGTATACAGTACTGAATTATCGTATGATCACATTCTCTTTTCGTGTTTTATTTCTTTCTGTGCTGAATTATATATCATATGTAATGCAATGAACAATCAGTAAGAACAGATATTACTAATTACAGTATTAATGGAATTATAGGTAACAAAATATCGTATTTGGTTGTCTTCAGATTTCGCGGTATTTTCGAATTTTCCGGAAAATCCGCGATATGTATATATATATGGGTTATGGGAAAACCCCGCGAAGTGGTGAATCCGCGATTGTCGAACCGCGAAGTAGCGAGGGTTCACTGTACCCGGTTGTATTCTAGTATGAATGTGTGCATGACTGGCCTTTAAGTCTTTATTATCCCCTCTCTTCTCTTGGGGATCGAGCAAGCCGAGGAACTCTGCAAGTTGACCTTCTCTGACTACAGGTGGGTTTCATTGTCCCTTGTGTAACCTAACCTAATATATGCATGTATATTTGGTACGTCCTTTGATCTCCCAGCGAAG
>NC_090725.1:235901362-235926362 GCF_036898095.1 Palaemon carinicauda | reverse complement strand
CCATCGACACCGAACAGGACCCACTGCAAGGTGGCCCTGAGGATAACGTGGACCCTCCCCGAGTGGGGGAAGAAGGATCCTTGTTAACGGCAACAGACGACCCTCAGTTTGCTGTGACAGCATACCAACCTCTGCCGTCAACGTCCTCGGACCCAACTCCACAACCTGTTGCCCAGGTTAACGCAAGTGAAGAGATTCTGACATCTCTTCAATGAATGATGGAGTCATTCCAACGGGATCAAGAGACGATGTGGGAATCGATAAAGCAGCAGCAAAATCTGTAGCAAGAGAAGATGGACTGCTTTGGATCCACCAAGGGCACCTCTAAGAAGCCTCTTAAGAGTGTCTGATATCCCTCATTGCTCCGAAACTAATCCCTGGAGGTATGCGGAGCATATGCCTAGGATGAATGGGAAACTGTTTGTTTCTGAGAAGTTGGGAGCCAGGCAGATTGAAGACCTGGAGTTCTGGTCTAACTTTTCGGCCTATCCAGAGTGCTACGTGAGACTGTGGGATGAAAATGCGACCCGAGAGGAAACGGTCCCCAAAGAGGTCATCGTATTCAAACACGAGAAGGCGCAAGCCATCCTCCTGAAGGCCTTGAAGGGAGCCGGGTATACCAACTCCAAAGTCTCAGCACTGAGCGAGAAACATCCCACCTTTCTTGCCCCTTCCTCCACCTCTTTCCCCTTTACGGAGAAAGCATTAGACTTTGCCGTCAAGGCTGTTGATAAGGGAAAACCCTGCCCGACCCTAGACGAATACAAGCCATTCTCTCTAGCACTGCCTACCTAGGAGAAGTGGAAGGATGTCCACCTAACCTTCTCCGTCTCTAAGTTTGACCCAGAGATCGCAGGACAACAGTTCAATAAGAACCTTCCGACGTTGCCAGACCACCTTCTGAGGAAGGAATAGGAGTCGAAGGAGAGACTTGCGGCTTCCCTCTCTCAACAGAACTGTCTGGAAATGAGTGCAGGTCAACATAATGCCCCAGAAATGTTCCTCATCCTGGTTAAATCTCATATGGGTACCCTTGTGAAAGACCTATACACTTTCCTCAGAACAAGGAGAGCTTGTAGAGAGTTTGTCTTGGCTTCAGCAACCATCAAACACGAACCAAGGAAGCTGATTACCTCGAGCATCAGGGGTAAAGACCTTTCCCCACAGGAACTGGTCCAAGAGGTCATTGTGAGAGCAACCACGGAGAACAGGAACCTTCTCCAAAAGTGGAGCATGTCCTCAAAAAGGAAATCTTTCTAGGAAGGACGTCCCCAGCCCAGGAACAAAAGGGCGAAGAGACCACGAAGACCTACACAACTCCCCGCCATGACTATGACCACGATGCCTCAGACCACCTTCCAGATGGTCCCTCAACAACTGGTAGCCCAGTCACCAGTATTTAACCCTACCCTTGAGAGGCAGTCGACTTCCTTTCGCCCCAGTCAGAAAGGAAAAGGTCCAAAGAAAAGTTCTCCAGGAGGTAACTTCTCTCGGGGCTGAAGAGGACGTGGTCGCGGAAATAAATCCGTAGAACCCCCCAAGCAATAAGGGGTTCCAGGGGGATGGCAGACTACACCACTTTCGGGATCGCTGGACCTTCGATAACTGGGCCCACAGCCTAATAACGAATGGACTCGGGTGGAAATGGAGCAGAACTCCACCTGTTTTCCAGAGTTCTTCCAACACTCCACCCCTTGTTGGAAGAATAAACCTCAGAACTTTTGAACAAGAAGGTAATACAGAAAGCAAAGTCCATCAAGTTCCAGGGAAGGCTGTTTTATGTTCCCAAGAAAGACTCAGACAAACTCAGAGTCATTCTAGACTTGTCTCCACTCAAGTTCATCGAGAACAACAAGTTCCGGATGCTTACTTTGCAACACATAAGGACCCTTCTGCCAAAAGGGGCGTACACAGTTTCAATAGACCTAGCAGATGCTTACTGGCATCTCCTGATAAGTCGCCTTTTCTCCTCCTACCTAGGATTCATGCTACAGAAGTGTGTCTTCAGAGCACTAACTACAGAAGAAGAAGTTTGTCTTCAGAGCAATGCCCTTCGGACTGAACATAGCCCCAAGGATATTCACGAAGCTAGCAGACACAATCGTCCAACAGCTACGCACCGAAGGAGTTCAAGAGGTAGAATATCTAGATGACTGGTTGGTATGGGCAGCATCCAACTTGTCTCCAAGCAACCAACAAAGTGATCCAGTTTTTGGAACACTTGGGCTTCAAGATCAACTGCAAGAAGTCTCGTCTCACTCCAGCTCAACAGTTCAAGAGGCTAGGAATCCAATGAAACTTAGTCATACCACCTCTCCATTCAATCCGAGAAGAGGAGAAAAATAGCAGGATCTGTCAGGAGACTAATCCGTCACAAGAGGATTTCAAGACGCCAACAGGAAAGAGTATTGGGCTCTCTCCAGTTTGCAGCAGTGATAGACCCTGTGCTAAAGGCATGTTTGAAAGATGCGTCAGGAGTCTGGAGGAAATATGCATCAAACGCTCAAAGAGATCAACTAAGGTTGACCCCGGCCTTGTTGCGCACGCAGTTAAGGCAATGGTCAACAGCCAAGAGCCTAGCATGGACAATTCCCTTGCAACCACTTCAACCATAAGTGGTGATACACACAGATGCCTCCTTGGAAGAATGGGGAGGTCATTCTCACGACAAGAAAGTGCAAGGGAATAGGTCGCACCAGTTCAAAACATTTCATATCAACATTTTGGAAGCTATGGCAGTATTCCTGACGTTGAAGAGACTATCCCCTCGCAGATCAATCCACATCAGATTGGTCCTGGACGATGAAGTGAAAGTAAAGTGTCTAAATCGACAAGGCTCGAGATCACCCCACATCAACCATTTGATGCTAGCCATCTTCTACCTGGCAAGGAGGAAGGGATGGCACCTATCAGCAGTTCACTTACAATGGTTCCGCAATGTGACGGCGTACGCTCTATCCAGGCGAAAGCCCATAGAGACAGAATAGTCCCTAGACGCAGACTCGTTCTCCTTCATCTTGGAAAAAGTCCCAGAACTGCAGATCGACCTCTTCACAACAAGCGACAACAAGAAACTATCTCATTACGTAGCCCCTTATATGGACCCTCAAGCAGAAGCGATGGATGCCATGTCTCTCGACTGGAACAGGTGGAATCGCATTTACCTGTTTCCACCAACCAATCTCCTGCTAAGAGTCCTCGACAAGCTAAGATCCTTCAGAGGGACAGCCGCAGTAGTAGCCCTCAAGTGGCCCAAAAGCAATTGGTTCCCTCTAGTCCTAGAGTTGAAACTGAAGCCGTTTCCTCTGCCGAATCCAGTGCTATCTCAACTGGTCCAGAAGTCGACTGTCTACGCTTCATCCTCAAAAACCAACAACCTACATCTCATGATTTTCTCGCCTTAGCAGCGAACAAACAGTTTGGAATCTCGAAGGATAAAGTTGACTTCATCGAGGAATAAAAGTCAAGTTCGACAAGGAGGCAATACAAACCGTCATGTAAGAAATGGGTGTCCTTTGTGAAAGCAAGGAAACCAACAGAGATATCGATAGATTTCTGTCTTGCATTCTTCGTACACCTCCACGAACAAGGCCTGGCCTCTAATACAATTACTTCTTGTAAATCGGCACTGGCTAGACCACTTCTGTACGTTTTTGAGGTGGACCTCTGAGGTGAAATCTTAAATAAGATCCCGAAAGCATGCACTAGACTCAAACCTGCAGCCCCACCAAAGCCCATCACGTGGTCTTTGGACAAAGTCTTGCACTATGCTTCGAACCTAGACAATGAGGATTGCACTCTAAAGGATTTAACTCAGAAAGTCATCTTTCTATTCGCAATAGCCTCAGGGGCTAGAGTTAGTGAAATAGTGGCCTTATCCAGAAATGAAGGCCATATTCAGTTCCTAGACTCAGGAGAACTGAACCTTTTTCCTGATCCTGCCTTTCTTGCCAAGAACGAGCTACCCACCAAGAGGTGGGGTCCTTGGAGAATCTGCCCATTGAAGGAAGATGCCTCTTTGTGCCCAGTAGTGTCTTAAGGTCTATCTTCAAAGAACTTTAAACTTCAAGGGAGGACAGCTCTTCAGAGGCGAAACTTCAGGATCAAACCTATCTTTAAGACAACTGAGAGCGAAGCTCACCTACTTTATTCACAGAGCGGATCCTGACAGTACACCCGCAGGTCACGATCCGAGGAAAGTTGCTTCTTCATTGAACTTTTTGCAACATATGGACTTTGAAAGACTCCGCTCATATACCGGGTGAAGATCATCAAGGGTCTTCTACAAACATTACGCGAAGCAAATACATGAAATAAAACACTTTGTGGTGGCGGCGGGTAGTATCACTAAACATGTCGTCAAGTGCTGCAATGAACAGTGGACCATTTTGCGACTTTACAGTGCATCGGGTGCATGGGTATACCTACCCACTAGTGAATATCATAGCTATGACTGACATACTGTTCTGTGTAGGTCCATATCTGATCAATACACCAGTGCCAAGTGAACGTTTGCGTCACAGTGTTTATGCATTTCCGAACACCTGACCATGTCAGATATATTTAGTTTCACATATCCATTGAGTGGCGTTATTCCGATAATGTATTTGTATATTTTTTTTACACGAGAAA
Source organism: Palaemon carinicauda (assembly GCF_036898095.1). NCBI lineage: Eukaryota > Metazoa > Arthropoda > Malacostraca > Decapoda > Palaemonidae > Palaemon > Palaemon carinicauda. The sequence goes on along the minus strand of NC_090725.1, from coordinate 235,921,730 downwards.
AAATGTGTTTTGATGTGTTGTAATGCTGGATCAGATTCATACTTTGTTGTAAATATATTTGATAAATTAGTTGCATGATAAAATACTTAAACGTATTTGCGTCTTATTACTGCTCCCTCAGTTATAAGCTAATAAAGTACATTAGTTTTTTACTAAACCGCCCATACCCTTAAAATCACAATAATGATTTCCGGAGGAAAGAAACTTACATTCTTAAGGTAAGTAAAAGAAGGTCGGCTTCCAAGTTTTCCCTTTTTGTTCCAACGGAAATACAAACCTTGAATCCTTATTGTCGATATCGACATTTTTCCTGCGGGGGGCAGGATGCACTAAACCAGCTCCAGGTTTAGTGGAAGTGACAGATCTCTGGAATTTCACATATAGGTCTAGTAGACAAGATAAGGAAATCTACTCAAGGTGGAAGGCACATACACAAACCCACAGCTAATAGTAATTTCAAGACAATTCTCTAGTATCCTTCCATCAGGACGACATGGCCTGAGCCCAAAAAATGTATTTTAATCAAAGTGAAAAATATATTTTTGGGTGAGAAGGCCATGTCATCCTGATGGACCCACCCTTTTGCTGACACTTCCCAAAATTACTTTATCCGTGGCCATTTCCGCTTAATGGCAAGAAGGCGTCACGGTAGTAATAGGAAAGGAGGTCCACCGGGTACCTAGAACGGCACCCCTTTCTTTTGCCACTCTTCCCCCCTTACATCGAAGCATTAAATCTATTCAGGGTGAAGATTGCCATGTGTCGTATCTAGAATACGTCCACTGATATTATGCGATATCCTTTATTGGATACTCGTGCCAGGAGTTAGAATCCTGGAGACTTCTGGTTTAATTCTCTGGAAGTATCACTGTAGCAAATATTCCTTAGAAGGCTACCTATAGGAACCCTTCCATCAGGATGACATGGCCTTCTAACCCAAAAATAGATTTTTCACTTTGATCAAAATCAGTTATATATATATATATATATATATATATATATATATATATATATATATATATATATATATAATATATATTTATTTATATAAATGTCTATCTATCTATCTCTATAATAAAAGCTTAAAATATTCAATTTTGTTTCAGAACCATTATTGCATTCTAGAAAATTGGAATTATTTAAATAGTTAATTGTGCTTTAATAAAACATTTATGTACTTTTGTTTTAAATTTCGGGTGTATTTTTATCAATCTAAGTATTTTGGGTGCCGTGATCAGATCAGCTGATGGACATAGGAATAAAAAACAAAAGAGTATTATTTAAACTACTTCTTAACTTATTTAAAACATCTACAGAGGAACCTCTACATACGATCTTAATTCGTTCCAGAAACAGCTTCGTATGTTAAAACAATCGTATGTTGGAGCAAAGATTCCCATAAGAATACACTGTAATTTGTACAATTTGTTCCACAGCCCAAAAACCTATAAAAACTCCTTAATAAATTACTACATATAATTACACATAATAACATAATTGCATAATATGAAAGAAGGATGTAAAAAAGATAACTATAAAGAAATAATAAATAAAAAATTTGTTTTTATTGTCACTTTACCTTAGAGACAGGCCAACGCAGGTGTAGGATTTGCTACGCCAGGAGGAGACGGACGATCGGCGAGAAGGTAGACATGGTGTTAACATGTTCTTTAAATAAATACTCTCTCTCTCTCTCTCTCTCTCTCTCTCTCTTCTTCTTCACTGTTAATGTTAGAGATGTCTATTAATTTTTTCTGAGAGAGAGAGAGAGAGAGAGAGAGAGAGAGAGAGAGAGAGAGAGAGAGAGAGAGAGAGAGAGAGAGAGAGAGAGAGAGATTAAACAAAAATGTGTTGTGTACATATGATTTTTAACAGCATCAAAGAGTTGAAAGACAATTAAATGTAACTAAAAATGCAAAATCAGCTAATCTGAATACCTTTATTAACTAAAACAAATATTGATACAACCAGACTCGTGTGCGTATGCACAAACACACACACACAGGTGTACGAATTCCTACGCAGGAGGAGACACGATCGGCGAGGAGGTAGAGATGGTGACTGCGATAACGTACCGTAACTTACACTACGGAAACTTTAATCTAACTTAACTTATTTAATTTGTTTTTATTTTTATTTTTCATATTTTTTACATTTTTTTCTTTTGATTTTTAATTTTCATCACTTTCAGAGACGAGTTACGGTACCTTATCGCAGTCACCATCTCTACCTCCTCCCCGACCGTCTGTCTCTTACTGCGTAGCAATTCCTACACCTGTGTGTGTGTTTGTGAATAGCACACGAGTGTGTTTGTATCAATATTTGTTTTAGTTAATAAAGGAATTCAGATTCGCTGTTATTACTTTCTTAGTTACATTTAATTCTTTCAACTCGTTGACGCTGTTAAAAATCATATGTACACAACACAATTTTGTTTAATCTCTCTCTCTCTCTCTCGGAAAAAAAAATAATAGACGTCTCTAACACTATAACAGCGAAGAACAAGAGAGAGAGAGAGAGAGAGAGAGAGAGAGAGAGAGAGAGAGAGAGAGAGAGAGAGAGAGAGAGAGAGAGAGAATTTTATTTATTTAAAGAACATGTTAATGCTATGTTTAGAGAGAAACAGAAATAGAGAGAGGACTTTTTTAAAAGAGCTTGTTAATGCTATCTTGTTTTTCTTTGCTTCACATTTTTCTTTCTTTCTGTTCATCACGCTGGCCCTTCTCACAAATGATCGTTGCCAACAATCTCTTTGTCCTTTATCCCTATCAACAAAAGGCATTCTATCACTTCCAGGGTATTACTACGATGTCTTGTAATAATATATTGTAATAATGGTGATCCCCTTCGATGGTTTATCTGCTTTAATGGCTGCCTTCTGCTTGATGATCGTCGAGATCATAGTCCTATTCCGGCCATATTGTTTAGCCATATCACTCACATGCACACTGCTCTTATGTTTTTCTATAATTTCTTGCTTCAATTCTAATGAAAGAATTGCCTTCTTCCTTTTCTCACCACTACCTGTACTGAAACTTAGCTTCTTAGGCACCATGATTATAGTTAAAATAAAAAAGGAAATGTGAGAAAAGGAAGAAAATAAGCACTGTTAATAACAGACCAAACAGAGGACAACCACACAATACACACAAGAACAGAGAACAGAACACTCGACGCTCAATGGCGTCCCTCTTACGTGCTGCCATCTACCGGCATAAACAAGATCTACATCAGATGTTGGAGCATTACTTCAGGTGTCGAGACAAAAATTTGATGGAATTCTACTTCGGATGTTGGAACAATCGTATGTAGAGGTTCCACTGTACTATATATAGTTAACATATTACATAAGGTATTATAAATTTTATATAACGGATTTTGAGCGAAGCAAAAAATCTATTTTTGGGTGAGATCGCCATGTCGTCCTGATGGAAGTTCCTAAAGTAGCTTCTTAAGGGATATATGTTATACTACAGTGATATTCCCAGAGAATTCAACCTTCAGGTCTCAGAATTCTAACTCCTGGAGCAAATATCCTTAAAATTTTTCTCAAGGATATCGCATAAAGTCAGAGGACGTATTCTTGACACGCCACATAGCAATCTGCACCCCTAATAGCGTTTACGCTTCGAAGGGGACGTGGCAAAAGAAATAGCAAGGTTACCCCCGTTCTCGTACTACTATTAACCACCACCACAGCGCCATTCCTAAGATGGCGGACATTCCTTGTAGCATTGAGCGTGGTGCTACAGATACAGTGCCTCAGGGAGGGAACTGTGAAGATCTTTTAAGAAAGAAGGGTGGGTCCATCAGGACGACATGGCGTTCTCACCCAAAAATAGATTCCATTTTTTGGGCTCAAGCCATGTCGTCCTGATGGAAGTTTACCAGAGCATCAATGTATCTGTGGATTTTCATCAGTGCCTTAACCTTGGGACAACCTTTCTATGATCATTTGGATCAATCGAGACAAATGACATTACCGTTATCCGTCATTATCACTAATCATATCCGATGTTAGAGCTTCCTGCCCCCTACAGGGAAGAGTCATTCTAGACAGTAGAAAAAGGGGAGTCTCAAGGTAAGCATATATTGTATGGACAAACATAAAAATACACCGGATGAACAAACCGTCTCGTAGTTTGTGAATATTACCAAATACTTAAGAGCGTTTCTTAAATCCATTGTTTGTAAGCATACACATATATGAAGAGTACATACTCTGGATTTTTTAATCATGTGATTGTCGGGCAAAATAGGACGCAACTACATTCTAATAGACATTTATTTCCAATAAATGACTAAGTAAATTAGCAAGTAAAACAAATGTAGCATGATAACGGAATTATACCTGTAACATGTACAGAGATTATCTTTCTTTCTTAGGAAGAAAGAAATGATGAGTGCCATTCTCAGATTGAAAATTAATAACAAAATTTCTCTTCATAATTCCTGTACTAGCTACCTCTATCGGCACTGTGTACTGTACTACGTACACACGGCACTAGTGCTATCTGTATAATTCCACACCTGGGATTTTTTAACAGAGCTAGTGTCACCATGGTAACACTTATTCAAAGGTGGTCACACTAAGAGAGATGACCCCTTCTCCCTTTAATTGACAGTCCCAGTCAATTAGCTGTTCATCGTAGAAATAGACTGCAGATTAAATACTCTACCCGACGTCACCACATACTGCTTCAGTTCATGGACTTGCTTAGCATAGTGTTTGTAGAACACTCTGGATGATTTTCATCCAGTATATGAGCGAGGACATTCGAAGTCCCAAGCGATCAACGTTTATGACAGTAATTAGGGGGCAGGTTTTAATACACTACCTGCCGCCACTAAATAGTGCTTCAGCTCGTGGACCTGTTTCGTATAGTGTTTGTAAAACATTCTGGATGATTTCCATCCAGTGTACAAACGAAGACCCTCAAAGTCCATATACTGAAAGAAGTTCAGTGATGAAGAAATCTTTCTCGGATCATGACCTGCGGGAGTACTGTCAGGATCCGCTCTACGAATACAGTAGGTGAGCTTCGCCCTCAGTTGTTTTAGGGATAAGTTTGATCCAGAGGTTTCTCCTTTAAAGAGCCGACGTCCCCTGAAGTCTGAAGGTCTACGAAGATAGACCTTTAGACACTACCGGACAGAGAGAGACATCTTCCTTCAGAGGGCAGATTCTCCAGGGACCCCACCTTTTAGTGGGTAGCTCATTCTTAGCGAGAAAGGATGGATCAGGGAAGAGATTCAGTTCTCCTGTTTCTATGAACTGGATGTGGCCCTCATCCTTAGATAGGGATAAGGGCCACGTATCGAGGTAGTTGCTTGACGGTGCTTGTAATGAAGAGGTCGGACTACAGTTCGGGGACTTGTTCCCATCCGGGAGAGAATAGGTCTGCGTCCGTGGACCATTCTAACTATCGGCCTGAACCAGAGTAGAGCATCCACTGTCACATTGTGGATCGGTTGTATATGAACAGCTGACAGGTGCCATCCCTTTAGGTAAGGGATGGCTAACTACACCTAGACAGTATGAGACGTTCTCTAGCATCGTCGATTGCAGCGTCTCGTTATTGCTTCGTGGTCCCAGATCAGCCGTAAACAATCTGATCTGCTTGGAGAGTTTCCCTACTCATGACTGGACCAACATGGTCTTGGGACTTTTGGGCTTTGACCTTTGTTAGGGAAGCGATCAAGGAAGGACCGCTATCGGTCTTTTTAGGCCTCTTCGAGCGTTTGATTCTTGTTTTCTCCAGGCTCTCAGCACATCTTGCAGCAGTGCTCTGAGCACTGGGCCTGTCTCTATTGTGAACTGGAGAGAGATCAGAACTCCTCCCTGTTTGCGTTTTGGGAATCTGACTGATTACCGGAGTCTCTTGGCTTTTCATTCATTGAAACCTTTGAGCCGGAGAGAATCGAGACTTCTTGAAGCTTATCTTTCATCCGCGATATTCCGGGGACCGTATCATTACCTTGGATGTTCATAGACCAGCCACCTTGGGTGCTGCCCACCCCAGCCTCTCATCCAGGAACACTGTTGCCTGAACCTTTCTTAGGCTTAAATATTGTATGACTGTGTCTGCCAATTTTATGAAGATATCTAGGACTCTGTTTAGTCTGACGAGTATCTTTCCTAGGAAGTACGTTACTTTGTGTAACTTGAATCCTAGATAGGAGGGGAAAGGGTGATTGACTGGAAGTTGCCGATAGACGACTTTCAGGTCTGGTAAGACTACAGGCACCCTTTTTTGCAACGGGGTCCTTATGTTCAGGAGGATAAACATTCTGAACTCATTGTTTTATTTGGACTTGTTGAGTGGCGATAAATCCCGAATGAGACTGAATTTTCTTGAGTCCTTCTCGTAAACACACAACGGCCTTCCCTGGAATTCGGTGGACTATAGTTTCCTTACCACCTGTATGCTCTAGAGCTCTCAGGTAAACTCCTCCAGGAGGGTTTTGGATTATCGGAGGAGTTGAGGAAATGGTGGTAGAGACATCTCCACCTCTCATCTTTGTCCCATCTTGATTAGGCCATGGACCCAAGGATCGAAGGTCCAGCGATCCTAAAGGAACCTCCCTCCTACTGGAAGCATTTCTATGCTTCGACTGATCAGTAGGAATATATCTTCGACCATCTGTCTGTGACAGCTCGGTCACTACAACTGTGGATTGTTGTTGAACAACTCGAAATGGATTTCCGGACCTCTCCATCTTCCATTTAGGTTGGGGACCCACAACCTTGGAAGATTCTCTTTTTGAAAGAATGCCCCACTTTTGGAGAAGTCCTACTTTCTCCGTGGTGGCGTTCTTAATCACTTTCTTGACTACCTCGTCTGGAAAGAGGTCTTTACCCCAGATGTTGGAAGATATTAGCTTCTTTGTTTCGTGTTTTGCTGTCGCGTTAGCTAACACAAACTCCCTACATGTTCTTCTAGCCTTTATAAAGGCATAAAGGTCTTTTACCAATGTAGCCATATGTATTTTGGCTAAAACTTTGAGCATGTCTGGGGTATCTTGATGAGCCGAACAGAACTCTATGTAGTTCTGTAGAGATAGGGAGGCTGCAAGTCTCTCCTTTGTTTCTTGTTCATCCTGTAAGAGAAACTCAGATAATTTTGGGAGATTTTCCTTAAATTGTCGACTCGCGACATCCGCCTCAAGTCTTCCTACTGAAAAGGTTAAATGGGCCTCCTTCCAGTTCTTCTCCTGTCTGGGAAATGCTAGTGACAGAGGCTCGCACTCCTTGAGTGTAGGACACGGTTTACCCGTCTCTACTGCCTCAGCGACGTATTTGAAAGCCTTCTCCGTAAAGGGGAATGAGATTGAAACAGGAGCAAGAAAGGAAGAGTGCTTGTTACCTGGTGTGAATACCTTCGACACCGAGTAACCCGCCTTTTCTAAGCTACTTGATAGGATAGCCTGTGCTTTATCATGGTCGAGAATCATAACCTCTTTTGATTCCGTTCCTTTTCCTGATGATGGTTCATCCTTCAGTCTAATGAAACAGTTAGGGAAAGCGTCAAAGCTTGGCCAGAACTGAATTTTGTCCAAAGGAACAGCACCCATCTTCTCCGAGATGTAGAGTTTGCCGTTTAAAATCAGCATTCGCTCCGCAAACCTCCAGGGATTGGTTTTGGAGCATGTCGGAAGGTCTTGATCTACGAATCGTTTGTACGACCCGAGGAGCGACAAGTGGAGCTTTACCAAGCTCTACCTTGCATTTCGCTTCCTGCTTTGTGCTGTTTGCACAAGTTTTCTACTAGATTCTTGACTGAGCCCATAACTGGTTCATTCCATCTAAAAGATAGAGTAAGGAGGGCCGACTGATTCCATTCCTAATTGTAGACTGTAGGAGGTTGTAAACTTCTAGACAGCTCTCCTGTCTCCTATGTTCCTGCTAGTAAGGGATGAGTTTTGGCAGATCCCAAGCAATATTAGCAGGTAGGTCTGGAACATTGTTTCGCTCTCCATACTGACTGGTATGTAGAGATGCAATATGTCAACGAATTCCGCGATTCTTTCTGTCTATCCTTCTATACAGTACCTCTATCTGGAATGCCATGTCACGGGTGAATGGATGGAGTGCTGTCCACGCTTTTCCGGGGGAAGTATTTGAAGTAGCTGAATGGACCTGTAAGTCACCAGATTCTTCCTTAGTGCCTACTAAAGGCATGATGGGATCTGAGAATATTTATCCTTGAAGTACTTGGGCCTTTAGCAGTAACTGATAGGTGGAAGGGAGGACCGGTTTCTGCTTTCTTCCACCATTAATCCTAATGTCTTTCCCTCCATATGAATTAGGCTGCAGCTCTCATAAAAATTACTTCCTTGTCCGCCGAAGCAGGAGGCAATTATATTTTTTTCTCAGAGTTTTGAAAAGCTCATGGTGGATTTGGATAGTGAATTTAGGCAGCTATGTTCTTGGCATTTGATTGGATCAAATCCCCGTACAGTATTTACTCATACTTGGGTTTTGACAAATCCTCAGTCACCGTGCAAACTGTGGCTGCAATTGAACCTCTATGTAGCTTGGAGGCTGGCTTTAGAAGTAGCTTCAATGGTAAAGGCCTAACGTGTCAGAACCTCTTGACTTTGTGCTCTAGTCTTCATCCGGGTCCCTTCCTTCAGCGTGGACTCTTCTGGGTTGATTGATTGGGGACAGTGTCTGTGAAAGGCCCAGAAACTAAGATGCTATCTATCATTATAGTGCAAGGAATTCCATTACTCAAGAGGAAGTCAGAACTGCCTCCTAAGCAGCACCAAAAGTGTTTGTCTCTGACACCACCATCATAAAGAAAATCAAGACAACTTGGTTGGAAAGGATCCTTACTGACATCTGTGCATGCTTGATGTGACATCTCAGTGGTTGCATGACTGCTAAGATCAGATTTAATAATAAGTTACCTAATCAAACACTCTTGAGCGTATATGAAATGGAAGATCTTGGCGTTTAATTAAACTTGGTCACTGACTGGGTTATGAATGTGGGAAGATCTAGATCAAGGAGTAGAGTCAGCAAGTCCAGAGATCTCGTGTGATGAGTGTCTAGGGAAAGTCCAAAGGCAAGAGAGGGACAAGGGCAGCTGCAAACAATCAGACCAGCGGAGGTCGTGCTTGGTTTCATATGAGACCTAGTACTGGTAACATTAGCTATTGTGCCCAGTACTAGAAATGCACCCTGGGGGTTGGGGTTTTGATACAGCTTTGCTTCTCCCAAGAAACCCTGCAGAGGGAATGGTCTAGTCTTGAATGACTACTCCAGATTCATCATCCTGTGATTCAGCGGATCCTTGCTCCTCTTCTACGGTAGGAGCACTGTGAAAGAACAGGTAAAGGGAACAGGTGAACTAGTTCCCTGCTGAATCAAAGGTGATGAACCCTTGAGGCACGAGTGTAAACTCTAGAGTGTTGCTCCAGATCAAAAAGTTTCTGATTGCATAGTTCTTGATTTTAGTAACCAACAGTAAGTTTCCCAATTGGTGTACAGTATACGATAGTAAGCCTCTCAATCTTGGTAAGGGATCATATAGTTTTCGTTCACGGTGAAGGATCGTAAGGTTCCAGATAGTCGTAACTGATTGTAAGGTTTCCAGTAGCGGTAACTGATCGAGGCAACCAAAAGTAAGTTTTGCGATTCAGGCGCATTGACAAACCCATTGGAAAACGCAGATTGTGGAGAACAAGTGCGAGGCGACTTGTCTTGCAGGGAATGAACGCAATAGAAATGTTCCACTAAAGATTAAACACAAATGGATAGGGCACAAGGAAACCTTGAGCTCATGCCACCAAGATCTTGTAGACAGTACACATGATGAGAATGGCTCTAGGTTCCTCTTCCATCATATCAGGTAATGGAAGAGCAGGAATGAAGCAGATGCAAGTAGTTCACTTTAGGAGATAAGTGAAGAGTCTGATAGTGTAGAGTTGAGCAGCCTCAGCAAATACCTTAACCTTGTACTGTACAAAAATAATTCTTGGAGAAGTAAGCATTTCAGGTATGCAACCTCTTAACTCACATAGAAGGCAAGAATGTACTAAGTATTCAACTCGCACAAATTGCTGAGGGGGCTTTTTTCCTACAGATAAAAACAAGAGCTCGATCTCGTATGAGGCCGAGTGCTAGGAATAGGTATGTGAGCACTTGCATTCCAATCCGCTCAGCACTGGGTACAATCTGCTCAACACAGGGTACTATATTGGTATATACCACTTCTCTTGGTAGGCTACATACTGTCCTCATGTACTCTGAGATTGTCAGAGACACACAGTTAAGTTGACCAGACTTAATTACACAATTTATTCCCCTTCAACTGGAGTGGCAATATTCAGTTGAGAGCACTGCATTCGGTACAAGACCAACCACAGTTACCTAATGGTGTGAACCAATGTCTCCTCCCGAAGGAATGACATTTGGTAAGCACCTTTTCGCCACTCTCAAAAGCTCAAGGGGGCTTCCACAGGAAACGGAGAGAAGGGCAAGGCCCTTCCTCCTAATGGTAGTGCGCATGCTTATGCTTGTGAGTGAGAAAGATAATAGGTAGCCAGTGTGTACGCAGATGTATTCTATACCGATATGCATCTTTGAGGAAGGAATGTTCCCCATACATATTTTCTAACCTCGCAAAATTCACGACCTAGGTGACTGTGCTCGAATCTGAGCGAGCACAACGTGGGGGAAGCGTGAGACTAAGGTAATACAATCAGCCCTCTGTCTTCGCTGGGGAGTTAGAGAAAATCCACGTATAATTGGTGCCTTTGTTTCAATGAACTCGAGTTCCCCTAACCAACTAACCACTGCCTACATGCAGTCACAAAAAAAATACCATACAACTATATAAGTTCACTAATTGTACTGTAGGTTTTATCACTGAAAAGCAATTGTATAATAAAGTAATGTATTAAAATTTTTACATACTTTCTTTAATAAACTCCTAATTGTCTATAACACTAAATAAACTACTAAATTTCTTTCTGTTCTCTTCACAATCCTAAATCCTTAAAATTTTACTATTCAATTCTATTATTAAACAATTAGAATAGCGCCAACGTTATCCCTGCGTGTCGTAAGAGGCGACTAAAAGGGACGGGACGAGGGGGCTGGGAACCCCCTCTCCTGTATAAAAATCCTGTGAAACATTATCAAAGCGCAGTTCCGGTAGGCCCTGCTGCTTCCTCCGGTGCCTTAGATGACCGCGGAGATAGCAGCAGTAGGGGATTCAGCATTATGAAGCTTCATTTGTGGTGGATAATGTGGGAGGTTGGGCTGTGGCACCCTAGCAGTACCAGCTGAACTCGGCTGAGTCCCTGGTTAGGCTGGAGGAACGTAGAGAGTAGAGGTCCCCTTTTTGTTTTGTTTCATTGTTGATGTCGGCTACCCCCCAAAATTGGGGAAGTGCCTTTGGTATATGTATGTATGTATGTATTGTTTAGTTATTTGTTTTTAATTTGATATAATCCACCTGTACCACGTCTTTACAATAAATTTTAATATATTATGGTGGGTACACCAACTAGGGAATGGATTTTCCATTTTCTGAAATGGCTAGGACAGCAGAATTTACTGCTTGAGTGTCTTTATTTTTAGGGTCTGCTTTGTCCTGTTTGAAAGCTGGAGTTGACCCTGGGGAAAGCATTATGTTTGCACAACCATGGCAAAGTCGCTGAGCAAGGTTGGTTGGTTGTTGTTGTTAAGAACCTGAGGATTAAATTTAATGCTACAAGTCAGGTTTTGACAGGCTGTGGCTCAGAAATGCTTGAGAAAAGAGGATCATAATACTCTTCTCTCTAAGCTCTCCTCTCGTTCCTTATTAGACAGAGCCAAAGGTAACAAGGGCAGTATACATTTCTTTCAGGCAAGAGGAAAATAGTACCTCAATCCTCACTACATATTTCCTTCTAAACTAGCAACACATACTATCATCATCAGCAGCACTCAAACCATCCTACAATGCAACTTTTTACCCAGAGGGCTCAATCCCAGCCTCCACATTCTGGCTTCAATCTCTCTCAGAGTATCTTGTATTACTACTGTACTTTGGTTTTAGTAATGGAATGAAATTCCTTTACAAATGTCTTTCAGTTATGGTACTATAATGAATACCTTAGTTCATCAATCAGTATATCCTTTACTTGATCTCACTTTGAAATAAATTATGATAAATATCATACAAGTGATACATATGTATTGACACTGACCAAATCAAAGGATTGAACAAAACCATACTCATACTGTGCAACAAATTTTATCTTAGAGCTGTGCTTTCAAAAAGTTAAAAGTAAAAATCTTCAGATACAATGGCCAATATTTCACTAATCCGAATTATATTTGCATATCTTTTTAATCACATTCACAATATGTTAGACAAACTCTTCAAACATTGAAAATTATAAACATTGATAAAGGAATAATAGCCTGGTGTACAAGTTGACATTTTTGAAAAAGAGGGGAACGTTTTTGTCCATTATACTAAATTAATTGTACGCACCTTTAAATAATCAAGTTGGCTCAAATACATTATACACAAGATAATAATACTTTACAATTACCTTCTGGAAAACACTGGCACTAGTCCCATGATGTTCTTTCAAAGTAGGCTGATGTGAAGGAAAATTTTCAACTGTGACAAATACCATTAAACAAATTTCAGTCCTCTAGCAAAATCACTGTGCAGCAAATGACTTGACACATTTATTCATAAGGCAGATCTTGAATCTCATTACATCCATCACCTGGAAGAAAGAAAACCATTCCTCAAGACTGACTTCTTGTAAAAATGTTCATGTTCAAGATTTATGTTAAAAGTACTATAGAAATATTACTGGTACTTAGAAATTGTTTTGATTTACTTCAATGGTCCAAAGTAAGGCCATACTTACATTTGCAAATACTAAAATTTGATTACTCGTTGCCCTCCAAGCTTATTACCACATCAATCATGTCTCTAACAATGAACTCTAGCAGTACCATCATAGTTGGACTAATACTATGGCTTAGATATGTAATATAATACATTCTCAAAAAATTCCCTAAATTACAAAATTAATAAAAATTAAAAATTTTAGGGGAAACCAGAAATATAATATTTATATGAAAAATAGCATACATCAATGCTGGAGTCTTGATCCCCACTTTCCTGGAGGAACTTGTACATGAAACAAAGAAAATCACCTTCATTTTGGAAAAAGATTACAGCACACGTCAATATTTCCGTACTTGCTGGTCTTTTTCCTCATTCTCAATGCAAATGCATCTCAAACACCCCCATAAAAAACATATATTTCTCCCTCCCCTAAATTAAATTTCTCCTGGTGGATACCCATCCCAGAACCCTTTTTATCAAGAGAAAACATCAGCCCTTGATAGTGTGGTAACCTAGAATAGTTATATAATTGAAGTCAATGCAGACCTTTACATATCCTAAAAAATAATATCTTGAAAGTGGGGAGGTGGAATATAAAGGTCTCTTGGGTATATATTTATGATAATTATTAGAAAGTAGTTTATATTGGTAAATCTTACCAGTCATTGTTTTGACTACCACATCATTTGGAAGTGGATATACGATGGAGACAGAAAACCACTAACTCTAAAGTTGAATAATACTGAAACTTCCATTAAAAAAAAACCTTTCCTGGGTTATATTAAAATAAACTTCACCTTTCCTTTTGATCAATACAAATTAACGATATATGTAACATTTACCTACAAATTAAAAATTCTCTATCAATCCCCCCAGGAATTAAAAAAAAAAAAAAAAAAAAAAAAAAAAAAAAACCTGAAAACATTACATTACAAAGTAGGTTGTGCCAAGGTGGAAGTTCTCTGAGTTTGCAGAAACAAAAGGTCCAGGTACCATTCTACTTGCAGCCATTGTGGGACTATCATGGTCAGCTTCAGACTTGGATTTCAAAACCTTGTTTAACACCCTTTGAAGACGACAGAATGGTGGAAAAGCGTACACATCGAAGCCGTAACTACTGCCAAGTCTAGCATCGGTCAGCAACAGATTGGCAATTTGTTATTGAGGCTTGTTGCAAACATATCTGTTATCAAGAAACCCCACAAGTATCATTGCTATTAAGGGATGCAAAGACCAATCTGACCCTGGTAACTTAACTTATCTGCATTGATATTCTTTTTGCCAAGAATAAACTGGGCTGAAAGAAGTATCACATTACGGACTGTCCAGTCGTGTATAGAAACAGCTAGCTAGCAGAGAAGTTGTGATACTGTGCCAACCTCTTTGTGGACATATGCCACTGCGGTTGCAATGTCTTTCACCAGTGTAGCCAAGTGACCGGTTAGCATTGGCTGGAAGTGTTGCAGGATTTGATAGGCTGCCTTTAACTCCAGTACACTGATGCGCAGGGACTTATTATCTAGGGAACACAGTCTCAATGTTAGATGGTCCTTGAGAAGGGTTCCCACCTTCTCTTTGATTCACCCGTGAATAAATGGAGATCTGGGGAGGGACATTCTAAAAGAGGCCTGTGCAGCAGATTCTCTGGTGTATTGCTGGACTGAAACTCGCGCATGAGCGGAATCTGTTTTTTTTTTTTTTTTCTAGACCACTACAACGATCACAGATGGAGGCTTGTGCTGAACAAGAATTTCCAGCAAGGTCATGTGCCCTAGGAGCTGTAACCTTTGCTCTGCTAGTATCTGTGCCCGATGAAGGAAGGGACGTGCTGATTCCTTGAGCCAGGCTATCCTGTCTTAGGATGGATAGACTTTCCCAACTACTGTGTGTGCCATTGTCCAATCAAATTGTGTGGAAGAGGTTGGACTTTTCCCAATTTAACACAGTCCCAAGATTGTGACAAAATGAGAGGAAGTCTCTCCTCATGACGACAAAGTTGGGAATCCAAGTTTGAAGCATTAGCCAGTCGATGAAATATTTGATCAGACACACACCATTGGCATATGCCAATACTAGCACCAACATGAATACCTGGGGGGCTTTGGATAGCATGAAGCAAAGTATACTCTGAATTGATGCTCATATGAAAGAAAAAATATCCCCAATATAATGATCCACATGACTTGCGTGCACAGCTCGTGTATGTACCACTTGCCAGAACAGAGGAACAGTGAGATTATATTATTATTATTATTATTTGCTAAGCTACAACCCTAGATGGAAAAGCAGAATGCTATAAGCCCAGGGGCCCCAACAGGGAAAATAGCCCAGTGAGAAAAGGAAACAAGGAAAAATTAAATATTTAAAGAGTAACAACATTAAAATAAATATGTCCTATATAAAATATAAAAACTTTAACAAAACAAGAGGAAGAGAAATCAGATAGAATAGTGTGCCTGAGTGTACCCTCAAGCAAGAAAACTCTAACCCAAGACAGTGGAAGACCATGGTACAGATGCTATGGCACTACCCAAGACTAGAGAACAATGGTTTGATTTTAGAGTGTCCTTCTCCTAGAAAAGCTGCTTACCATAGCTAAAGTGTCTCTTCTACCCTTACGAAGAGGAAAGTAACCACTAAAAAAATACAGTGCAGTAGTTAACCCCTTGAGCGAAGAAGAATTGTTTAGTAATCTCAGTGTTGTCAGGTGTATGAGGATAGAAGAGAATCTGTAAAGAATAGGCCAGACTATTTGGCGTATGTGTAGGCAAAGAGAAAGAACCGTAAGCAGAGAGAAGGATCCAATGTAGTACTGTCTGACCAGTCGAAGGACCCCATAACTCTCTGGCGGTAGTATTTGCAAGCAAAATGAGCCACAGCGGAGCAAAACCATCCGAGGGATGTGATGTAACTTAACGGTAAATATGTTAATTTAACAGTGACCCAAGGGAATGGCGAGCGCAACACACCCATGTACTGCTTGCCAGAACAGAGGAACAGCGAAATCAAGTCTATTTGCAAGAGAGCAAATCCCGACAGAGCAATTAAAAATTTGAGGGACGTGAAGTGAACACTATAATAGGTCATTATGATAATTTAATTTTACGCCACTTACACAAACCATAGATTTTTTCAAATAGGTATCCTGTGTATACATTTCTGACCCTCACTTTCGCTAAAAATCACTGGCTTATGGTGTTTCTCCACACAAAACCCGTTTCTCACTAGGTTTGATGATTATATGGTGGTAGGAAGCCTCATGAACAGGGGTTTGCCTCAATACTCATGGTATATTTCTAAGTTTACCAATGAGATGCAATAATTGCTATGTATATGGGACGAGGAAACAATATAATTGTTTGAATTAAGAGATTGTTAGGTATTATTATAGACCATGGGAAAAGCTTATATATAAAAATAACAAGATAACTATTTGGAAAAAATAAAGGGACCGTATACTTCTATAATAAAATCAATTAAAGTATTATACTATTACAGTTTATGTACTTGTTCCTTATTTGTGTAAGATTACTGAAATTGTGGATAGGCTCGACAGATTTAAGGAAAAAGGCAAGGAGAATTCATTCTTTGGGGCTGGCGTAAACTTTCTTATTACTTATCATATACATTTGTATGGGAAAAAGGTAGATTTTTACTGTATTACAGATTCTCATTCCGAACAGAAAACAAAGAGCGGATTTTTTTCTATACAAAAAAGTAGTTTTTTTCCTAGGTTACATTGTCCTGTAATACAGTAAAATAATACCGGGAAAAATTTTTGCCTTTGTGTGAAACAATTATAAAAAGGTAGTTTTACAATTAACAAAATATGATTAAGTGTTACCTTGCCAGGATTGAAGATGGTTGGGAAGCAAACATAGGGTTGAGACAGTTTTACGGCAAAATAAAGATACAATAGTCAAGCGGGGGTTGGTCACAGAACATAGTTCCTCTGCAGGTCAGGTTAGGTGGGGGAACCATGGGTTAGTACCAGCTGTTATATGTTTAACTTTTAATTTTACTTTTGTTATGTTATACTAATTTTGGTAACCTCCGATCTGTCCCAATCAACAACGAAGGCTCCAAATCGTGAATCTATGTGGAATAATCATTAACTTAGCTACCTATGACAGTAATGTAATTTGGTCATTTCACACAATAATGACGGCCAAGCTTTAGGGTAAACATGCATGGCTACATATAGGCTACTTACTGTAAGGGGGAATAATTAAAATAGAAAGTGGAAAACTATACTTACAAATAAATGTAGGCCTAATGCACAAATTAAAATGAAGACGCCGACTAGTAACGGGACATAATGGAAGAATCCAGCCACGACAAAACACTGAACAGGGATAGGGAACCGAAAACGGCAAGTCGGAAACAGTCGCCGGTAGGGGTGAGAGGGGCGGAGTCGAGAAGCGAGTCGAAAACTTAGCTGTGACGTAACAGTAACACCGTAGTTACATTCGCACACCCTAAACAGCAACAAATTAATAATGTTACATGTTTAAAATGCCATTTTCAATGATGTTTAAATATATGTGATAATGATGGTATTAATAAGACCATTCCTCGGATTTTAAAATAGCAAAAGAGGGGTTGGGTGGGTATAAATAATGAATTAACATTTTATTGCGCAAGTATCAAAATTCTAAGCAAATTCTAAATTTATTTTTATGCTATTTCTATTATAGCCACACTGTATTTATTATTAACAGAATAACATGATGCAAATCTGCTTACTTCCCAATTATTAATGTATAAAGTAATTTTTCATATTTTTATTATTCACATTTTTACAATTATCCATATCTTCTTCCCCACCGTTATCCTACATTAGGGCGTCGGACTCGGTTGCCTAATAAGCCCTCTCCAATGCCTTCTACAGGGGCGTAGGAGCAGGAGTGGGGGGGGGGGGCTGAGGGGCTATAGCTCCCCACTTTTTTGCTGAAAATATGCTTTTAAACATTCAGATTTACATTTTGTAAATGCATTTCATCTCTGGCAACAGCTCTTATAGTCTCACCCTCCCACCCCACCCCCGCCACGTAAGTATCATGTTAGTACCCAGCATCATAGTTTCACAGTCCCGTCACTCGTCACTCGCTTAGTTTTACGGAGAAGAGCATCTCACACGTTGGGAATCAAGCCACTTATAACGTTTGACCCCCAGTGCATACCGTGCAAGCATATGTTAATCTATCTATCATTACCAAACACTATTATAGTAACAAACTACATCATTGATAACGACCTTCCACTCGATGTCAAGAATAGCACAAATGTGGCAGCCTTCAAGAATAACCTGAAGACTTATCTTTTTAGAAAGTGTTATAATAGTGACATGAAAACTATTAAGCCTGAATACAAATGCTAGCGAAATAACTGACAACGATACAGAGCAAAATATTAACTGGAAAGGAATTATTTTTTCACACACCAAGGCCCGCCTGAACAGACCTTTAGTGTTTGATGGAGGGCGAGAAATAAACCTCTAAAAGTAAAAGTAAAAGTAAAAGTAAGTAATAAATTGAAAACATGTCACACGCGAACATATGTAGTTGACGAATATCGCACGAATAAACATATGCATGAATGTATATATATATATATATATATATATATATATATATATATATATATATATATATATATATATATATATATATATATATATATATATATATATATATATTTCTTCATAATTGTTTTTAAATATATACTTTTATATAATTTCAGAGCTTATGAAGTATTAATTATACATCATTCATACACTTAATATGTATATTTTCTGGTCTCAGGCATGACTTTCAAATATGTATGTTTATATTAGAAATATGCTTGTTCTTAATTTTGCTTACTTACAATTATTCTATATATATATATATATATATATATATATATATATATATATATATATATATATATATATATATATATATATATATATATATATATATAGGCCTATTGGTATTTTATGATTGTTATTGTGTAATAATTGGGATTGGTCACTTAAAAATCTTCTAAATATGTGATTTTGTTTTTGATATAATATGCTGTCAGATACCAGGAAATCGAATCTGAGGGTGTTTCCTCATAAAATATTTCTGGGGGAGACCCCCAAACCCGCCTTTGCATTCGCGCCTGCGGCTCCGCCTTCAGTGTCATTTCGAACTTTAGCCACTCCCCCCCCCCCCCGCAACAGGAGAACGCTCCTACGCCCCTGTTCTATCAAAGGCATCCTCTTCCACCAAACGTCTTCTCTCCATATTATCCTTCACCTTATCTCGCCATCTTAAATTGATATAATTCTCTGCCTCCCGCTTGATCTTCTCCCACTAAGTTCCTCCCAAGCCCTCCCCACTCCCTCTCAACCATCCGTCCCCTCAATACGTGCCCACACCTTCTCAGTCGTGCCACTCTTATCATATCTGTAGGCCTAATCTTTACTACGTCTGACATTCTTCTTATTTCATAAATTTACAATCTTTAAAGCAGAGATAGTCTCATATTCCACCTCAACATGCACATCTTTGTTCTCTTAAGCTTTCCTTCTTCTCGTCTTAAAGCCGGTCCTGGAGAAATTTGGTTTTTCTTATAGGAGTAAGGATCAGAGACTAATGTAATCTATCTATTACAATCTACACAAAGGACAGGAAAACAGCTCTTATAGTAAAAGTAAATAGACTGATAAACGAGAGGTCTTTTAATGTGATACCAATTTCCATTGTATTAATTCTGTTGGGAATCATATTTGCCACTGCAATAAAAGTGATCTTTTTTACGCTTGTGATATCGCATAATTGGTGTACGGAATCTGTTGCATTAAGTTTTAAGTTAGTATTAAGTTAATTTGCAAGGGTATAAAAAGTGAGCGCATTAGTGGATGTATAGTTTCTATTATATATAATGCTAGATTCCGGTCCCTTGAGCTCTATAAGAAATGATGACAGTGGATTATATATATCAAATCGAATTAAAGATTATTGAAATTCTTGTCGAAAAAGTTGCAAATTACAGCGAGTTTTTTTATCATAAGCTAAAACCTTAAAATAGATTGACAATCCCCATATCCCAAGTTCCCAGTGCTCCCTGAACTTCTCTGGACAGAACTGCGACGGGAAAAATCTTACAACTCCCTTTCACACGATAACGGACTTGGCGATCCATCAATTGCACACTCTGACTGTTTATGTGTGTCCATAGTCATTCAGCCATCGCAATTCATCCTCAACTCGAAAATATTTGAAAATGTTAAATTCTTGTGTACCCTATAATCCGTAATAACAATCTTATTTAAACTTATGCAAAAATTTCATAATATCTTTTGGTCACCAGATATTGCCTTCCTAATACTGACATGTTTTGTACCAATTATATATTTCTTAATATTTGTTTTTCTTTTTTTTTTTTTGTCCAATAACTTTGCTCCATAACTAACAGGAAACACTTTCGGTATAAACATTGTACAAAAACATGAAAATCGTTCGCAGACA